>NC_041728.1:2727272-3030303 GCF_004115215.2 Ornithorhynchus anatinus | reverse complement strand
TGGGGTTCACCGTCTTAATCCCCATTTTACGGATGAGGGAACTGAGGCATGGAGAAGTGAAGAGACTTGCCCCAAGGTCACACACAGCAGACAAACAGCGGAGTAGGAACTGAGCCGTTGGTTCGAGTTCTCTCTTCTGGCCGAAGCTGAAGAACATGAAGCTGGAAGGAGAACAGAAACCACCAGAAGCCCCCAAAAGATAAAAAATCACCCCGGCCATCAACAAAAGCGTGTACGCTGAGGTACCAGTTTCAATTACAGAGCCAAATCCTTTTTGCTTCAGAGATGGAAAATGACTACGAAGAGGTTTACGGGGACTGTCAAAGAGCAAATTGGAGAAGGTGTGTGCTCCGGCCCTTTTTTTTTTTTTTTTTGGTGTTTTTAAGCACTTAAAATTTACCAGGGACCGTACTAAGCGCTGGGGCAGATCCAAGCTAGTCAGGTCGGACCCAGTCCACGTCCCACACGGAGCTCACGGTCTTAATCCCCAATTTATCGATGAGGGAACTGGGGCTCCGACAGGTGAAGCGACTCGCTCGAGGTCACGCGGCTCTTTAGCCCGCGGTGCCGGTGGAACTTGGCAGGGGGTTGTTTGCAACTAATACATCCAACAAGAGTTGGGGTTGTTGAAGCGTGAAATGCTCCATTAATCTGCACGCGTGTCTCCAG
Organism: Ornithorhynchus anatinus; assembly: GCF_004115215.2. Classification (NCBI taxonomy): domain Eukaryota; kingdom Metazoa; phylum Chordata; class Mammalia; order Monotremata; family Ornithorhynchidae; genus Ornithorhynchus; species Ornithorhynchus anatinus. The sequence continues at coordinate 3,029,634 of NC_041728.1, read as the reverse complement.
AGAGAGACGGGCAGGACAGGGTATCCTCCTCCTGTTTACGATCAAAATCGTGGCAATTGTCAAGGGCTTATTACGCTCAAGTGCTATATTCCGCAACATTTTCTAAGCCCGACAGTGAACCACGAATGAAGGAACACGGAGATGGGGTGCCATCCAATCAGTCGAGAGTATTCCCTGAGAGCTCGCTCTGTGCAGAGCCCCAAGCTCAGAGGAGAGTTCAACAGTCGTAGGAGACCTGATCCCTCCCCTCAAAGAGTTTACAATCTAGCTGGGGAGGCGGACGCTAAAAGAAGTTACAGACAGGAGGAAGTGACAGAGCTCAAAGATACGGACACAAGTGAAATGAAAATAAAGGGTGGCATTTGTTAAGCGCTTACTATGGGCAGAGCACTGTTCTAAGCGCTGGGGGATACAAGGTGATCAGGTTGTCCCACGTGGGGCTCACAGTTTTAATCCCCATTTTACAGATGAGGTAACTGAGGCACAGAGCAGTCAAGTGACTTGCCCAAAGTCACGCAGCTGGCAAGCGGCAGAGCCGGGATTAGAACCCACGACCTCTGACTCACAAGCCCAGGCTCTTCCCACTGAGCCACGCTGCTTCGGCTTCCTGGGGGAGAGGGAAAGAGAGAGACGGAAAGAGAAAAAGAGAGACGGAAAGAGAAAAAGAGAGACGGAAAGAGAGGGAGGGAGAGAGAGAAAACATGAACCTCACGCTTAGGTGACCAAAAAGTGCTGAAATGGCAGTATGGAGTCCTCAGCCACAGCACTTACATATAAATTACATAGCTGTAATTTATATTTATTCATTCGATTGTATTTATTAAGCGCTTACCGTGCGCAGAGCACTTGGGAAAATACAATACAATAAACAGTGACATACCCCGCCCACAACGGTAATGTCCGTCTCCCCCTCTAGACTGTACGCTCATTGTGGGCTGGGAATGTTTCTGTTTATTGTTATATCGTACTAACCCAAGTGCTCAGAACAGTGTTGTGCACACGGTGGGCGCTCGATAAATACGACTGAATGAACCAACTTGGGCTGGGAGGTCCACGTGGGACAGAAACTGTGTGCAATCTGATGATCCTGTAACTGCTCCCGGTGTGAAAGAGAGAAGAAGATACCCAAAAGGTTATTTTTTTATTTAAGGGAGCAGAATCCGAAAGCCGAGGGTCTGGAGAAGGAGTAAAATGAAGACAAAGGCCAGTCCCGCTCCCGGCAGTGAGTGAGTGGGGTGTGCAAGAATGCAGCTGCCCACAAGAATTTGCAGGCGGTCTGCCGGGCGGTACGACATCTGATCCTGCTGACAGATGATCTGCGTGGCCTAATGGAAAGAGCCCGGGGCCTGCGAGGCAGGAGGACCCGGGTTCTGATCCCTGTTCCGCCACTTGTCTGCTGGGTGCCTTGGGCAAGTCACTTCACTTGCCTATGCATTTCTATTTATCTATTTTGACGGTCCCGGTGCCCGTCTACACGTTTTGTTTCCTCGTCTGTCTCCCCCTTCTCGACCGTGAGCCCGTCGCTGGGTAGGGATGGTCTCCATCTGTTGCCGAACTGGACTTTCCAAGCGCTTAGTCCAGCGCTCTCCACACAGGGAGCGCTCAATAAATACGGCCGAAATGAATTTCAGCATGGGGGGGCACGGGGTCTGACATGGGGACTGAAAACTCTTTGTGGGCAGGGATCGAGTCTACCGTCTCTTATTATATTGTACTTTCCCAAGCACGTGGAACACTAATAATAACTGTGGTATCTGTTTAGCGCTTACTAGGCGGCAGGCACTGGTCTAAGCGCTGCGGTTAGGACAAGCTATCAGGCGGGACACAGTCCATGTCCCACATGAGGCTCACGGTCTTAATCCCCATTTCACAGATAAGGTAGGTGAGGCAGAGAGAAGTTAAAATGACTTGTCCACGGTCACAGAGCAGGCAAGCGGCAGAGCCGGGACTAGAACCTAGGACCCTCTGACTCCCAGGCCTGTGCTCTAGTGCTCTGCACACAGTCAGCCCTCAATAAATACCACCGATCGACCGATTTACGTTTGAAGGCACGGGGCAAGAAGCCACCGTAGGACGAGCAGTCAAAAAACGGTGGGTGGAGAGGGAAGAGGGTCCGCTGCAAAGGTTTTTAGAAGGTGCCAGAGACGCGGGGGGGGGGGGGGGGAGATTTTGAAAGCGGTGGGGAGAGGTCTTGAAAAACAATTAGGGGTCATAAGAGAGTAGATGGGGGAGGTGTAAGCAAGATTGAGTAGCTCGGGCCTCAGTGGTTTCAATTTTATCACCCCCCTAGTGGGAGAGGTCATCAGGGGGCAAGAGAGCGGAGAAAGAGGCAGGAGGGACTGACTGGCATGGGGGGGGGGGGGCGGAGGGTCATGGAAGGAGGAAGAGCTTCCTTTGACTGGGAGCCCCACGTGAGACGGGGACCGTGCCCAATCTGATCAATTTGTATCTACCCCAGCACTTAGAAAAGTGCCTGGCACATAAAAAGCATTTAAAGACCATTGGGGAAAAAAAGAGGAGTAACTTTCCTAAGTGGAAGAAAGAGCGAGGCTGCACGGACCAGGAAGAAGTGGAGAGAGCACGGGCCTGGGTTCCGATCCCGGCTCTGCCGAATGCTTGCTGTGTGACCGTGGTCAAGGCACCTCACTTCTCCGTGGCTCGGTTTCCCTAATGGCAAAATGGCGATTAAATCCTACTCCCTCCTATTCAGACTGCGAGCCCCATAAGGGACAGGGAGGGTGTCCAACGTGACTGACTTGTATCGACCCTAGCGCTGACGACATTGCTTAACATATCGTAAGCGCTTAACAGATACCGTAACGATTAAACGGACCATCCCTAACTATAATAAGCAGCGTGGCTCAGTGGAAAGAGCACGGGCTTTGGAGTCAGGGCTCATGAGTTCGAATCCCAGCTCTGCCACTTGTCGGCTGTGTGACTGTGGGCAAGTCACTTAACTTCTCCGTGCCTCAGTTCCCTCATCTGTAAAATGGGGATTAAGACTGTGAGCCCCACGTGGGACAACCTGAGTCCCCTATGTCTACCCCAGCGCTTAGAACGGTGCTCGGCACATAGTAAGCGCTTAACAAATACCAACATTATTATTATTATTATTATAAGGATGGATACGCGGGAGATACGATTCCTCCGAGCACTTACCTGCCCCAATCTCGGGGGCCTAGGTGAACTCCAAAATGGCACATTTACGATGGTAAGAACTCAAGAAAGATCACCGACACTTTTCCTCAAATTCTGTAGTACTTGCTCTTATTTTTAAGGAGCTGGGTGTGTAAACTGAGAAATCTGGCACCTAAAATCTTTAACTCCCGGAAAAACGAGCTCTCGGGCTAAACTGATGAGACCGACAAAATACGCTTCCTTCCGCAAAATTTCCCGATACGTGAATGTGAAGACTAGAGACTTGAGCCTCGAGATTAATTTGAATGAAACTTTAAAGGTCTTAAAAATAGACGGTTAAAAATACAAAGAACAATCTCGGCTAGAGGGGAACAGTCCAGAAGGAGATGAGAGAGTCACCATCCTGTCGATGAGTGACGTGTCAAATAAGGGAAAAGATCTACCAATAAGGGCAGGAGCAAAGGAGTAATTTGATTGACCCAGAACAAATCGCCAAACTCTGAGAAAGGATTTAATAGATAAAAGACTGCATCTGTTCCCCTTTTTTGTCAGAATTCTTAAGCTGAGCTCTGGAAAGGGGTGAAATGGGTATTTGACATAATTTTCCCAATAGCAGCCTTCTCCACTTACACCTAGAATGAAAGAAAAAAAGATTCCCAGTTGAATTTTCGAACTCTTCCTACGTATTCCTCTTGGCAAAATTTTGAAAGTTCATCCAAAACAAGCAGTGATATAACATAGCAACCGTATTAGAACGATATTCCACTGTACATATTTTCTTCCCCCTTGCAAGATTTCAATTATGCCTCCTAAAGCCTTCGGCGAAAGAATGAGGTGGAGGAGCCGTGACAAGAATAGCGAATACACAAAGAGCTTCAGGAAGCGGGTAGAGATTTTCTGGAAACATATTTCAAAAAAAAAAAATAAAAATCAACCTACTCAACATTTTTTGACTGTGGGCAAACATACCAAGATCCCAACGAGGGACATTTTTGCAGGGAAAATATGAGCTATCAGCAATTTGGCCACCACCAGCCCGAAATATGACAGGCTACTGTAGGCATCAGAGGCGGCGGGGATTAGGAAGGGGTCAGCTGAAGCAAAATCATCGGACGGGCTGTGCTGCCTCTTGCTTGCGCCCCTCCTGATCTTTCCCGGTGGACGGCTCCTACGCACAACACGGACACACGGAAACAACGCTCAGTAGGCGGGAACCTTTTCCCTTAGAAATACAGAAAAGAATCAACCGTTCAACGCCTCGCACACAAAGTGAGTTCTGGTTCAATGCAGGCTCGTATCGAAAGGTCAACGTGCCTCCCTGTCGACTGGAAACAAATTAAAAATAAAAAAGCCATCTTTTTTTATGATGGTATTTGTTAAGCACTTACTATGGGCCAGACACTGAACTGAACGCTGGGGTAGATGCAAGATAGACACGGTCCCTGGGTCACCCAGAGCTCACGGTCTTCATCCCTGCTCTGTTCATTCAATCGTATTTATTGAGCGCTTACTGGGTGCAGAGCATTCTACTAAGCACTTGGGAGGGTGCACTATAACGATAACAGACACGTGCCCCGCCCACAAAGAGCTTACAGCCTAAATTTTTACAGATGAGGTAACTGAGGCACTGGGAAATTAAGTGACTCGCCCAAGGTCACCCAGCAGACAAGTGGCAGAACCGGAATTTAGAACCTAAATCCTCCACCTTCCAGGCCCAGCTCCTTTCCACTGGATCACCCTGTTTCTCTTCGAATCCCGGCTCCGCCACTTGTCAGCTGTGTGACTGTGGGCAAGTCACTTAACTTCTCCGTTAATATTCACAAGTTTGTATCTTCTCTATAACGTGACTACTAAAAGGAGCAAATAGGAAGACACCCTAATATAAGCTACATTTGTGTTGATCAAACTCATTGTTGGGTGCCTATTTTCAAGTCTTTTGCATGCTGACAACTTGAATACAAGTATCCAACTTTGGCAGGGGCCCTTGTCCCTAAATTGACATTAAACTGAGCTGGGAAATAGACTCTAATTAGTCACAGCCCATCAGATGCTGGGGCAAAAAATCTCATCACGCGTCATCGCTACCTACCGTTCCAACTGTTGGGAATGCCAAATTATACAGTTGACGCCATTTTTTATCGGCTAGAACTACATGAAAACTTGAGTCGACGGAGCTCAACTCGTGTCATAAAAAAGAAAGCAAATACCGGTCACGCTTGCTTATGTTAGGCTTTCCTCGGCCAGATGTACAGAAGTCAGTAGAACTCGGTCGGCACCATTATCACTCAAACGGGAAGCTCTTGCAAAGCTCAGTCCCCCAAATTGGGGACTTGAACCCTAAATCATCCCACCCTCAGCCCCACAGCACTTACTTACAAATCCCTCATTTATCGATACTAATATCCGTCCCCCGCTCTAGACTCTAAGCTGCTAGTGAGCAGGGATTATGTCTACCAACTCCGGCAACGAATAATCCTGATAATTACGGTATTAGCCAAGCGCTTCCTACGTGTCAAGGGCCGTTCTAAACGCTGGGTTAGATTCGAGTTCATCAGGTTGGACCCGGTCCCTTTCCCACTTTCGGGCCCACTGTCTAAGTAGGGATGGAGAACGGGTTCTGAATTGAATCCCCATTTTATACTCTCCCCACTCCCAACCCCACAGCATTCACTCATTCAATGAATCGTACTTACTGAGCGCTTACGGTGTGCAGAGCACTGTACTAAGCGCTTGAAAAGTACAATTCAGCAACAAACGGAGACAGTCCCGGCCCAGAGTGGGAGACTTCAGCACTTACAATGATGATGGCATCTGTTAAGCGCTTACTAAGTGCACAGCACTGCTCTAAGCGCTGGGGGGGGGGGATACAAGGTGATCAGGTTGTCCCACGAGGGGCTCACAGTCTTAATCCCCATTTTACGGATGAGGTAACGGAGGCACAGAGAAGTTCAGCGACTTGCCCAGAGTCACACAGCTGACAGGTGGCGGAGCCGGGATTAGAACCCACGACCTCTGGGTTCTCTATCTTTAAATTATAGGCTACAAATTATAAATTATTTATTCATATTAATGTCCGTCTCCCCCTCTAGACTGTAAGCTCATTATGGGCAGGGAACGTGTCTGCTAACTGTCATATTCTCTCAAGTGCTTAGTGCGGTGCTCTGCACACAGTAAGCACTCGAGAAATGCCACTGATTGACTGATGGGGAGGAAACTGAGGTACAGAGACATTAAGTGACTTGCCCGAGGCCACACAGCAGGCAAGAGGAGAAGCCAGGATTAGAGCCCAGGTCTTCTGATTTCCAAGCCTGCGTTCCTTCCGTTAGACCCCTTCTGCTTCCCTGGCGAACCCAGGTGTCTGACGGTTTTTCTAAAGAAATCATAGGAGAACGGGACAGTCTCACCAGTATCCTACATTAAGAGACCTCCATTCTAAGATTAAGGTAGTGGAAGTAATAATAATAATAATCATCATCATCACGGTATTTGTTAAGCGCTTACTATTTGCTGAGCACTGTTCTACGAGCTGGGGTAGTTAGAGGGTAATCAGATTGTCTCACGTGGGGCTCACATTTTTTTAATTCCCATTTTTACAGATGAGATCACTGAGGCCCAGAGAAGTGATTTGCCCAAGGTCACAGAGCAGACAAGTGGTGGAGCCGGGATTAGAACCCACGACCTCTGACTCCCAAGCCCGGGCTTTTGCCACTAAGCCACGCTAGAAGTGCTGTCCAGAATCCAGGGAAGAAAATTGGGGTCTATCTTGGTCGAAACCGTAAACTCACTGTGGGCAGGGAACGTATCTGCTAATTCTCTTGCCCCGTACTCTCCCAAGTGCTTAGAACAGTGCGCTGCACATAGTAAGTGCTCAATAAATACCACCGACTGACAGTAACTACACGGTATTCCTATAAAACTTCCATCCGAGACCTCACGGTGCTCCACAAAGAACGATACACCCTGAAAATTTTAAAAAGTAGCCAAGGAACTTCATTATTTTACACATTTCGGGAATTAGAAAGAAGGAAGAGGGAAGGGAGCAGAAGGAGAAACACACGTGACTAGGAATCTCCTTGGCCCCCGGCCACAAGTTCAGGAGAGACGAGAATCGATACATCTCACACCTTCATCAGCCTGCATCAAGTCCCAGGTTCACTTGAGAATAGTGGGAAATATCGTAGATCACTTCACTGGGACCAAAATTTTGGAGATGTATAAAAATAGCCCGCAATTTCCCAGTGCCCGCTGTGGAAGTGTTGAAATATAAGAAATCGTTGTGTTATTGACCAAGAACGCACTAAACAGAATCAGAGCGAGTCAGAGCGAGTAAACATTATTAAGGCGTTTTTAAATAGCGTTTTCTCTTTGGGGAAAATAAAAATCCGGATTCTGTGCCACAGTAAGATAATCAAAGACATAACTCTAGACTGAAACTCCCAAAGTAACCCCGAGACTGTTGAGTGACTGTGTGGTAGCCGATATGAGGTTTTTATTTTTAATATCCACAGTGGGAAATCGTTGCATAAATCTTCCCGACATCCCTCCTGTAGTTTTTCAGAAGTATTCACTTAGCTGTGCACCCTTTATTCACCCCACCCTCAGCCCCACGGCATTTCTGTCCATATCCGGAATTCAACGGCCTAAATTAAGGGCTGTCTCCCCCTTTAATAATAACGTTGGTATCTGTTAAGCGCTTACTATGCGCAGGGCACCGTTCGAAGCGCTGGGGGAGATACAGGATAATCGGGTCGTCCCACGTGAGGCTCACAGTCTTCATCCCCAGTTTACAGATGAGGGAACTGAGGCCCAGAGAAGTGAAGGGACTCGCCCACAGTCACACAGCTGACAAGGGGCGGAGCCGGGATTCGAACCCGTGAACTCTGCCTCCCAAGCCCGGGCTCGTTCCACTGAGCCACGCTGCTTGTCTTTAGAGTGTAAGATTCTTGCAGACGGGGAACGCGTCTACCAACTCTGTCCTACCGTACTCCCCCAAGCACTTAGTACAGGGGTCTGTACACAGTAATAACGAGGATAATTGCGGTATCTGTTAAGCACGTGCTACGTGCTTACACTCTACTAAGCGCTGGGGTGAGTTAAGGCTAATCGGGTTGGCCACGGTCCCCGACCCACATAGGGCTCACAGTTTTAATCCCCATTTTACAGATGAGGTAAGAGGCAGAGAGGAGTCAAGTGACAATAATAACAGTAACGTTGGTATCTGTTAAGCGCTCTGTTAAGCGTCCCTGCCTCACGTGGGACAACCCGATCCCCCCGTGTCTACCCCAGCGCTTAGAACGGTGCTCTGCACATAGTAAGCGCTTAACAGATACCAACATTATTATTATTACTACGTGCGAAGCACTGTTCTCAGCGCCGGAGGGGTTACAAGAGAGAAGCAGCGTGGCTCGGCGGAAAGAGCCTGGGCTTCGGAGTCAGAGGTCACGGGTTCGACTCCCGGCTCTGCCACTCGTCAGCTGGGTGACCGTGGGCGAGTCACTTAACTTCTCTGGGCCTCGGTGACCTCATCTGTAAAATGGGGATTAAAACTGTGAGCCCCACGTGGGACGTTCTGATCACCCTGTATCCCCCCGGCGCTCAGAACAGTGCTCTGCACATAGTAAGTGCTTAACGAATACCACCAGAGCACTGTACTATGCCCTTGGGAGAGTCCAACACAACAGAGTAGTAGACACTCTTCCTGACTACAAAGAGCTTTCAGTCGAGAGGGGGAGACGGACATTAATATGCTGGATAATGGATGATTCACAGATGGACGCGTAAGTGCTACGGGGCTGAGGGTGGGGCCGATATCCCAAATCCAAACGTCAGAGATCCAGAGCTAACAGCATCCTCACACGTTCCCAAGGACCGGTAGCAAGGGCTGGCCTCGATCCATCAATAGATCATATTTTGGGAGCGCTTACTGTGTGCCAGGCACCGTACTAAGCGCCTGGGAGACTACAACAGAGCCGAGCTGGTGGCCGCGTTCCCTGCCCTAGGAAAGTTAAAGGGGGTAAGGGCCTCCCCCCCGCTTCCCCTCGGCCACTCGGACAAATCCCGCTGCCTCCCCCATCCCGGCCTTTCTCCGGGCACTTATTCCCTTCCCTTCTCTGTGCCTCAGTTCCCTCGTCTGGAAAACGGGGATGAATAATAATAATAATAATAATAATGTTGGTATTTGTTAAGCGCTTACTATGTGCCGAGCCCTGTTCTAAGCGCTGGGGTAGACATAGGGGAATCAGGTCGTCCCACGTGGGGCTCACGGTCTTCATCCCCATTTTACAGATGAGGGAACTGAGGCACAGAGAAGTGAAGTGACTCGCCCACAGTCACACGGCCGACAAGTGGCAGAGCTGGGATTCGAACTCATGAGCCCTGACTCCAAAGCCCGTGCTCTTTCCGCTGAGCCACGCTGCTTCTCCAAGATGAAGACCGTGAGCCCCACGTGGGACAACCTGATCGCCTTGTATCGCCCAGCGCTTAGAACGGTGCTTTGCACACAGTAAGCGCTTAACCAATATCACCATTATTCTACCACCACCGCTTGCCGCGACTCTTCTCCACGACCTCTCCAAAACCCACCGATCCGTTTGCGACCAAGGAGAAGAATCTGTTGCCGAACTGTCCGTTCCAAGCGCTCAGTACAGTGCTCTGCACATGGTAAGCGCTCAGTAAATGGTACCGAATGAATGAGGAGAACGTGCAGGCTGGGATATTTGGGTTCTAAGCCCAGCTCTGCCGCTCGTCTGCTGTGTGACCTCGGGCCGGGCGCTTGACTTCTCTGTGCCTCGGTTGCCTCATCTGTGAAATGGGGATTGAGATTACGAGTGCCCCGTGGGACAGGGACTGTGTCCAACTCCGTTTTCTGGTATCCGCCTCCCCAGAGCTTAGTACAGTGGGTAGCACAAGGTGGGTGCTTAACAAATACCCTCATCATCATCATCATCATCATCATTATGATTCTCCATCCCTATTTCTCCCCTGCTCTGACTCGTGCTACTTTCCCAACTGTCTACACCACGGTCCCTCTAACTCCGACAGCCTCCGTCGTATGAGGGGCTACTTGCCAGGGTCCGGGAAGTCTTTGCAATTTAGTCTCTGAATTAAATTTTACCTTTTTATGATATTTGTTAAGCGCTCACTAAGGCGCCAGGCACCGTACTAAGGTGCGCGACAATCCGGTTGGACACGGCCCACGGCCCACACGGGGCTGGCGGTCTTAATCCCCATTTCGCAGATGAGGAAACTGAGGCACAGAGAAGCCACGTGACCCGATTTCCTTGTATCCATCCGAGAGCTTGATTCGGTGCCCGGTACTTGGTGGGCGCTTAAATAGCACATATTATTATTATGTCGGCAGCGACTACTTGTTTCGTTCTGTTTCGTCTCCCCCGTTTAGACTGTGAGCCCGTTATTGGGCGGGGATTGCCTCCGTCTGCTGCCGAACTGTGCATTCCAAGCACTCGGTACAGTGCTCTGCACATAGGAAGCGCTCAATAAAGTCTAGAGGGGGAGACGGATATTGATATAAATAAATCACAGAGATCTACGTAAGCTCGCTGTGGGCAGGGAATTCATTCGATAGTATTTACTGAGCGCTTACTAAGGGCAGAGCACTGAACTAAGTGCTTGGAATAGTCCGCTCACTGTTATACCGTACTCTTCCGAGCGAGCGGCCAGTACAGTATTTACTGAGTACACAGTAAGCGCTCAATAAATGATCGAATAAGTGCTGCAGGGCCACCTAGGCACCTGAATCTGTACCCCTTGAGCACTTAGATTCTCACCCCACCCCACAGCACTGAAGAACACCCCCATATACCCTGACGTTTCCCCGATCTATAATTTATTTTAACGTCCACCTGCCCCACTGGATATTAAGCTCCCTGAGGGCCAGGATCGCGTCCACCAACCGTACTGGACTCTCCCAAAGCGTCTAATACGGCGCGCCGCACAGACTAAGTGCTCGAATGCCACCGACTGATGGATCAATGCCCCAGTTTTAAAGACCGTGATCTGCGAGTGCTCCAAGCCGCCCGGGCCGGTGCTACGGAGGACAATCTAATTCCCCGCACTTTCCCACAGCCGGTCGAGAAAAGCGGGTAAGCGTGAAAATCCTTTACGGTTTTTTCCTCTGTTTCGTTTCTGAAGCCACGGCCAGTCTTCTTCCGATTCCGGCCAGTAGAGAACGGGAGTCGACGGTGTCATTTAGGCACTTAGAGAAGTCCGAATCAGTAGGGAGCAAGGATCCCGGAAGAATTTTTTTCCAAGAGTAAGAATTTTTGTCCAAGAATCTGATGGGCTTTCTCCGACGAAGACTATCTGCAGAGCTCTGATTTACATACAATTACCATAAAAGAGTCAGTGTACCGTAGTGTTTATATTTGGTATTTTCTATTAATCCTACTTCTTAAACTAATATTTTGAAGAGTAAAACCTAACTCGGATTAAAGGGGAGGGAGCCAAGTGTGGATAAATGGTTTTACAGGATAATCAGCGATATGGGCCGGGGTGAGGGGGGAAGGATCAAGGGCCTGGCGGTCAGAGGACTTGGGTTCTAATGCTGCTCTGCCACTTAATAATGAGAACAATAATAACGACTGTGGTGTCTGTGAAACTTCCCGTGCAACCTTGGGCAAGTCATTTCACTGGGCCTCACGGTTCCTTCGCCCGTGAAAAGAGGATTAAATATCTGTGGTCTCTCTCACTTTGCCTGGGAGCCCCGCTGGGAAAGCGGCTGTGGCCAATCTGCCTATGTTGTATCTATCCCAACCCTTAGTACACTGCTTGGCACACAGTAGGCCCTTTATTCCCACAATTATTATTACTTCTAATAAGAGAAAAACCGATTAAAGTGTGGTGGGTATCTTCCTCATATCCTCTCCCCACCTTCCTCATCACAGTAGAAAACAGCCTCATCCTCCCTGTCTTACAAGCCCCTAACCTGGGCACTGTCTTCACTCATCTGACCCGCACAGCCAATCTATCGCCAAATCCTACCAGTGTCACCTCCCCAAAATTGGCGAAGATCCTCCCTTCCCTCTCCATCCGAACTGCCGCGACGCTGATCCAAGCACGTATCCCCTCTCGCTTCGAGAACCTGCCGCATCAGTTCTGATCCCGCCTCCCTCCCGTCTCAGCTGGGTGACTCTGGGCAAGTCCCTTCACTTCTCTGGGCCTCGGTTCCCTCATCTGTAAAACGGGGATGAAGGAGACAACCTGATGACCCTGTATCTACCCCAGCGCTTACAATAGTGCTGGGCGCACAGAAAGCGCTTAAGAAATACCAACATTATTATCATCATCAGTGATGATCAGTATCATCCCCCCTTTCCCTCTGCTCCTCCCCCTCTCTCTTCCCCTCCCCTCAGCACCGGGCTCATTTGTATAGATTTTTATTACCCTATTTATTTTGTTAATGAGGTGTCCATCCCCTTGATTCTATTTATTGCGATTAAGTTGTCTTGTTTTTGTCCGGCCGTCTCCCCCGATTAGACCGTGAGCCCATCAAAGGGCAGGGCTGTCTCGATCCGTTGACGAATTGTCCATTCCAAACACTTAGTACAGTGCTCTGCACATAGGAAGCGCTCAATAAATACTACTGAATGAATGAACGAAAGGAAGATCTCCCTGCTGAGCCAGGATTTGAACCCATGACCTCTGACTCCCAAGCCCGGGCTCTTTAAACCGAGCCACGCTGATTCCCTAATTTTAATTTATTCGAAATATTTGATTTATATTTATTCATCTATTTATTAATAATTTATTAAGAATAAGTGATGTGGCATAATGATCATACAATAAGAATTAATAATAATAATAATCGTGGCATTTGTTAAGTACGTACCTATGTGCCAGGCGCTGTTCTGAGCACTGGGATGGATACAAGCAAATCGGATTAGACGGTCCCCCTGTCCCGTTTGGGGCTCACGGTCTCAATCCCCATTTTACAGAGGAGGGAACCGAGGCCCAGAGAAGTGAAGTGACTTGCCGAAGGCCACACAGCAGACAGGTGGTGGAGCCGGGACTAGAACCCAGGACCTTCTGACTCCCAGGCCCGGGCTCGAACCAAGGTGCCGTGCTGCTTCTCATACTCACCCCACCCTAAGCCCCACAGCACTTAAGTACATATTCATAATTTAGTTTAATGCCTGTCTCCTAGACTTTAAGCTCCACGTGGGCTGGGAACTCTTCAGTGTTGTACTCTCGCAAGTGCTTAATACGGTGCTCTGCACTCAGGAAGTGCTCAGTAAATACCCCATATCGATTGATTGATGAGAAGCAGCGCGGCTCAGTGGAAGGAGGCCGGGCTTGGGAGCCAGAGGTCGTGGGTTCTAATCCCGGCTCTGCCACTCGTCAGCTGTGTGACTGTGAGCGAGTCACTTCACTTCTCTGGGCCTCAGTGACCTCATCTGGAAAATGGAGATGAAGACCGTGAGCCCCACGTGGGACGACCCGATGACCCTGTATCTCCCCCAGCGCTTAGAACAGTGTTCTGCACATAGGAAGCGCTTAACAAATACCAACAGTATTACTGTTACTATTACTGGGGGGGTGTTTTTGCTAAATAAAGGGCTTAGCATTCCTTTGATTCTGTACTGACTGTCTCCATCTGCCTCCACCTAAGTCTCGTATTTTGAATTTAACTGAGGCTTTGTAGTGTAGATGATCTTTAGTTAAAAGCCTGCCTTCCCGTCGTTGTTAATTCACAGCACGGGAGAGCCAAATGGGTACAGACCACAGTTCTAAGGACTTGGGGGCACACCACCGATTTAGTACACGAGACCTGGCGGATTTTTTCACCTCACAGGGGACACAGACGCTAAAAGAAAAAAAAAGATACCGGTAGGAGGAAGCGATAAAATGTAAAGCTATGTGGAGTTGCTCAGGGGAAATCCAAGTGCTAAAGTCACAGTTGGGGAAATAGAGCGGGGAGATAAAAGATGAATCGGGGCAGGCCTCCTGGAAGTTGAAGTCAGGGAGAGTGCTGGTCTGCTAGATAAGACGGGGACAGACTTCTTCACAGCAATCATTCATTCAATAGCATTTAGTGAGCGCTTACTATGTGCACGGCACTGAACTGAGCGCTTGGAATGGACAACTGGGCAACAGATAGAGACCATCCCCGCCCACTGACGGGCTTACAGTTTAATTCCTCAGGTGGAGCCTTTCTTTTCTCTCCAGCGCTTACTACATGTCAAGCAGTATTAGAAGTATTATTGCCACTGTTCTCGTCCGTCCGTCAGTCCCCCCGATCAGACCGTAAGCCCGTCAGAGGGCAGGGACCGTCTCTATCTGTTGCCCATTTGTCCATTCCAAGCGCTCAGTACGGTGCTCTGCACATAGTAAGCGCTCAATAAATACTATTGAATGAATGAATAAGCACCAGGGTAGATACTAGCCAATCAGGTTGGACACAATCCCTGTCCCGCCTGGGGCAGTCTCAACCCCCATTTTACAGATGAGGTAACTTGAGGCCCAGAGAAATTAACTGACCTGCCCTAGATCACACAGCGGACAAGTGGGGGGGCCGGGATCAGAACCCAGGTCCTTCTGGCTGCCGGACCCGGATTCTATCCACTAAGCCGTGCTATTGTCCACTGAACCCACGGTCTGAGGATGAGGCGGACTCTGGTCCGACAGATCCGACGGGGGAGGGAATTACAGTTCAGGGGGGACAGCTTGAGCAAGGGGACAGAGGTGAGACACAGAATTTATTCCGACTTCACTGTTCAGAAATATTTTTTGTGTCTTTTTCCCCCTCCATTAGAGGGTGAGCACTGACGGGCGGGGAAAGCATCTTGCGCATCCGTTCTCTGCGCTTGCAAACAGTGGGCTCTCGTTAAGTCAGTCGGTGGCATCTGAGCGCTTATTTTGGGCAGAGCACTGTACTAAACCCTTGGGAGAGTACAAGTGGAGAAGCAGCATGGCTCGGTGGAAAGAGCCCGGGCTTGGGAGTCGGAGGACACCGGTTCTAATCCCGGCTCTGCCGCCTGTCTGCTGTGTGACCTTGGGCAAGTCGCTTAACTTCTCCGTGCTTCGGTGACTTCATCTGTAAAATGGGGATGAAGACTGTACCCACCCTTGTATCCACCCCAGCGCTTAGAACAGTGCTCGGTACGTAGTAAGCGCTTAACAGACGCCATAATTATGACTTATTATTGCAAGAGAGTTGCGAGATGCGTTCCCCGCCCAGAACGACTTACAGTGTAGAGGACTAAAGACCCTGACTGGTCCTCTTCCTCCTCCTCCTCCCCACAGATCACCCGGGCTCCAGCGTCTCCCCTCTCCATTCCAAACTTCCCTCTGCTGCCTGGATCATATTTCGAAAACGAAATTTAGCAAATGTCTCTCCACTCTTTAAAAACCTCCACCGGTTACCCATTCCTCTCCGCAGCAAGCAGATGCTCCTGACAAATGGCTTCAAAGCATTCCGTTAGGGCTCTCCCTCCTCTACACCCCAGCTCACAATCTTCCTCCCAAATCGCTCCCTGAGCCCTCATTCATTCATTCATTCATTCAACTGTATTTACTGAGCGCTTACTATGTGCAGAGCACTGTACTAAGCGCTTGGAATGGACAACTCGGTAACAGATAGAGACAGTCCCTGCCCACTGACGGGCTCACAGTCTAATCTATTCTATTTATTTGCTATTGTTTTAATGAGACGTTCATCCCCTTGATTCTATTTATTGCTACTGTTCTTGTCTGCCTCCCCCGATTAGACCGTAAGCCCGTCAGTGGGCAGGGACCGTCTCTATCTGTTGCCGATTTGTACATTCCAAGCGCTTAGTACAGTGCTCTGCACATAGTAAGCAGCGTGGCTCGGTGGAGGAAAGAGCACGGGCTTTGGAGTCAGAGGTCATGGGTTCGAATCCCGGCTCTGCCACTTGTCAGCCGGGTGACTGTGGGCGAGTCACTTCACTTCTCGGTGCCTCAGTTCCCTCATCTGTAAAATGGGGATTAAGACTGTGGGCCCCACGTGGGACAGTCTGATTCCCCTGGGTCTACCCCAGCGCTTAGAAGAGTGCTCTGCACATAGTAAGCGCTTAACAAATACCAACATTATTATAGTAAGCGCTCAATAAATACTATTGAATGAATGAATGAATAATCTTCTTTCTTCTCATTCTTGCTTCCCACTTCCTAATCGGAATTCCCTTCCAGCTTCCGATCTGCCAGACCACAGCTCTCCCCACCTTCAAACCCCTCCTAAACACTCATCTCCTCCAGAAGGCATTCCCTTTTTCACTGTATTCACGATATTTGTTATGTGCCTACTGTATGCCAGGCACGGCACTAAGCGCTGGGGTAGATACAGGCTAATAATAATAATAATGTTGGTATTTGTTAAGCGCTTACTGTGTGCAGAGCACTGTTCTGGGGGAGATACAGGGTCATCAGGTTGTCCCACATGGGGCTCACGGTCTTAATTCCCATTTTACAGATGAGGGAACTGAGGCACAGAGAAGTGAAGCGACTCGCCCACAGTCACACGGCTGACAAGTGGCAGAGCCGGCATTCGAACCCGTGACCTCTGACTCCCAAACCCGGGCTCTTTCCACTGAACTACGCTGCAGAATGGACACGGCCCACGCCCCACATGGGGCTCACGGTCTTAATCCCCATTTTACAGATGAGGGAATTGAGGCCCAGAGAAGTTCCCCCGACAACGCTCCACCTTTCCAGGGTAAATCCATCCAAACGTCTTAGGATTTCTGTTTATTCCCATGTGCGTAGTCTCAGTTCACACTGACGATATTACTGGACTGGAAATTTTAAATGTCGAATTTCACCAAAAAAAAAGGGAGCAAAAACTCACTTTATCACGGTGTGGTGTCGCCGATTACCTAGCAGGATTACAAATTTAACCCCACTCTACCATTACAGCGCAAAGCCGTTATCTGAGTGAACTGTGGTTAGCCAAACTGAGATGAGATCAGATCATCTAGAAAGGATTTAAGATACCCTGACAAAATTGGCCGCCTCTACGTCCAAGGAAGCCAACTTTTCAAGTGGCTGACTTGTCTCCGTCCTAGTTTATTCTGATAATTATCTTTCTTCTCTAATGATTTCACAAATGGTTAGACAGTAGTCAGACCTTCTGTAACCTGGGGCTTCTGTTCTTGGTGAATCCCTCGAGAAGAGAACTCACGATCTAATGCACGTGCCTTGATTAAACCTGACGCGCACCACTTTTTTCTGACACGTTGTGTACTATCCAGAGGGACACGTGCTGCCTGAACGAAAAAGCCTAGTGGATAGAGCGCGGGCCTGGGAGTCGGAAGGACCTGGGTTCTAATCCCGGCTCTGCCCCTCGCCTGCTGGTTGACCTTGAGCAAGTCCCTTCACTCCTCTTGTCCTCCGTTACCTCATCCGTAAAATGGGGATTAAGACCGTGAGCCTCATCGTGGACAGATCCATCCTGACTAGCTTGTATCTACCCCAGCACTCAGTACAGTGCCTGACATATAGTAAGCGCTTAACAAATACCATTAAAAAAAAAAACAAACTCAAACCCCCCCCCCATGTCGGGTTGTCCTCTGTACTTGAAGTGATAAAGTTCACCTACGACTGCCTTTGTGGGTGAATCGGCCAATGTGGAATCTGCAGTCGCACGGGACACACAAAGAGTTGTCCCTTGTTATGCTGTGCTAAATGTTTTCAGCATGCCCTACTTTCCCGGTAGCTCACAGTGAAAGCGTGTTTTTTGGGAAAACTGACTGAAATGGAGTTTCAGAAGTTCATACTATTCAAACGTCATGATTCTACTGCACAAGTGCCTGTTTGGCAGAGTCTACATCAGCCCGTACTACGTAGATTTTACAGGTGACTTCCCAGAAACACACATTTAGAAGCATCCGCCTTCTTTCGGTCATTCACAGGCCTATTTAAAAGGCAAAAAAAATCAGGATACTAATAATAATAATAACAATGTTGGTATTTGTTAAGCGCTTACTATGTGCAGAGCACCGTTCTAAGCACTGGGGTAGATACAGGGTGATCAGATTGTCCCACGTGGGACTCACAGTTTTAATCCCCATTTTACAGATGAGGAAACTCAGAGAAGTGAAGCGACTTGTCCACAGTCACACTGCTGACAAGGGGCAGAGCCGGGATTCGAACCCCTGACCTCTGACTTCCAAGCCCGGGTTCTTTCCACTGGGCCACGCTACCATAATTCATTCATTCAATTATATTTAGTGAGTGTTTACTGTGTGCAGAGCACTCTACTAAGCGCTTGGAGAGTACAATGCAGCAATATAAAGAGACCATCCCTGCCCACAACTGTCTTACTAGGTTTGTGCTGTTACATTTCTAAGATCAATTTTTGGTCATCTGTGGATTTACCTGGCCACAGCTAACTAATATTTGGTTTTATTTTATTAAACAGTCCCTCTAGACTCTGCGCCCACTGCAGACGGAGAATGTCGCTTCTTATTGTTGTACTGTACTTTCCCAAGCGCTTAGTGCAGTGCTCTGCACACGGTAAGCGCTTAATACAACTGAACGAATGAAACACTGGTGCCCTGGGGAAAAACAAAACACAGAACGGCTTTAATGCGTGAGCAAAGGAATGTTTAGATAGCACCTGGATGGTGGCCAATTTGCTAGCTTCTGTTTGGGGAAATTAAAAAAAAAAATAAAACACCAAAAAAACAGACACCTACAAAGATAGAAAAGCTAAGAAACACCCCCTCACCGAGATTGTTGATTTAGTATAGAAACTTGAAAACAATCTACAGATTCACTCATTTTGCAGTAGTGTTTACGGACCACAATTATCATCATCTGTGGGCAGAGAACTACACCAGGTCATGAAGACAGTACAATAATAAACAGGGCCCTTGCCCTGAAGGAATTTACAGTAGATAGAGGAGACACCCGCTCCCCTTTGGGAACTTAATATTCACCCCACCCTCGGCCTCACTGCACCGTGCAACTTATTTATATTAAAGTCTCGTCGCCCCGTCTAAGCGATCAGCTTCTTCTTGTGGCAGGAAACACGGTCGCCCATGGCACAGCGGATAGAGCCCGGGCCTGGGAGTCAGAAGGTCAGGGGTTCTAACGCCAGCTCCACCACTCGTCTTCTCTGCGGCCTTGGGCGAGTAACTTCACTTCTTGGGGCCTCAGTTCCCTCATCCGTAAAATGGGGATTAAGCCTGTGAGCCCCTTCCAGGGACGGTGTCCAACCCAATTTGCGTGTATCCACTCTAGTGCTTAGTACAGAGCCCCGGCCCACGGTGAGCGCTTAAACCCCACAATTGTTATTACCAATCCTGCTATACTGAACTCTTCAAAGCTTTTAGTCCAGTTCTCTGCACCCTGAAAGTGCTCAATAAATACCACCGACTGAACGACTGACAAGCGAGCATAAATTGCGCACTTACAGTGGAAGCAGGAGGAAAAGTAAATACACCGAGCATTCACTCATTCCATCGTATTCATTGAGCACTGTGTGCGAAGCACTGTACTAAGTGCTCGGGAGAGTACGACGCAACCCCCAACAGACACATTCCCTACTCGCAACTAACTCACAGTCTAGAAAGGGAGGTAGACACAAATATACATAAATAAAAGAGCAACAGCAAGATATAGAAAAAATGGATTATGTGAGCCAGGGTAGGCGCCTATCGGCTGCATTCATTGAGTGTTGACTGCGTACACGGCATCATACTCAGCGTTTGGGAGAGCCACCTGTCTGCTGTGCGACCTTGGACAAGTCACTTCGCTTCTCTGTGCCTCAGTTACCTCATCTCTAAAATGGGGATTGTGACTGTGAGCCCAACTTGGGACAGGGACCGCGTCCACCCCGATTAGCCTACGTATCCTGCCCGGTGCTTAGAACAGTGCCTGGCACATAGTAAGCGCTTAACAAATACCATAATCATCATTGATATCACTAATTCAACAGAGTTGGTAGACACATTCCCCGCCCACAACGAGCTTACAGTCTAGAAGGGCAGATAGAGATTAATATAAATGAATAATTTACAGAGATGTGCATGGGTGCTGTGGGGCTGAGGGTGGGGTGAATACCAAATGCCCAAAGAGTTCAGATCCAAGTGCGCAGGTGACGCAGAGGGGAGAGGGAGGGCCGGGGGAGAGAGGGATTAATCAGGGAAGACCTCTTGTAGGAGATGTCACCTTAATAAAACCTTGGAAGGCGGGGAGAGTGGTGGTCCGGTGTGGGCTCAGTGGCAAGACCCCGGGCTTGGGAGTCAGAGGTCGTGGGTTCGAATCCCGCCCCTGCCACTCGTCAGCTGTGTGACTGTGGGCAAGTCACTTCACTTCTCTGGGCCTCAGTGACCTCATCTGTAAAACGGGGATTCACTGGAAGCCTCGCGTGGGACGACCCGACGACCCCGTATCTCCCCCAGCGCTCAGAACGGCGCTCGGCACATAGTAAGCGCTTAACAAATACCGACATTATTATACATGGAGTGGGAGGGAGTTCCAGGCCAGGAGGACGACGGAAAAGAGAGGTCAGCGACGAGACAGAGAAGACTGGGGCACCGTAAGCGAGCTGGCATTGGAGGAACGGAATGTGTACGTTGGGCTGCAGTAGGAAATCAGCAAGGTGAATTAGGAGGGGGCAAGTTGATTGAGTGCTTTAAAGCGCAGGGTAAGGAGTTTCTGTTTGATGTGGAGGAGGATGGGCAACCACTGGAGGTTCTGGAGGAGCGGAAAGACATCGGCGGAAATCTTTTTTAGAAAAGTGAGCTAGAAAGCGGCGTGAAGTACGGACTGGGGGGGCGGGAGACAGGGGGCTGGGGGGGTCAGCGAGGAGGCAGAGGTGGGACAGGATAAGGGGCTCAAGTGGAGGACGAGGCCAAAGTTACGGGCTTGTGATATAGGGAGGATAGTGCCCTCTTTGAGGGCAGGGATCATGTTTACTTACTCTAGTCTTTTCTCTGCAGGGCTTAGCACCAGGGCTCTGCCCACAGTAAAGGCTCAATAAAACGACACTGATTTATAACGATAGCTCTAGATTTATGTTTATCCAAGAGTGGCCGTTGGGGTGACAATTGAGGGTGGTGTAGATCTGTTGGGGGATATTTCCTCCAGGAGGTTTCGGGGTGGTTTTGAAGGGAAAGGGTGAGGCTTCGCGGATCTGAAGGGCGGGAATTCCGGAAAGGGGAAAGGATGCGCACAAAAGGTTGAAGACAGGTGAGCCAAGAGGGAGGGACTGCAAGGAGGTTAGCTCGGGCACAGTGATTGACAATAATCTTCAGCGCATTTGTTGAGGGCTTACTCCGTGCCAGGCCCGGTCCTAAACGCCGGGATAAATGCGTGACGATTGGGTTGGACGTGGTCCCTGTCCCACGTAGGGCGCACGGGCTTAAGCCCCATTTTACGGATGAGGTAACTGAGGCCCTGAGAAGTGAAGTGCCCGGTCCCACAGCAGATAAGCGGAGGAGTGGGGATTAGAACCCGTGACCTTCTGACTCCCTGGCCTGGGCTCTATCCACTGGGCCACGCTGCTTCTCGGTGTGAATGAGGGAAGGGCAAGCTGCAGTGCAGCAGCAGAAGAGAGCCGATCGGTAAAAGGGTGAGAGCCGGTGGCCAGCCTCGACGCCAACGGCCAGGAACTTCGCTTTCGGAGGTGGCGGGCACTGGGTAGCGACTGGAAGCAGCGGGGCCCAGAGGATTAAAGCATGAGCCTGGCAGCCAGCGGATCCGAATTCTAACCCTGGCTCGGCCATTGAGAATTCATTTGTTCATTCATAATTATCGAGGGCTTACTCTGCGCAGAGCACTGTACTAAGCGTTTGGGAGAGTACAATACACCAACGGACATCCTCTGCCCGCAATGAGCTTCCAGTCTAGAGGTGGGGAGACAGACGTCAATGGTATCCGTTAGGCGTTTACTACGGGCCGAGCACCGTTGGACGCTCCGGGGTAGATATATGCCAGTCGGGTTGGACCCAGTCCCTGTCCCGCATGGGGCTCCCAGTCTTAATCCCCATTTTACAGATGAGGGAACTGAGGCCCAAAGAAGTGACGTGTCTTGCTCAAAGTCCCACAGCTGACAAGCGGCGGAGCCGGGATTAGAACCCGTGAGCTCTGACTCCCAAGCCCGGGCTCTTTCCACTGAGCCACGCTGCTGCTTAAGCAGCTGTAGCTACCTAAGCGCTCAGTACAGAGGAGGGGGGGGAGGAGAGAGGCGAGAGGAGGAAGAAGGGGAGGCGACAGGAGGAGGAGGCAAGAGGAGGAGGCGGCACGGGGAGGCGAGAAGAGGAGGAAAGGGAGGAGAGAAACGGGAGGAGGAAAGGGAGGAGAGAAGGGAGAGGAAGCGAGAGGTGGGAGGAGAAGAGAGGCGAGAGGAGGAGGAAGGGGAGGCAAGAAGTGAGAGGAGGTGAGAGGCGGGAGGAGCAGGAGGAGAGGGAGGACGAGAGGAGGAGAGAGGCAAGAGGAAGAGGAGGGGAGAGGCAGGAAAAGGAGGAAGAGAGAGACAAGTGGAGGGAAAAATGAAAGGAGGAGAGAGATGAGAGGAGGAGGAGGAGAGAGACGAGAGGAGGAGGAGGAGGAGAGAGACGAGAGGAGGAGGAGGAGAGAGACGAGAGGAGGAGGAGGAGAGAGACGAGAGGAGGAGGAGGAGGAGAGAGATGAGAGGAGGAAGAGAGAGACAGGAGGAGAGAGATGAAAGGAGGAGGAGGAAAGAGGTGAGAGGAAGAGGAGACTCAAGAGCTAGGCATGTGGGGAGAGGTGAAGCCTTCAGAGTGGTGGAGCTCTCCTGGCTTGTAACGCCTTCTCACTGAGCGCTGTGGAGGTTGGTCAGACTGCCCTGGCTTCGGGAACCTCTACAGACATAATAACGATGGTATTTATTAAGCGCTTACTGTGTGCCGAACACCGTTCTAAGCGCTCATAGTAAGCGCTTAACAGATACCAACATTACTGTTGTTATTATTTAGAGGCACCTACAACAAAACAGTAAGGGAAAAACCCGGAAAAAATCTTTCCGACAGAACTATAGGCCCCGCATGCAAAATCCAAAGGAAATCCAACATGGCCTAGTGGAAAGAGCCCGGGACTGGGAGTCAGAAGGACCTGGGTTCTGGTCCCAGCTCCGCCACTTTGTCTGCTGGGCAAACTTGGGCAAGGCGCGACTTCTCTGTGCCTCAGTTAGCTCATCTGTAAAATGGGGATCAAGACTGCGAACCCCATGCAGGACAGGGACTGTGTCCAACCTGATTACCTTCCCCCGTTTAGACTGTGCGCCCGTCACTGGGCGGGGACGGTCTCTATCTGTTGCCGAACTGTACTTTCCGAGCGCTTAGTCCAGTGCTCTGCACATAGTAGGCCCTCGATAAATACCACCGAATGAATGAACTACCCCAGCACCGCCCGGCACACAGGAAGCGCTTAAATGCCATTTTAAAAAATGCATAAAGGATACTCTAAAGATATTCGACTTTCCTAAATGGCACACTTTTACGATTTATACTTTCATCTACATATCTGAAAGGATGATATCTGTAGTGCACAGAAACCAAAGTCAGGACACGTGGATTAAAGAACAGTACGCTGTCCTAAAAAAAATCTCCAATTCCAAACCTGCACAGATCGATAGCTCTGCTGCCGGCGTGACAGGCATCGTTTCCAGCATTTTCCAAAGACCCACGGAGTCTCTTTTACTTGATATCAGGCTGCCCTACGAGCCCTCGATAAATCAAATCACAGTAAGTCTCAATCTCGGGTGTTGTGATCAGTGGATCCCCGTTTACGTCTGTGCCGTCGATCGGCAGTCATGATATTTTGTACCTAAGACGGATTTTGCAGGGTCCTACGGGTATTTCGAAAATCCCCTCAAGGATGCGTCGATCGGCAGTCATAGTATTTTGTACCTAAGAGGGATTTTGCAGGGTCCTACGGGCATTTCGAAAATCCCCTCAAGGAATGCAGTTGCGTTCAAGCAAGGGGTGACGGCGGCCAGCCACACGGTGGTCGTAGCCAGCTGGAGGGGAGGGGTGGGCGGGGGTTTATACGCCGAAGACCCTCGACAAAGACCCTTCCAAATCCCTCCGGAGACGGACACCCGATCCCGGGGTGCCCGACAGCTGATCGTCAGTCGCAGCGCGGCCGGAGGGAGAGAGCCCGGGGGCCTAGGCGTCCGAAGGACCCGGGTTCTAATCCCGCTTGTCAGCTGGCTGACCTTGGGCCGGTCACTTCACTTCCCCGGGCCTCAACGGGGATTGAGATTACGTGGGACGGCGACCGGATCCAACTGATTAACCTGAATCGACCCCAGCGCTCCGTACAGCGCCCGGCACACAGTAGGTGCTTAACAAATACCATTTTTTTTTTAAAAAAAAGAAAAGGCCTTGGAGAGACCTTTCTCAAGTAACGTCTGTCGGGAGCCGCCGAGAAGACAGAGGTGTAGTACGACGGCCGAGTGGTATGTTACAACGGAAGAATCTCTGAACGTGGAAGTGGTTAAAATACGTATATAAATATTTATCTAAAAACAGACGTGGAAGTCGGGGGAGGGGGAGAAGATCTACTTCGACTGGGTCGCGGGAGGCGAAAGAAAAACTTCCCCTTCTGCCCTCCCGGGACCCGTCCGGAGAAGCGCGCGACACGACAGGTGATTTACCTTTACCGGGTCTGTTTCCTAACCTTTCCAACGGCAACTCGTCCTTATAATTACGGGCGGCCCCGGACGCCTTCAATCTGATGCTTTCCCAAGCCCCGGTTCCTCCGTCTCCAAGGGAAGGGGCTGGGCTCGGTGGTCCCTTCGTTCCGAAAAAGGGACCTCGATTCTCCTTCGTTCGTTCGGATTTACTGAGCGCTTACTGTGTGCGGAGCACTCTGCTCCTCCCTACAACCCCCCGGGGCCACCGTGGGGCACGGACAAGCCTCGCCGCCACCGTCGGGTGGGCAACTGCAGCAGAGGGGAGGGCAACCCAGCCCTGCCCGGGCCACCGGAGGATGCCGCTCGCCAGCCCCGCCAGGGCACCGGAGCATTCCCAACTTGCCAACCCTGCCAGGACACCGGAGCATTCCCCCACTCCCCGGCCCCGCCAGGGCAGCAGGGCATCCCCTTTCCCCTCACTCCCTAGTCCCGCCCAGGGCACCGGAGGGTGGGCCTCCCCAATCTTGCCCGGGGCACCAGAGGATCCCCCACACCCCGGCGCTGCCAGGGCACCAGAGAATTTCCCCCCCAGCTGCCCAGCCCTGCCAAGGCACCAGAGGATCCCCCCCCGCACCCTCCCCGGTCCTCCCCGGGGCAGCAGAGGGTCGGACCCCCTATTCTTGCCCAGGGCAGTGAAGGATTCCCCCCCCACACACCCAGCCCCGCCCAGGGCACCGGAGGATGCCCCTCCCCGGCTCTGCCAGAGCAGCAGAGGATCCCCTCACTCCCCAGCCCTGCCAGGGCACCAGAGGATCCTATTCCCCAGTCCCGCCAGGGTGGCAGAGGATCCCACTCCTCAGCTCTGCCAGGGCACCAGAGGATCCTATTCCCCAGTCCCACCAGGGCGGCAGAGGATCCCACTCCTCAGCCCTGCCAGGGCACCAGAGGACCCTATTCCCCAGTCCCGCCAGGGCGGCAGAGGATCCCACTCCCCCGTCCTGCCAGGGCACCAGAGGACCCTATTCCCCAGCCCTGCCAGGGAGGCAGAGGATCCCCTCACTCCCCAGCCCCGCCAGGGCACCAGAGGATCTCCCCATTCCCCGGCGCTGCCAGGGCACCAGAGAATTTCCCCCCAAACTACCCAGCCCGGCCAAGGCACCAGAGGATTCCCCCCCCCCGCACCCTCCCCGGTCCTCCCCGGGGCAGCAGAGGGTCGGACCCACTATTCTTGCCCAGGGCAGTGGAGGACTCCCCCCCCCACACCCAGCCCCGCCCAGGGCACCGGAGGATGCCCCTCCCCGGCCCGGCCCGGGCACCGGAGGATGCCCCCATTACTCAGCCCTGCCCAGGGTGGCAGAGGATCCTATTCCCCAGCCCTGCCAGGGAGGCAGAGGATGCCCCCGCTCGCAGCCCTGCCAGGGCACCAAGGGACCGGGCGGCGAGAGCCCGGGCGTGGGAGTCGGCGGCCGTGGGTTCGAATCCCGGCTCTGCCCCTTGTCGGCTGGGTTCCCGCGGGCAAGTCACTTCACTGGGCCTCGGTGACCCCATCTGGAAAATGGGGACGAAGACGACCGTGAGCCCCAGGTGGCACAACCCGCTGCCCCTGTATCTCCCCCAGCGCTCGACACATAGTGAGCGCTTAAATCCCAACATTATTATTATTGTTAGGACCCCGTTACCCCATCCATCCTGCCAGGGCCCCCCGGCTCGTCCTCCCAACCCCCACCCCTCCCCGGACGACCTTTCGACCTCGACGCGGCTCGGGGCGAGAACCCCGGGCCGGCGAGTCAGAGGTCGCGGGTTCGAATCCCGCCACCCGTCAGCTGGGTGACTTTGGGCGAGTGGCTTCCGACTCGTTCGTTCCAGGCGCTCAGTCCAGTGCTCTGCACCTGGTGGGCGCTCGATCAATACTGTCGAATGAATGAATGAATGAATAGTCCGGGCCTCGCTGATCTCATCTGTAAAACGGGGATGAAGCCTGGGAGCCCCCGGGGGGGGGGGGGGGCTCCCTCCTCACCTTCCACCAACCTCAGCGTCTAGAGCAGCGCTCTGCACGGAGTAAGCTTTTAAAAGCAACATCATTCTCCTCATTATTATTCTTTTTGCAACCCTGAAAGCCTCGCAGGGTCCCTGACTCCAAGGGCCGGCCCAGCCCCTCCGCCCCCCATCACCGCCACTGACTTAAGCGCTCACTCTGCGCCAGGCGCTGCGCCCCACAAACCGTCGGGAGCCCGAAGGCGCCGCCCCCGGAGTTCTTCCCCCCCTCCCCCACCCCCCCCCCCCGATGGCCGAGCGGGCGATCGATGGATCGATGGATCGATGGATGGGTGGATGGGCGCCGGCAGGGCGGGCGGGACGGTCCTCACCTGGGCACGCAGTTGGGGCTGGAGCCGTCGATCTCCCAGGTGGCGAACAGGTTCATGGGCACCGGCGTGTTGAGGGCGCCGGCCCCAGCGGGGAAACTGAGGCGGCCCCGGTCCGCCATGCCGCCCGCCCCCGCCCCGCCGGGACCCGCCGGCTCCTCGGACCAGCGGGACGGACGGACGGACGGAGGGACGGAGGGACGGAGGGAATGGGGGGAGGGACGGAGGGAGGGACGGAGGGAGGGAAGAAGGGTCACATGACCCGGAGGAGGAGGAGGAGGAGGAGGAGGGGCGCGCCACTCTAGCCCTCCGTCACGCCCGCCTCGGCCGCGCCCCTCGCTCGCTCTCTCTCTCTCTCTCTCGGCGTGCGCGCCCCCGCCTCAGGCGCCGCTCTCGGCGTGCGCGGCCCCGCCCGCCTCCCGCTCTCCCCCTGCGTGCGCGCTCCCGCCCGCCTCAGGCTGCTGCTCTTTCTCTCGGCGTGCGCGCGCCCGCCTCAGGCGCCGCTCTGTGCGGGCGCGACCCCCCCCCCCGCCTCAGGCGGCTCCACTTTTCTCCCTGCGTGCGCGGCCCCGCCCGCCTGTCCCCTCTCTCCCCCTGCGTGCGCGCCCCCGCCTCGGACGCCTCTCTGTGCGGGCGCGCCCCCGCCCGCCCCAGACACGCCCCTCTCGCGCTCTCTGCGTGCGCGTTCCCGCGTCCGGCGCCTCTCTGCGCGCGCGCCTCCGCCCGCCTCAGGCGTCCCCCTCTCGCGCTCTGCGTGCGCGCCCCCGCCCGCCTCAGGCTCCTCTCTGTGCGCGCGCGCGCGCCCCCGCCCGCCTCCGTCTCCTCCGTCTGTCTCCGTCTCTCCGGACTCCCGCGGGGGAGGGGAGGGGGCGGGGCACGAGGGAAGAGGGCGGGGCGGGGCGCGTGGGGGTCGCCGGCGAGGGGCCGACGCCCCCCGCCCCCTCCCGCCTCCCCGGCGCGAGCGCAAGCGCGCTCCAGTGCGAGGGGAGAGAAAAGACGGCGCGCGCGAGCGAGACCCCGCCCCGCCCTTCCCACACACACACACACACACACACACACACACACACACGCGCGCGCGCCAACTGCCCCGGGCTCTGCGGATTGGCCGGCCCGTCCGGACAGCGGTCCAATCCCCAGCAGCCCGGCCGCCCACCGGAAGTGACGCGCGCGCTCCCCCGCTTATTCCCTTAGGTGTGAGGGCGGGCGCTCCTCCCTCCTTTCCCCCCCTTCCCCCCTCCCTCCCTCCCCCCCCCTCCCTCCTTGCCCCTCCCCCCTCCCTCCTCCCCTCTCCCTCCTCCGTCCTTCCCCTCTCCCTCCTCCCTCCTTTCCCCCTCCCTCCTCCCTCCTTCCCCCCCTCCTCCCCCCACCCCCTCCCTCCTTCCCCCCTCCCTCCTCCCTCTTCCCTCCTTCCTCCTCCCTCCTTCCCTCCTTCCCCCCTCCCTCCTCCCTCCTTCCCCCTTCCCTCCTCCTTCCTTCCCTCCTCCCTCCTCCCTCCCTGCCCTCTGAGGGGACCTCATTCAGTCATTCAGTCAATCATTCAGTCATTCATTCAATCGTATTATGGAGCGCTGACTCTGTGCAGAGCACTGGGCTGAGCCCTTGGAATGGACAGTTGGGCAACAGAGAGATCCCATCCCTGCCCAACCACGGGCTCACCGTCTAAATGAGGGAGACACAACGGAACAAGTAGTCAGGCGTCAATCCCATCAAGATAAATAGAATCACAGATATAATCACAGATATACGCACGTCATTACTAATAATGATAATAATGACGGAATTTGCTAAGCGCTTACTGCGCTTAAAGCACCGTTCTAAGCGCTGGGGAGGATACAGAGCGATCGGGTTGTCCCCCGTGGGCCTTCCGGCCTTCATCCCCCATTTGACAGATGAGGGAACCGAGGCCCAGGGGAGTGAAGTGACTTGCCCAGAGTCACACGGCTGACGAGCGGCAGAGGCCACATTCGAACCCATGACCTCTGACTCCCAAGCCCGGGCCCTTTCCACTGAGCCACGCTGCTTCTCCCTGTGAATAAATAGAGTGATGAATAATGTAAACAAATATGCACAAGTGTTGTGGGGAGGGGAAGGGGGAGGGGTGGAGGGAGAGGGAGGGCGCAGTGTGGGAAGGCCTCCTGGAGGAGGTGAGCTCTCAGTAGGGCTTTGAAGCGGGGAAGAGAATGAGTTGGGCGGAGGTGAGGAGGGAGGGCGTTCCGGGACAGCGGGAGGACGAGGGCCGGGGGTCGACGGCCGGACGGGCGAGGACGGGGGACGGCGAGGAGGCGGGCGGCGGAGGAGCGGAGCGTGCGGGCTGGGCTGGAGAAGGAGAGAAGGGAGGAGAGGTAGGAGGGGGCCGGGGGATGGACGGCCTGGAAGCCAAGAGGGAGGAGTGTCTGCTTTGCGCAAAGATCGATAGGCAACCGCTGGAGGTTTTTGAGGAGGCGAGTGACGTGCCCACGGCATTTCTGTAGAAAGATCATCCGGGCAGCATATACCTCACGTATAAACCGGAGTGGGGAGAGACAGGAGGATGGGAGATCCGAGATCTCATTCGATGGTATTTATCGAGCGCTTACGGCGTACCTCTAGAGCACTGTACTGAGGGCTTGGAATGGACAACTCGGCAACAGAGACGATCCCTGCCCGACAACGGGCTGTCGGAGATGGGGGCTCGCTAGCCTCACCGGGGCGTCCCCTTCCGCTTTTCCACGGCAGCCCTAGGCCCTCGGGGCTTGGGAGGTGCCCCCTTGAAGGGATTACAGGCCCGGAGAGCGTGCCCAACGGACGCCCGGCACCCCGTTCCCTCGGTCCAACCGCCCTTGCCCTCTCCTTCGGCTAAAAAAAGCCCCCGAGCCACCCCTTACGGGCCCTTTTCCACCCAGACTGCCCTTAGAAGACCGGATGGCAGCGGAGTCAAGAGGGGGTTTCCTTCCTTCCCTTTTCCTTTTCCTGCCAGCAAACCTCCTCTCACCCCCCTGAACTGACCAAACCTCCTCTTTCATTCATTCATTCAATCGTATTGATTGAGCTCTTACTATGTGCAGAGCACTGGACTAAGCGCTTCGAACGGACAAATCGGCAACAGAGAGAGAGACGATCCCCGCCCGATGACGGGTTCCCAGTCTGAATGGGGGAGACGGATGGAAAAGCAAAACAGAACAAAACAAAACAAGACGGGATCCGCAAGATAAATAGAATCCAGGAGATGGACACCTCTACCCCCCCCCCCCCCGCCCGAGGTCATGCCCACGCCTCCCTGGAACGGCTGTGCCCTGAACCTCGGTGGAGAGGCGGGGAAGTGCTTTGGAACTGGAGAGGAAAAGGGCAAAGGGGAAAGGGAAAGCGTTGGCAAACGCCGTAGGTGCGTTCTCTCCATCTTCGGGGAACGGAGGCCGTGTCCGTCGCTGCTACCCGCGGCTCTCGCCAACCTTTCGGCCCAGGGAGGGCGTCGAGGGGCGCGGGGAGGTTCTCGGGGGGGCCCTCGCCGGGTTTGCCGACGGAGGGAGATGGGCCGTAACGTACTCTGGGCCCGCGGAGCCCCCGCGGACTGAGGCTCGGCCCCCGTCCGTGGCCCGAAACTGCAGAAAACTCAGGTTGCGGGGGGGCAGGCGGGCCTGAATTGGAAAATCTGGGTTAGACATCCACATCCTACCTCTGCGAGTTTGGATATCTGGAAATAATTCCCTCAGGCATCACTGAACGGGGGTCGGGTCTCGTATAAAGTAGGCCATCTGGATTCCCAAAGGACCGTCTCTTCCTCCTCTCGCGGCCTTTTGGGTTGTTTGGGTAAAGCCACGGGCCAGATGCTGCCTGGAATCTAAGAAAACGGATTTTTCCCTCAGATCTTTTCCTATGACTCACCTTAATTGAAAATTACTACTATGGAGTTCCCTGAACCCTCCCCCGGTATTCCCCCGACTTGACCGTAAGCCCGTCAGTGGGCAGGGATCGTCTCCGTCTGTGGCCGAACTGTCCATTCCGAGCGCTTAGTACAGTGCTCTGCACATAGTAAGCGCTCAGTAAATACTCTTGAATGAAATACTATTGAATTTCCTCAGCCCCTCTCTCCCTGCCCTGGGGTTTAAAAGAGGTGTCATTGAAAGGAGCTGAGCCAAGCTAAACAGACTTTATCCCCTGCACGTTAGAGCTGATGATCATCTTCCCCCCATCTACTCTTTCGCTTCCTAGTACTCCCATGTAAACTTACTATTTTCTTTTTTCCACAGCTTGGATTCCCATCTGTAATTCTTTTTTCTGGAACTGCAAACAGCTGCAACTGGTTAAAGCTCAGATCACACTTAACAAGGAACTCTGTGTTTCCCAAATGTTGTGGCTTCCTTTCGGGGGGGTACGATTGAGGATGTGGAGTGCCTTTTCCCACTCCGCTGATTGGGACCGTGCTCTTAGGTAGCAGACTGGGTAATCAGCACCCGGATAGCCCAGAAAATCTAACCCGCACGATGCCCGTTTAAAGGAGCCGGGAGAGTTGGCTTCGCCCTCACCTGCAACCAAGTCTCCCTCTGAAGTGAACGGCCAGTACGCGAGAGGAAATGTCATAATGATAATGGTGTTGTTAAGCGCTTACTATGTGACAAGCACTGTTCTAAGCGCTGGGAGGGGATACAAGGGAATCGGGTGGTCCCACGTGGGGCTCACCGCCTTAATCCCCGTTTTACAGAGGAGGGAACTGAGGCACCGAGAAGTGAAGCGATTAGCCCAAAGTCACCCAGCTGACAAGTGGCGGAGCCGGGATTAGAACCCATGACCTCTGACTCCCCAGCCCCTGCTCTTTCCACTGAGCCACGCCGCTTCTCCACAGCATATGTAGGTAGCATATATAGCATACGTAGGTGTAAATCCAATTTGGAAAATTTGGAAAATCTTTTTTCCGCCATAACACTTCCCAGATCCGCCCCTTCCTCGTCACCGAAACAGCCACGATCTTCGTCCGCGCTCTCGATAGATCTTGGTTAGACTACCCGATCAGCCTCCTCACCGGTCTCCCTAACTCCACCCTCTCTCTCCTTCAGTCCACATTCATTCAATAGTATTGATTGAGCGCTTACTATGTGCAGAGCACCGTACTATCCATCCTGCTGCACGGATCATCTTCTTGCAACAGCGCGTGGCCCGCACCACTCCTCAGCAACCTCCAATGGCTCCCTCACTAGAGCGGAAGCTCCTCGTGGACAGGAATTGGGCCTCTTTATCAACCAATTGGATTGAGTGAGCGCTTAGTGAGAGTACTCTCCCGAACACTCGGTACCCTGGGTTCGACTCCCGGCTCTGCCACTTGTCAGCTGTGTGGCTGTGGGCAAGTCACTTCACTTCTCTGTGCCTCACTTACCTCATCTGTAACATGGGGATTGACTGTGAGCCTCACGTGGGACGACCCCATTACCCTGTATCTCCCCCAGTGCTTAGAACAGTGCTCTGCACATAGTAAGCGCTTCACAGATACCAACATTATTATTACTATTATTATTACCCTCCGTTGTACCCCCTGGGCGCCCGATAAATATCATTAGACGGGAAGCCCGTCCCTGGGCAGGGATTGTCTCTATCTGTTGCCGAATTGTCCATTCCAAGCGCTTAGTACAGTGCTCTGCACATAGTCAACGCTCAGTAAGTACTACTGAATGAATTATTAATGCTACCATCTTTTAGCTGCAGCTTCCCCTCTCCCCCATTCACTCCATTCCCCCCAACCTAGAAGCAGCGTGGCTCAGTGGAAAGAGCACGGGCTTTGGAGTCAGAGGTCATGGGTTCGAATCCCGGCTCGGCCACTTGTCAGCTGGGTGACTTTGGGCGAGTCACTTAACTTCTCGGTGCCTCACTTACCTCATCTGGAAAATGGGGATTAAGACCGTGAGCCCCACGTGGGACAATCTGATTCCCCTGTGTCAACCCCAGCGCTTAGAACAGTGCTCGGCACATAGTAAGCGCTTAACAGATACCAACCTTATTATTATTATTAACCTAGAACTCCCTCCTCCCCACATCGGCCACACCCTCGATTTCCTCATGGTCGGCGCCCTTTTAATAATCTCACTTCATCCGGGAAAAGTTCCCCAGTTAATTCACAACACCCTCGTGACATCCGCACAACGTGAAGCTTTCGCACTTGTAAATTTTGATGTCGCAGCATTCATGTATATATAGTTTTATTTATATGTTTTAACTCTACTGTTCTCAGAGCTGGGTACGCTTCTTCTCCCACTCCCTTCCGCGCCGCTCTTCCTTGCTCCTTCATTCCTCCTCCCTCCCATCCCCACAGCACGTTATGTATAGATCTGTATATCGCCGGAACGTACTTACGTATCTATTTATTTATATTGATGTCTGCCTCCCCCTCTGGACTGTGAGCTCACTGTGGGCTGGAACGTGTCTGTTGTTATATAGTATTCTCCCAAGCGCCTAGTCCAGTGCTTTGCACACAGAAAGCGCTCAAAAAATACAATTGAATGAACGAATGAATGAATGAATGAATGAATGAAGCTGGGGTAGATACAGATTGAAGCACAGCGTGGCTCAGTGGAAAGAGCCTGGGCTTCGGAGTCAGAGGTCACGAGTTCGACTCCCGGCTCTGCCACTCGTCAGCTGGGTGACTGTGGGCGAGTCACTTCACTTCTCTGTGCCTCAGTTCCCTCATCTGTAAAATGGGGATTAAAAGTGTGTGAGCCCCACACGGGACAACCTGATCACCCTGTATCTCCCCCAGCGCTTAGAACAGTGCTCGGCACCTAGTAAGCGCAAATCCCCGATTAGACTGCGAGCCCGTCGGACGGCAGCGACTGTCTCTATCTGTTGCCGACTTGTTCATTCCAAGCGCTTAGTACAGTGCTCTGCACATAGTAAGCGCTCAATAAATACGAATGAATGAATGAATGAATGAATATAAGCTAATCAGTTTGGACACAGTCCATTTCCCAAATCGGGACTCACAGTCTCAATCCCTGTTTTACAAATGAGGTAATTGAGGCACAGAAAAGTTAAGAGACTTGCCCAAGCTCACCCAGCAGACGATTGGCGGAACCGGGATTAGGTCCCAGGTCCTCTGATTCCCAGCCTCGGGCTCCTTCCACTAGGCCACGCATCCTTAGGTGTTTGTGCTAGATCCTGGCGCTTCCCCTGGCTTTCGCTCTAATAATAATAATGATATTTGTTAAGCACTTACTTAGCCAGGGACTGTGCTAAGCGCTGGGGTAGATACAAGGTTATGAGTTTGTCTCACGTGGGGCTCACAGTCCTAATCCCCATTTAACAGATGAGGGAACTGAGGCCCAGAGAATAATAATGTCGGCATTTGTTAGGCGTTTACTATGTGCCAAGCACTGTTCTTAGCGCGGGGGAAGATACAAGGTCATCAGGTTGTCCCCTGTGGGGCTCACCGTCTTCATCCCCATTTTACAGTTGAGATAACTGAGGCCCAGAGAAATGAAGCGACACAAAGTCACACGGCTGACAAGGGGCAGAGCCGGGATTAGAACCCATGACCTCTGACTCCCAAGCCCGGGCTCTTTTCACTGAGCCACGCCGCGTCTCTATCTGTTAATCACTTTTGCCTGCCTCTCTCCTTTTAAATTTAAGCTCCTTGAGGACAGGAGAAGGGTGTCTGACTCTTATACTCTCCCAGACACTTGATACCAACACTTGGATGCTCAGTTCCAGTGAACGACTGGCTCGGTCAAACGCAAAGCATTATGAGGAATTAATTGAAATTGCCAGGTGACATCAAACTTCACCCGTGAAAATATTAATGTATCATTGTGTCACGGAGCTAATACCGGAGAACTAGGCAGCAAAGAAACCAATTCAGAAGAAATATGATCTCTGAGACTTGTTCTCTGGAAAACCAGGACATAACCAGTCATATTTATGGAGTGCTTACGGCGTGCAGAGCACTGTACTGAGCGACTGAAATAGTTGAGGACATAGGACAGCGGATGGTGTTTAATGCGACTACTGTCGAGGAGCACTTTGTAGTTTTTCCAAAGAAAGATGTCTCCACCCGAAGAGTGCAGTATTTCCATGTCAGGCGTCCAGTATGCTTTGAAAAAGATTTTTATCCCAGTTCCGCAAACTTGGAAAACTCTTCTAGGCACTCGAAAAATGCCTCTTCTGATTAATATTTAGGCAGTGAAGAAAAGCAAATGGGTACCAAGCCACCCCGAAAAGGGGAAGGGTGATCCTAAACGATCATCGACCGGTTTGATTGGGATATTGAACGATCAGCTTTTTGCATATGTTTTCTGAGCAGTAGAGCCTTCAGAAATATCATTTGGCAATTCCAATTTGATGGTTTGCTTCAACAGAATTATAACATTAAAGCAAGGTGGCAGTAACAGGGAGGATGGGCCATCTGAGAAATGGATCTGTTAGAATCCCTGGAACTCTAGTGTGCAAAATTGGCTATAACGGGGCTTGATATTGATCCCGCCATATGAACCGAAAACGGACGGCGGAGAGGTAGAAGTTTCAGAACCCGTATTAATGAGCCGATGAAAAAGGCGACATGAAATACCCTAATTGAAAGTATCGTCTCCTTAGCACCAGAGCGGAAGCCCTATTTCTTGAAACACTGACAACTGTTAGGGCTAACATTTTCATTTTTTATGAGGAGAATCCTTGGGCAATGTATAGAGGAATAAACTGGGTCACCTGTAACGTGCTTTCCGACTCTTGATTTCCACCTCCCAGTGTACATGATCTTAGATAATTGACTAATTAGCAATCGGTGCCCATCTGCCCATTTGGAATCCTTATAATAATTTTGGTGCCATTTATGTGCCGATCCTATAACGCCTCTGACCCAAATGGGTAAAATTCACCATCACTGACATAATCGTCACGAATTAGACAAGCCTGAGAACTCTTTTTTCCCTGGGGCTTTGTTCCTGATAGAACTCAAGGAAATGAGAATTCCATTTCGGAAGGGGAAACGGCACGGCCTAGTGGAAAGCCTACGGGCCTGGGAGTCAGAGGACCTGGGTTCTGCCACTTGTCGGCTGTGTGATCTTGGGCAAGTCACTTCACTTCTCGGTGCCTCGGTGACCTCATCTGTAAAATGGGGACCATATATTCGCTGATGAAGGTATCTGTTAAACGCTTACTATGTGCCAAGCACTGTTACTTACTCCTTTTTAGACTGTGAGCCCCATGAGGGACAGGGACCGTGTCCAAACTGATTCACTTGAATCTACCCCAGTGCTGGGCACACGGTAAGTGCTTAATATATACTGTGAAAAAAGAAGGGGAAGTGAAAAGCTTCCAGTAGAAACCCAGTGGGGAATACGTATTAACAGGCTCAGGAGGAAAGTAAACACCAAAGCGAGAAAAAACTAAGTGAAGGGATGGGTTTTTGTTTAAAAATCAGCCTGAATCAACCAATCAGTCATATTTATTGAGCACTTATTGTGTGCAGAGCATTGCACTAAGCACTTGGGAGAGTAGAATATCACAGAGTTGGTAGCCACATTCCCTGCCCACAGTGAGCTAGTAAACGCTCTTTTTGTTGTTATCACTATTATTGTTACTCTCTGGCTCTAGAAGATAGCTGGTCCAAAAGCTCTTTTTTATCCAAAATCAATCAAGGGTATTTATTGAGCGCTTACGATGTGCAGAGCACTGTACCAAGCGCTTGGGAGAGGACACTGAAGCAGAATTAGCAGACACATTCCCTGCCCATGACGAGTTTACAGCCTAGAGGGGCCAGCTTACGGTCTAGAGGGAAAAGTACAAAAGTACTCGCCGTACAAATACATCCTGTCATTAGGTTTCTTAAAATCAAGGAAAACTTCCCGAAAGTGGGTCAGAAGGTAGATGAGGCTGCTGAAATCAGGCCCCCCTTGTGGTCTGGGAAAGTTTTAGGAGCTGTCGCAGATTAAAGAGAACCCAGCCCCAGGGCACAAATGATAATAATAATGATATTATCACTTTATCACAAGTGATAATAATACTTTTTAACAGTGCACACTGTTAATAATAATAATAATAATAATAATTGTGGTATTTGTTAAGCACTTATTATGTGCCAAGCACCGTGCTAAGCGCTGGGGGAGATACAGGGTAATCAGGTTGCCCCACGTGGGGCTCACAGTCTTAATCGCCATTTTCCAGATGAGGTCACTGAGGCCCAGAGAAGTGAAGCCACTTGCCCAAGATCACACAGTTGACAAGTGGAAGAGGCGGGATTAGAACCCACGACCACTAAGCCACGCATTGTTGTATTGTCCTCTCCCGAGCGCTCAGTACAGTGCTCTGCACACAGTAAGCGCTCGATTAATACGACCGAACGAACGAATGACCAGTTTTTCCCACTGTATTACATTCTGATTCTCTCAGAAGTTGCAGCAAAAAATGCCCCCGGTGTCACCAGCGTAAGTGACTGCTTGCACGCTCCCTGGAACATGAAACTTGAACCTGATTCTATGATCCTCAGGCTTTGGCTTCTCATTTTTGATGTCTCCCACCGAATATCAATCACTCGTTGGTACTGAGCACCTGTTGTTATTCATAATAAAAACGATCCAAATAACTGTAGTATTTGTTAAGCCCTTACTATGTGCCGAGCGCTGTACTAAGTTCCGGGGTGGATACAAATAAATCGGGTTGGACACAGTCCCTGTCCCACATGAGGCTCGCAGTCTCAATCCCCATTTGACAGATGGGTTATCTGAGGCCCATTCGTTCATTCATCCATTCAGTCGCATTTATCGAGCGCTTACTGTGTGCAGAGCACTGTACAAAGCGCTTGGAATGGACAATTCGGCGACAGATAGAGACCGTCCCTGCCCCACAACGGGCTCACGGTCTAAAAGGGGGAGACAGCCAGCCAAACAAAACAAGGAGTCAGGCATCAATACCATCAAAATAGATAAATAGAATCATAGATCTATACACATCATTAATAAAATAGGGTAATAAATAATATATACAAATATTGTTCTTAACAATAATAATGAGCAAAATAACTGTAGTATTTGTTAAGCGATTGCTCAAGAGAAGCAGCGAGGCTCAGGGGAAAGAGCACGGGCTCAGGAGTCAGAGGTCAGGGGTTCTAATCCCGGCTCCGCCGCTTGTCAGCTGTGTGACCTCGGGCAAGTCACTTCGCTTCTCGGTGCCTCAGTTATCTCATCTGTAAAATGGGAATTGAGACTGTGAGCTTCATGTGGGACAACCTCATTACCCTGTATCTCCCCCAGCGCTTAGAACAGTGCTCGGCACGTAGTAAGCGCTTAACAAATACCAACATCATTATTATTATCATGATTATTACGTGCTTGGGAGAGTGCAGTAGTACAGAGTTGGTGGACACGTTCCCTGCCCACAGCGAGCTTACATTCCGGACAGGGGCGGTGCCAGTCGGGATGGTGAAGGAGAAGCGGCTACTGGCGAGGTACCAGGAGAAAATGGCAGGCGAGCACTTACCTCTGCGTGCGGAGCACTGTACGTGCTTGGGAGAGTACGGCACGATAGAGACGGTAGACAGCGATTTCTGCCCGCGAGGGGCTTACGGCCTAGGCACGGAGGCAGACGTTAAAATAAATTACACATAGGGGAGATGGCAGAGTTTAAGGATGTGGACATAAGTGCTGTGGGGTTGGGGTGAATATCAATATCAAGGGGTACAGACTCTTTCTGTGCATAACTGGCACAGAAAGGAGAGGGCAAATAGAGAAGCAGATAGAGAAGCAGCATGGCGCAGTGGGTAGAGCCCGGGCCTGGGAGTCAGAAGGTCACGGGTTCTCATCCCCGTTCCACCACCTGTCTCCTGTGTGACCCTGGCAAGTCACTTCACTTCTCTGGGCCTCAGTTGCCTCATCTGTAGAATGGAAATTGAGACTGTGAGCCCATGTGGGACTAAGCCCGATACGCTTAGTATCTCTTCTTCTCCCCCGCCCCCCCCATGTCCCCGTGCTTAGTACAGTGTCTGGCATCTGGTAAGCACTTAACGAAGACCATTATTATTATTATATAGGAAAGAGGAAGATGAAGAGGGGGCTTCATCAGGGAAGGCCCCTCGAGGAGCTGTGATTTGAGGAGGGTTTTGGAGGTGGGGAGAGTGGTGGTCTGTTGTATTTGAAGGAGGAGGGGGTTCCGGGACAGGACATAGACAATATATTCGTTGTATATATTGGGCACGTACTGTATGCAAAGCACTTTACTAAGCGCTTGGGAGAGTACAGTAGAACAATTAACGGACACATTCCCTGCCCCCAAGAGCTTACGGACTGGGAGTCACTCACCCAATAGTATTTATCGAGCGCTTACTAGGTGCAGAGCACCGGACTAAGCGCTTGGAATGGACAGTTTGGCAAGGGAGACGATCTCCGCCCAATGACGGGCTTCCAGTCTAAACAGGGGAGACGGTGAAGCAAAACGGAACAAAACAAGACAACATCATCAAGACTAAGCGCTAGGAGGGAATACACAGGTGGGAATTAGACACGGTCCTTGCCTCTCATGGGGCTCACAGACTATTTAATATTAATATTAAGAATGGTATCTCTTAAGCACTCACTATGTGCCAAGCACTGTTGGGCTATGAGATCGAGGTACAGGGAGCAGATCGGTACTAACATTGCTAAAATCCATCCTTTCCTCTCCATCCAACCCGCTACCCTGCTGATCCAAGCACTTTTTCAATCCCCATTCATTCATTCGATCTTATTTATTGAGCGCTTACTGTGTACAGAGCACTGTACTAAGCACTTGGAATGTTCAATTCGGCTGCAGAGAGAGACCATCCCCGCCCAACAACGGGCTCACAGTCTAGAAGGGGGAGACACAAAACAGAACAAGTAGTCAGACATCGCTATCATTCATTCATTCATTCATTCATTCAATAGTATTTATCGAGCGCTTACTATGTGCAGAGCACTGTACTAAGCGCTTGGAATGAACAATTCGGCATCACCGTCAACACAGAGAAATAGAATCATAGATCTATACACAGCATCAATAAAATTAATAGAGTAATAAGTAACGTATACAAATTTAGACAAGTGCTGTGGGGAGAGGAAGGGGATAGAGCAGAAGGAGGGAGTAGGGGCGATGGGGAGGGGAGGAAGAGCAGAGGACTAATAATACTAATAACGTTGGTGTTTGTTAAGCGCTTACTATGTGCAGAGCACGGTTCTAAGCCCTGGGGGAGATACAGGGTAATGGGGTCGTCCCACGTGAGGCTCACGGTTAATCCCCATTTTCCAGATGAGGGAACCGAGGCCCAGAGAAGTGAAGCGACTCGCCCACGGTCACACAGCTGACAAGTGGCAGAGCCGGGAGTGGAACCCGTGACCTCTGACTCCGAAGCCCGGGCTCTTTCCGCTGAGCCCCGCTGCTTCCCTGACTACATCAGCCTCATTGCTGCCCTCCCGGCCTCACGTCTCTCCCCACTCTTTTTTCCGTTATATGGCTCATTTTTCTAAAGAAACGTTCAGTCCCCGTCTCCCTACTCCTCAAGAACCTCCAGTTTACTTGCATCCGCCTCATCCGCCTCCACCTCAAACAGACGCTCCTTATCAGAGAAGCAGCGTGGCTTAGTGGAAAGAGCCCGGGCTTGGCAGTCAGCGGTCATCAGTTCAAATCCCAGCTCTGCCACCTGTCAGCTGGGTGACTGTGGGCGGGTCACTTCACTTCTCTGTGCCTCAGCTGCCTCATCTGTCAAATGGGGATTAACCGTGAGCCTCAGGTGGGACGCCCCGATGACCCTGTACCTCCCCCGGCGCTTAGAACGGTGCTCCGCACATAGTAAGCGCTTAACAAATACCGACATTATTAGTATTATCATTACCACCAATTTTAAAGCAGTCAGTCAACTCTTCCAGCCCACCTCACCTCACCGATCTCCGACTTGGGCCCAGCCCTCGCACTCCGCTCCTCCTCCAGCTTACTCACTGTGCCCCGATCTTTTCTGTCTCACTGCGACACCTTTCCCACGGTCTCCCCGTAGGCTGGACCTCCCTCTCTTTCCTTATATGTCCGACCACCACTCTCCCCACCTTCAAAGAATTATTAAGGCGTGGCTCAGTGGAAAAGAGCCTGGGCTTCGGAGTCAGAGGTCGTGAGTTCGACTCCCGGCTCGGCCACTTGTCGGCCGTGTGACTTTGGGCGAGTCACTTCACTTCTCGGTGCCTCAGTCACCTCATCTGTAAAATGGGGATTAAGACCGGGAGCCCCACGTGGGACAACCCGATTCCCCCGTGTCTACCCCAGCGCTTAGAACGGTGCTCGGCACATAGTGAGCGCTTAACAAATACCAACATTATTATTATTATTATTAAGGGCGTCTCTCCTCTTCAGACCCTCTCAAGGTGGCACCTGGAGAGTTTCCAGTCCTCTACCCAGTCATGGCAGCAGCGTGGCTCAGTGGAAAGAGCCCGGGCTTCGGAGCCAGAGGTCATGGGTTCGACTCCCGGCTCTGCCGCTCGTCAGCTGTGTGACTGTGGGCGAGTCACTTCACTTCTCTGTGCCTCATTTACCTCATCTGGAAAATGGGGATTAACTGTGAGCCTCACGTGAGACAACCTGGTGACCCTGTATCTCCCCCAGCGCTTAGAACAGTGCTCGGCACATAGTAAGCGCTTACCAAACACCAACATCATCGAGAGAAGCAGCGTGGCTCAGGGGAAAGAGCCCGGGCTTGGGAGCCCGCGGTCATGGGTTCGACTCCCGGCTCTGCCACTTGTCAGCTGTGTGACTGTAGGCGAGTCACTTCACTTCTCTGTGCCTCATTTACCTCTTCTGTAAAATGGAGATTAACGGTGAGTCTCACGTGGGACAACCTGGTTACCCTGTATCTACCCCAGCGCTTAGAACAGTGCTCTGCACATAGGAAGTGCTTAATACCAACACTGTTATGGCTACAGGAGGGAGAGTCCCGTCCAGTCCATTCCCAGCTTGGCCAGTGGCTCGCCAGTGGCATTTCATCGGCGACAAGTCAAAACTCCCCCGTGCCGGGCAGCGGCGGCCCGGGAGAGAATCGAGGGCGGAGACTCGAGTTGACTACGCGGAAAGAGGCGATGGTCAATCGCTTCCAGATTTAGACCAAGAAAACTCTGTGGATCCACCATGGCAGAGGGAAGCGGGGTGTGCTGGGAGAGATGCGTCTACGGCGTCGCTATGGGTCGGCCAGGACGCGACGGCGTAAGACAACACCTCCTCCAAGAGGCCTTCCCTGATTAAGCCCCCTTTTCCCCTTCTGCATCATCTCTGCATCATCTCTGCCCTTGAATCTGTGACCTTCGGACAACTGTGAGCCCGTCACTGGGCAGGGATTTTCTCCGTGGTGAATCGTACATTCCGAGCGCTTAGTACAGTGCTCTGCGCCTAGTAAGCGCTCAATAAATGCTATTGAATGAATTGGATATTCACCCCAACCTCAATCCCACAGCTCTTACGTACACGTCTTTAAATTACCTACTATAAATTATTTATGTTAATGCCCCACTCCTCCTCTAAACTGCAAACCGGTTATGGGCAGGGAACCTGTCCACCAACTCCGCTATATTATGCTCTCCCCAGGACTTAGTCAGGGCTCCATAAATACCACTGATTGAATGATTGATTGATTGATTGATTGACTGACAGACGAGCGAAGCGTGCAGTTCGGGTTGTAGAAGGCCCTCAGCAAGGTAAAATAGGAGGGGAAGCGAATGCCTTTAATTTCTGGAGAAACACGAAATTCCACCTCAGCTCCCCAATTTCCCCATAAAAGGAATGAAAGGGAGGACACGGCTAATAACGATTAGTTATGATTCCTGTCGATTCGATTTTTTTCTGCACACACACACACACACACACACACACACACACAGAGATTTAAAGAAGCCCTATTTCTTTGAGTAGAACCGGTGTCACTACCAAGAAATTTTACCGTATTCTAACACTGACCCCAAGGGG
The DNA here is from genome assembly GCF_004115215.2 of Ornithorhynchus anatinus. Taxonomy (NCBI): domain Eukaryota; kingdom Metazoa; phylum Chordata; class Mammalia; order Monotremata; family Ornithorhynchidae; genus Ornithorhynchus; species Ornithorhynchus anatinus. The sequence goes on along the minus strand of NC_041728.1, from coordinate 2,986,650 downwards.
CAAGGAGAGGAAACTGTTCTTTATGCTTTCATTCGTCCCGTCCTGGACTGGAGTAATTGAGGAAGAAATAATGTTGGTATTGGTTAAGCGCTTGTTCTGTGCTGAGCACTGTTCTAAGCGCTGGGCTAGATACAGGGGAATCAGATTGTCCCACGTGAGGCTCACAGTCTCAATCCCCATTTTACAGACGAGGGAACTGAGGCCCAGAGATGTGAAGTGACTTGCCCCCAATCACACAGCTGACAAGTGGCGGAGGGGGGGATTCGAACTCGTGACCTCTGACTCCCGAGCCCGGACTCTTCCCACCGAGCCACGCTGGAAAGTGACCAGTTCTTTCATTCCAAGAGATCCTCTCGTGGAAGTGTCAACTTCGAATCCAACTCTATCCAAAGCTACTTCTGGAAGAAACGATGAACAGAAAAGCCGGCGTCCAATCGAGCAGGACCCCGGGGACTCCAGTCCATCCATCGATCGGTCCATCGACGGTATTTATTCATCATTTGAATGGTATCTGTTAAGCGCTTACTACGTGCCAGGCAGTAAACTGATTTCGGGGGGTAGAAGCAGGATACCCGGGTTGGACACCGTCCCTGTCCTTAAGGGGGGGGGGGGGGACTGTGGAGAATGATAACTTGTGGCTCAGTGGAAAGAGCCCGGGCTGGGGAGCCAGAGGTCATGGGTTCGAATCCCGGCTCTGCCACTCGGCAGCTGTGTGACTGTAGGCGAGTCACTTCCCTTCTCTGGGCCTCAGGTCCCTCATCTGGAAAATGGGGATTAACTGTGAGCCTCACGTGGGACAACCTGATCGCCCTCTAAGTCACTACACTTCTCTGGGCCTCAGTTCCCTCATCTGTCAAATGGGGATGAAGACTGTGAGCCTCACGGGGGACAACTCGATGACCCTGTATCTCCCCCAGCGCTTAGAACAGTGCTCGGCACATACTAAGCGCTTAACAAATACCAATATTCTTCTTCTTCTTATCTCCACGTGGCCCCGTCCACCCACCCATGACCCCGTCCCCTCCCTCCTTGACCACGCCCCCATAGGGAAGCAGCGTGGCTCAGTGGAAAGAGCACGTGTTTGGGAGTCAGAGGTCATGGGTTCTAATGCCGCCTCTGCCACTTGTCAGCTGTGTGACCTTGGGCAAGTCGCTTCACTTCTCCGTGCCCCAGTTCCCTCGTCTGTCAAATGGGGATGGTATTTGTATTTGTTAGTATTTGTATTTGGTAAGCGCTTACTCTGTGCCGAGCACTGTTCTAAGCGCTGAGGTAGACATGGGGGAATCAGGTTGTCCCACGTGGGGCTCACAATCTTAATCCCCATTTTAATGAAGACTGAGAGCCCCGACGAGGGAAAACCTGATCATCTTGAATCCCCCCCCAGCTCTTAGAACAGTGCTCTGCATGTACTAAGCGCTTAACAAATATCAACGTTATTATTATTACTGTGGGCAGGTGGCTTCGCTTCTCTGGGCCTCAGTTCCGTCATCCGTAAAATGGGGATTAACCGTGAGCCCCACGTGGGACAACCTGATCACCCCCTAAGTCGATTCTCCGTGCCTCGGTTCCCTCGTCTGTCAAATGGGGATGAAGACCGGGAGCCTCACGTGGGACGACCCGATGACCCTGGATCTCCCCCAGCGCTTAGGACGGTGCTCCGCACATAGTAAGCGCTTAACAGATACCAACGTTATTATTATTATTATTATTATTACCGGGAGCAAGTCGCTTCACTTCTCTGGGCCTCGGTTCCCTCATCTGTCAAATGGGGATGAAGACTGTGAGCCTCACGTGAGACAACCTCATTATCCTGTATAGTGGCTCAGTGGAAAGAGCCCGGGCTTGGGAGTCAGAGGTCACGAGTTCAAACCCTGGCTCTGCCCCTCCTGAGCTGTGTGACTGTGGACGAGACCCTTCACTTCCCTGCACCTCAGTTCCCTCATCCGTAAAATGGGGATTAACCGTGAGCCCCACGTGGGACGACCTGATCACCCTCTAAGTCACTTCTCTGGGCCTCAGATCCCTCATCTGTCAAATGGGGATGAAGACCGGGGGCCTCAGGTGGGACGACCCGATGACCCGATCAGACCGTAAGCCCGTCATCGGGCAGGGACGGTCTCTATCCGTTGCCGACTTGTCCATTCCAAGCGCTTAGTCCGGTGCTCTGCACCTGGGAAGCGCTCGGTAAATACTCTCGAATGAATGAATGAACAACGACCAACGTTAATGAACGGACGCTACGAAGCGGGCAGGGGGAGAGCCGCCCCTAGGGGGCGCTCGGTCCGGGCGGGCCCCGTCCGCGCAGGCGCGCGGGCGGCGCATGGGCGGCCGGGGGGGGGGGAGGACGCGGCGACCCGCCCCCCCCCCCCGGTCCGGCGCTTTGGTCCCGCCCGGGGGCGGCGGCGCTGATTGGCGGGCGGCGGGCGGGGGGCGGGGCCTCGGCGGTCTCGCGAGAGGAGGCGGGCGGAGCGGCCGGTCCCGGGAGTCCCGGGGGTCCCGGCGGAGGGAGGGAAGGAGGGAGGGAGGCAGGATGACGGGGCGCGTGTGTCGCGGCTGCGGCTGCACCGACATCGAGCTGGACCCGGCCCGCGGCGACGCGGTGTGCACCGCCTGCGGCTCCGTGCTGGAGGACAACATCATCGTCTCCGAGGTCCAGTTCGTGGAGAACAGCGCCGGCGGCGCCTCCGCGCTCGGACAGTTCGTCTCCCTCGACGGTCCGCTCTCGCCGCGGGGGGCTCTGCGTGTCGCGGGGAGGGGGGAGGGGGGAGGGGTCTCCCCGGGTCTCTGCGGGCCCGAGTGCGGCTCTCGCGTGTCTGAGAGTGTCTCGGGGGGGAGGGGGAGCGCTCCAGGCCTCTGGATGTCTCTCCCTGTCTCTGTGCCTGTCTCTCCCTGTCTCTGGGGGCGTCTCTCCAGGCCTCTGGATGTCTCTCCCTGTCTCTGTGCCTGTCTCTCCCTGTCTCCGGGGGTGTCTCTCCCTGTCTCTGGGCATGTCTCTCCAGGTCTCTGGGGGGTCTCTCCACGTCTCTGGATGTCTCTCCCTGTCTCTGTGCCTGTCTCTCCCTGTCTCTGGGGGCGTCTCTCCAGGCCTCTGGATGTCTCTCCCTGTCTCTGTGCGTGTCTCTCCCTGTTTCTGGGGGTGTCTCTCCAGGTCTCTGGATGTCTCTCCCTGTCTCTGTGCGTGTCTCTCCCTGTCTCTGGGGGTGTCTCTCCAGGCCTCTGGATGTCTCTCCCTGTCTCTGTGCATGTCTCTCCCTGCCTCTGGGGGTGTCTCTCCAGGTCTCTGCGTGCCTGAGTGTCTCTTGCGTGTCTCTTCCTGTCTCTGTGCATGTCTCTCCCTGTCTCTGTGGATGTCTTTCCAGGTCTCTGGGGGGTCTCTCCTGTCTCTCTGGATGTCTCTCCCTGTCTCTGTGGATGTCTCTCCAGGTCTCTTGGATGTCTCTCCCTGTCCCGGGGGTGTCTCTCCCTGTCTCTGCGCACCTGAGTGCATCTCTTGCGTGACTGAGGGTCTCTGGGGGTGTCTCTCCAGGTCTGGGGGTGTCTCTGTCTCTGTGGGTGTGTCTCCACGTCTCTTGGATGTCTCTCCCTGTCTCTGTGCATGTCTCTCCCTGTCTCTGTGCATGTCTCTCCCTGTCTCTGTGCATGTCTCGCCCTGTCTCTGCACACCTGAGTGCATCTCATGTGTGACTGAGGGTCTCTGGGGGTGTCTCTCCAGGTCTCTGGATGTCTCTCCCTGTCTCTGTGGGTGTGTCTCCACGTCTCTTGGATGTCTCTCCCTGTCTCTGTGCATGTCTCGCCCTGTCTCTGCACACCTGAGTGCATCTCATGTGTGACTGAGGGTCTCTGGGGGTGTCTCTCCAGGTCTCTGGATGTCTCTCCCTGTCTCTGTGGGTGTCTCTCCACGTCTCTTGGATGTCTCTCCCTGTCTCCGCGGGTGCCTCTCCATGTCTCTGTGGATGTCTCTCTGTCTCTGTACGCCTGAGTTGTGTCTCTTGCGTGACTGTCCCTGGGGGTGTCTCTCTGTCTCTGTGGCAGTCTCTCTCTGTCTCCGTAGGTATCTCTCTGTCTGTCTCTGTGCACCTGAGTGCATCTCTTGCATGACTGAGTGTCTCTGTGTGTGTCTCTCCAGCTCTCTGGGGTTGTCTCTCTGTCCCTGGGATTGTCTCTCCATGTCTCTGTGTCTCTCTGCGTGCCCGAGGACGTCTCTTGCGTGACTGTCTCCGTGGGTGTCTCTCGGTCTCTGGGTGTCTCTCTGTCTCTGCTTCTGTGGTTGTCTCTGTCTGTGTAGGTGTCTGCGTCTCTACGGGTGTCTCTGTCCCCGTGGGTGTCTCTCTATGTCTCCGGGTGTGTCTCTGTGCGCCCGAGTGCGTCTCTTGCGCGACCGAGTTTGCCGGGGTGTCTCTCCATGTCTCTGTGGGTGCCTCTCCGTGTCTCTGTAGGTGTGTCTCCATGTCTCTGGGGGTATCTCTCTGCCTCTGTGTACCTGCAGATGTCTCTTGCGTGACTGAGTGTCCCCGTGGGTGTCTCTCCAGGTCTCAATGGTTGTGTCTCTGTGTCCCCGAGTGGGTCTCAGTGGGTGTCTCTCCGTGTCTCGTGGGTATCTCTCTGTATGTCTCTGTGCACCCGAGCGCGTCTCTTGCGTGACTGAGTGTCTCCGTGGGTGCCTCCCTGTCTCTGGGGGTGTCTCTCCAGGTCTCTGTGGCGATCTCTCTGTCTCTGTGTGCCTGAGAGCGTCTCTTGCGTGACCGAGTGTCTCTGTGCGCGCCTGCGTGTGTCTGAGCGTGTGTCTCTCTCTGCCCCTGTGTGTCTCTACGCACGTCTCTGTGTGACTCTGCGTGACCGTGTGTGTGTCCCTGGGTGGTCCCGGGTCTCGGTGTCTGCCTCGGTGTGTCTCTACGCGCATCTCCGTGTGTCTCTGCGTGACTGTGTGTGTCTCTGTGTGGGCCCGGGTCTCTGTGGGAGTCTCTCAGTGTCTCTCCGCGCATCTCCCTGTGCCCGAGCGCGTCTCCGCGTGACTGTGTGTGTCTCTGTGTGGGCCTGGGTCTCTGTGGGTGTCTCTCTGGGTCTCTCCATGTGCCCGAGCGTGTCTCCGCGTGACTGTGTGTCTCTGTGTGGGCCCGGGTCTCTGTGTCTGTCTCTCTGTGTCTCTCTCCGCGCATCTCCCTGTGCCCGAGCGTGTCTCCGCGTGACTGTGTGTGTCTCTGTGTGGGCCTGGGTCCGAGTGTGTGTCTCTGTATACGTCTCTCTGTCCGTCTCTCTGCGTCTCCGTCTGTATCTCTGTGTGTTTGAGTGTGTCCCCGTGCGTGCGTGTGATTTGGGCGGGAGGCGTCCAGCCCAGCCCCCCCCCCCCTCCCCGGTCCCCCCCCCGGGGGTTTCCGGCTTCCCCCGTGGGCTCCTGATTCGTTTAGCTCTGATAATAATGATGTTGGTATTCGTTAAGCGCTTACTCTGTGCCGAGCACCGTTCTAAGCGCCGGGGGAGACACGGGGGAATCGGGATGTCCCACGCGAGGCTCGCGGTCTTCATCCCCATTTTCCAGATGAGGGGACTGAGGCCCGGAGAAGCCAAGTGACTCGCCCCCGGTCGCGCAGCTGACGAGTGGCGGAGCGGGGTTTCGAACTCACGAGTCCCGACTCCCAAGCCCGTGCTCTTTCCGCCGAGCCACGCCGCTTCTCTGATGGTTGTAATTATCATTCCCGCGATGACGACGGTGTCCGCGAAGCGCTCACTACGCGCGCGCCGGGCGCCGTGCCGAGCGCTCTCCGTCGCTCCGGCGGCGGCCCCGGGGCCGGAAACCCGCCCGCCGCCTCGTGGCTACAGCCCGCGGTTCGTCAGCCCCGCGCCGTCCTTTCTGGGGCCCCGTTCGTCTCTAAGATGGGGATCGAGACCGGGAGCCCGCCGCGGCGCTTAGTGCGGCGCCCGGTACGTCGCGGGCGCTTACTCGCTACCGCGGTGGCTGACGTCGGTATCTGTTAAAGCGCTTACTACGCGCGCAGCGCCGTTCTAGGCGCCGGGGGAGACACGGGGCCGTCGGGTCGTCCCGCGCGAGGCTCCCGGTCCTCGTCCCCGTTTTACGGATGAGGTCACCGAGGCGCAGAGAAGCTAAGTGACTCGCCCGAGGTCGCGCGGCCGGCAGAGCCGGGATTAGAACTGTTAATTAGTAGTGGTATTGTTGCGCTCCCCCAAGCGCTTAGTGCGGCGCCCCATACATAGTAAGCGCTCGGTAAGTCCCGTTGATTGGGACGCGTCTACCGACTCGGTGGTTTGATACTCTCCCGGGCGCTCAGTACGGCGCCCTATACATAGTGAGCGCTCGGTGAGTCCCGTTGATTGGGACGCGTCTACCGACTCGGTGGTTTGATAGTCTCCCGGGCGCTCAGTACGGCGTCATATACATAGTAACCCTCGGTAAGTCCCGTTGATTGGGACGCGTCTACCGACTCGGTGGTTTGATACTCTCCCGGGCGCTCAGTACGGCGTCATACACATAGTGAGCGCTCGGTAAGTCCCGTTGATTGGGACGCGTCCATCGACTCGGTGTTTGATACCCTCCCAAGTGCTCAGACGGTGCTCTGTACATAGTAAGCGCCCAGTAAGTAGCACTGATCGATTCGTGTTAAGGTCGCTGCCCTGCCCACCTTAAGCGCTGGATAAATGTGATTGATTGGAGCGTGTCTACCCACTCGTTTGTCTTATACTGCCCTTTTAGCGCTCAGTGCGGTGCTCTGTACCTAGTAAACGCTCAGTAAGTACCGTTGATTGATTTATATTCGTGCTGGGGTCCCCCGCCCCCAAGAATCACCTCAGGTTGTGGCTTTAGCGGAGAGAGCCCGGGCTTCGGAGTCAGAGGTCACGGGTTCGAATCCCAGCTCTGCCGCCCGTCAGCCGTGTGACGGCGGGCGAGTCGCTTCGCTTCTCGGGGCCTCAGTTCCCTCATCTGGAAAATGGGGATGAAGACCGGGAGCCCCACGGGGGACGACCTGATTCCCCCGTGGCTGCCCCGGCGCTTAGGACAGTGCTGTGCACATAGTACGCGCTTAACAAATTCCAACATTGATTGATTAATTCTCTGGGCCTCAGTTCCCTCCTCGGGGATGGAGACCGGGAGCCCCGTATGGGACACCGCGATCACCTCGTACCGACCCCAGCGCTTAGGACGGCGCTCGGCACATAGTAGGCGCTTCACGGGTTCCGTCATCGTCAGCTCCTTGGGGGCGGGGAAGGCGCCCGCTCGCAAAGTACAGCGCTCTGCCCGTCGGAGGCGCTCAGTAAGTGCCATCGATCGATTGACGCGCCGCTCTGCGGGCCGTGGGCGCTCGGTACGTACGGTCTGGGCGACGGGCCGGCCGCTCGGTGCCGGGAGCCGTCGGGCCCGCGCTCACCAGACGTGTGGGGCGCCGGGACCTCGGGGAAGGAGCTCGGGAATGATTCCGTTCAGTAGCATTTATTGAGCGCTCACTATGTGCGGAGCACCGTAGTAAGCGCATGGAATAATGACGGTGGGGGGGCGCGGTAAGTGGCCACTGTGAGCCGAGCGCCGCTTAAGCGCCCGGGGAAGTAGGGCAGGCGGGTCTGGAGGCCGCGGCCTCCGTTCCGCCTCTGGCCCGGCAGGGGTCGGAGCCCGGGCCCGGGAGTCGGAGGGTCACGGGTTCCAATCCCGCCTCCCCCGTGACCCTGGGCGAATCGCCTCGTTAGACGTCCGCTCTTTGGTGTTCGTTAAGCGCTCGCTCTGCGCCGAGCACCGTTCTAGGCGCCGGGGGAGATGCCGGGTCATGAGGTCGTCCCGCGGGGGGGGGGGGGGGGGGGGGGGGGCTCGCGTCCTCGTCCCCCTTTTCCGGATGAGGGAACCGAGGCGCAGAGAAGCGAGGTGACTGGCCCCGAGTCGCGCGGCTGACCGGGGGGCGGAGCCGGGATTAGAACCCACGACCTCTGACTCCCGAACCCTGTGCCTCGGCGGCCTCGTCCGTAAGACGGGGTTCGGGACGGTGAGCCCCACGGGGGACTGTGTCCGCCCGATTTGCTCGTCTCCGTTAATTCAGTAGAATTTACCGAGCGCCCGCTATAAGCAGAGCACCGTCCTAAGCGCTTGGAATGGACAGTTCGGCAACGGATAGAGACCGTCCCTGCCCGACGACGGGCTCGCGGTCCGGACGGGGCAGACGGTCAGCCGAGCTGAACGGAACAAAACAAGACGACATCATCAAGATCGGTAGAGTCGAGGAGATGTATTTATATACGTATCTCCACCCCGGCGCCTAGTACAGTGCCCGGCACATAGTAAGCGCTTAACAGATGCCATAATCCTGTGGCTACCTGCCGGGTGAATTGAGGCGAGTGGCTTAACGACCTCTCTGTTATCCATCAGTCGGTGAATCAGTGGTATCTACCGAGTGCTCGCGCCGTACGGAGCGTTGTGCTAAACGCTTGGGAGAAGACAAGCGCTCTGCGGGAAGGGAATGCGTCTGTTCCAGCGTACCCGTCTAGGCGCTTAGTACGGCGCTCTGCAGGCAGTCTGTTGTGTCCTCCGCAATAAATGCAGTCGACTGGCGCGCAGCGGTCGATCGAGAGATAATAATAACGTCGGTATCCGTTAAGCGCTTACTGGGTGCCGAGCACCGTTCTAAGCGCCGGGGGAGATGCGGGGTCGTCAGGTCGTCCCACGTGAGGCTCCCGGTGAATCCCCATTTGACAGAGGAGATGACCGAGGCCCAGAGAAGTGAAGTGACTCGCCCGCAGTCCGACAGGCGGCGGAGCCGGACTTGGAACCCGTGACCTCCGACTCCCAAGCCCGGGCTCCTTCCGCTGAGCCCCGCTGCTTCTCGAGAGATAATAATGTTGGTCCCTGTTAGGCGCTTACTGTGTGCAGAGCGCCGTCCTAAGCGCTGGGGGAGATACAGGGGAATGAGCTTGTCCCACGTGAGGCTCTCGGTCTTCATCCCCATTTTCCAGATGAGGGAACTGAGGCCCGGAGATGTGAAGCGACTCGCCCACGGTCCCACAGCTGACAGGTGGCAGAGCCGGGAGTCGAACTCATGACCTCTGCCTCCGAAGCCTGGGCTCTCTCCACTGAGCCACGCTGTTTCCCCGTCCACCGCAAGCGTGTCGTCTAGAGCGAGGGAGGTATCGATCCCCATAAATAATTTAGAATTCCCCCGTTTCCTTGGCTGTAAAATGAGGGAATGAAATGCCTGTCCCCTTCTCTTTTCCGACCGTGAGCCTTGGGTGGGACGGGGAAGAGACTGTCGCTTAGTGCTTAACACCTAATAAGCACCTACTAAACAAACACCTTCCCTGTCATTATGCTACTGCTGTGTGTTTAAAGGTTGGGAAACGGGAGGCAGATGCATTCATCCGTTCAATCGTATTTATGGAGCGCTCACTACGTGCAGACCGCCGGACCGAGCGCTTGGAGCGGACAGTTCGGCAGGCCTGGAAGACAGGGAACCCACAGCAGGGCCGAGTGAAAAGAGCACGTTCCTTTCATTCGGTTGTATTTTGAATAATAATAATAATAATAATAATAGCGTTGGTATCTGTTAAGCGCTTACTATGTGCAGAGCACCGTTCTCAGCGCCGGGGGAGACCCGGGGTCATCGGGTCGTCCCACGTGAGGCTCCCGGTCTTCATCCCCATTTGACAGATGAGGGAACCGAGACCCGGAGAAGTGAAGCGACTCGCCCAGCGTCCCACAGCTGACAGGTGGCAGAGCCGGGTTTCGAACCCGTGACCTCCGACTCCCAAGCCCGGGCTCTTTCCACTGAGCCACGCTGCTGCTGGGTGCGGAGCACCGTGCTAAGCGCTCGGAAAGTACAGTGCAGCGAGAGAGAGAGAGAGAGTGAGGCACCCGCTGCCCACACCGGGCTCACAGTCTAGGAGGGGGGAGACGGACAGCGAAGCAAGGAAAGGGGGCATCGATACAAATAAATAGAATTAAAGATAGATAGACATCGAAACGAGCGACGGGGCGTTCGTAGAAATAAATAGAACCATAGATAGACATCGAAACGAGCGACGGGGCGTTCGTAGAAGTAAATAGAATCATAGGTGGACATCGAAACGAGCGACGGGGCGTTCGTAGAAGTAAATAGAATCATAGGTAGACATCGAAACGAGCGACGGGGCGTTCGTAGAAGTAAATAGAATCATAGGTAGACATCGAAACGAGCGACGGGGCGTCCGTAGAAAGAGAATTATAGATAGGTACGTAGATGCGCAAGTGGTGTGGGGCGGGGAGGTGGGGGTAGAGCAGAGGGAGCGAGTCGGGGCGATGTGGGGGGGAGCTGAGGAAAAAGGGGGGGCTCAGTCTGGGAAGGCCTCCTGGAGGAGGTGAGCCCCCTTTGATGGGGGAAAGTGTGGTGGTTCGGCGGATCTGAGGAGGGAGAGCGTTCCAGGCCTGCTGCGTGACGTGGGGCGAGTCACTTAACTCCTCTGGGCCTCAGTTTCCTCATCTGAAAAGTGAGGGATTCATTCATTCAATAGTATTTATCGAGCGCTTACTGTGTGCAGAGCACTGGACTAAGCGCTTGGAACGAACCAGTCGGCAGCAGATAGAGACGGTCCCTGCCGTTTGACGGGCTCACCGTCTGATCGGGGGGAGAGGGACGGACGAGAACGGTGGCGATAGATAGAGTCGAGGGGAAGAACATCTCGTAAGACAATGGCAACCAAATAGAATCAAGGCAACTAAATAGAATCAAGAATCAAGGGATGAAAACTGTGTGAGCCCCGTGTAGGATAGGGACTCTCTGACCCAATTATCTCGTCTCTCCCCCAGTGCTTAGTACGGGGCCTTGGAAGCGCCTAACAGATACCACAATTAATAATAATAATGTCGGTATTTGTTAAGCGCTTACTGTGTGCAGAGCACTGTTCCAAGCGCCGGGGTAGGTACAGGGTCATCGGGTTGTCCCACGTGGGGCTCACGGTCTTAATCCCCATTTTACAGATGAGGTCCCTGAGGCACAGAGAAGTGAAGTGGCTCGCCCACAGTCACACGACTGACAGGCGGCGGAGCCGGGATTCAGACCCGTGACCTCTCACTCCCAAGCCTGTGCTCTTTCCACTGAGCCATGCTGCTTGTGCCTACCCCAGGGCTTAATACGGTGCCTGGCACATAGTGAGCGCTTAACGAGGACCACAGTTGTTGTTATTATTACCCCTTAGCGCTTTAACGCCACCCCGGCCCCACGGCACTTACTTTCCTCGGCACTCTCCGTAGCGGAAAAATGGATCGGGCAGACCGGTGGGATTCGCGGGGGTGGGGATTTTCCCAAGCGTTTAGTACAGTGCTCTCCGCATATTAGCGCCTCCCACCCCTTGTCTGCGAGGCCCCTGTCGGCAGGGATGGTCTCTCTTTATTGCCGTGTTGTATTTTCCAAGCGCCTAGCACAGTGCTCTGCACACAGCCGGCGCTCAGTAAATACGATCGGATAAATAAATAAAGGCTTATTAAATACCACCGGCTGAGGAAAGGCCGGGTCTTCACTGGGGAGCGACCAGAGATGGCGAGCGTGCGCTGGAAACTCTTTCAACCCCCTCGATCGATCGGTGCTATCTGTTGAGCTCCAGACTGCGCGCAGAGCACCGCTACAGAATTCCTGACCATTCGGGGTTGAGGGAGGCACGGTTTTGGCCCCGCCGTCTGCACAGAAGGGCAGATTGCCGTTGGTTTTTCCCCCCGGATTAGTTGTTCTCCTAAACCGTATTGGGATTTCGTGTTACCAGTGCGCTGTAAAGTGAAATCGGTTCCCTCCGCGATCAGAACGGTCGTAATTGGGTTGGGCGTTGTCTCTTCCACATCCCGCAGTGGAAAAATGGATTGGGGGGGGGCATTCGTGGGGTTGGGACCTTCCCCCTCCCTTTACTAATTCAGCCCTACAATAATAATAATAATACTGGTATCTGTTAAGCGCCTACTGTGTGCCAAGCACCGTTGGAAGCGCCGGGGTAGATACAAGGCCATCGGGTGGTCCCACGTAGGGTTCACGGTCTCTATCCCCATTTTACAGCGGAGGTAACGGAGGCCCAGAGAAGTGAAGCGACTCACCCGAAGTCACCCAGCTGACAAGCGGCGGAGTCGGGATTAGAACCCGTGACCTCTGGCTCCCAAGCCCGGGCTCTCTCCACTGGGCCACGCCGATCCCTGGCCTGTCAGCCTTCGCGCCGTTCTCCCCCCGTTTTAGCTTCATCCGCGCTCTTTAGAAGAACCTAAAACGCTTTGGGGCAGTGTGACTTTTCTCTCTTATCTGCTTTTTCGATTTTAGAAACCCGAGTTAGGTAGCCAGATTCTGTTAGGGAGCCCGAAGTAGACCAGAAAGATTTAACCTGAAGATCGGCCCCGTTGTCTGACGAGCCGAAGCGGGTGGGTTCTCCGGCCTGCGAGGGAGAGGACCAAGTCCCCCCGACGTGTTCAGATGCGTTGGTTTAATTTTATTTATCGGGTGCCTTCTGTGTGCAGAGCGCTGTAGTAAGCACTCGGGAGAGTTCAGTACAACAATAAAAAGACGCATTCCCGGCCCGCGAGCTTATAGTCTAGAGGGGGAGACGGACATCAGTAGAAATAAATTACAGATAAGGTCATAGGCGCTGGGGGGATGAACGAAGGGAGCGAGTCAAGGCGACGCAGAAGGGAGAGGGAGAAGAAGAGAGGAGGGCGCAGTCGGGGGAGGCCTCCTGGAGGAGATGGGCCTGCAGTAAGGCTCTGCGGAGGGGAAGAGTTAGCGTCCGGCGGATGTGAGGAGGGAGGGCGTTCCGGGCCGGAGGCAGGATGTGGGCGAGGGTTCGGCGGTGAGATAGACGAGATGGAGGCCCAGTGAGAAGGTCGGCATCGGAAGCGAAGCGCGCGGGCCGGGTCGCAGTAGGAGAGAAGCGAGGTGAGGTCGGAGGGGGCGAGGGGATCGACGGCTTTAAAGCCGACGGTGAGGAGTTTCTGTTGGATGCGGAGGTGGTTGGGCCACCCCCGGAGTTCCGTGAGAAGCAGCGTGGCTCGGTGGAAAGAGCACGGGCTGGGGAGTCAGAGGTCGTGGGTTCAGGTGACCGTCTCTGTCGGTTGCCGATCTCATTCGTTCATTCAATAGTGTTGATTGAGCGCTTGCTCCGTGCAGAGCACTGCACTGAGCGCTTGGAATGGACAGATCGGTAACAGAGAGAGACGGTCCCCGCCCTTCGACGGGCTCACGGTCTGATCGGGGGAGACGGACGGACGAGAACAATGGTAATAAATAGAACCGGGGGGAAGAACATCTCATTAAAGCCATAGCAAATAAATAGAATCGAGGCGATGTACATCTCATTAACGGAATAAATAGGGCGATGAAGATATATCCAGCCGAGCGGACGGGTACGGTGCCGAGGGGAGGGGAAGGAGCAGAGGGAAGGGGGGGAGAAGAGGGTTCAGCTGCGGAGAGGTGAAGGGGGGGTAGAGGGAGCAGAGGGAAATGGGGAGCTCCGTCTGGGAAGGCCTCCCGGAGGAGGTGAGCTCTAAGTAGGGTTTCGAAGAGGGGAAGAGAATGAGTCTGGCGGAGGTGAGGAGGGAGGGCGTTCCGGGACCGCGTAGGACGCGGCCCGGGGGTCGACGGCGGGACGGGCGAGAACGGGGGGGGCGGCGAGGAGGCGGGCGGCGGAGGAGCGGAGCGTGCGGGGTGGGCGGTGGAAAGAGAGAAGGGAGGAGAGGTAGGAGGGGGCGAGGTGATGGACAGCCTCAAGCGCTTAGTACAGTGCTCTGCACATAGTAAGGGCTCGATAAATACTGTTGAATGAATGAATGAAATGCCAGCTCCACCCCTCGTCAGCTGTGTGACTTGGGGCAAGTCACTTCACGTCTCTGGGCCTCAGCTCCCTCATCTGTGTAAGGGGCAGTAAGACTGGGAGCCCCACATGGGACAACCTGATCACCTTGCATCCCCCTCAGCGCCTAGAACGGTGCCTGGCACCTAGTAAGCGCTTAACGAATGCCATCGTCGTTATTACCATTATGGAGCGGGGAAGCATGGCCCGAAGGTTTCGGAGAAAAGTGATCTGGCCAGTAAAGTATGGCCTGGAGCGGAGAGAGACAAGAGGCGGGGAGGTCAGCAAGGAGGCTGATAGAGTAATCAGGGGTAGGATAATGATATCAATAATGACGACGGTATTTGTTAGGCTCTTACGATGCGCCAGGCACCGTCCTAAGCGCTGGGGTGGATGCAGACAGATCACGTTGGACACGGTCTCTATTTATTGAGACCCTTGACTCTATCTATCGCCATCGTTCTCGTCCGTCCGTCTCCCCCGATCAGACCGTAAGCCCGTCAAACGGCGGGGACCGTCTCTATCTGTTGCCGACTTGTTCGTTCCAAGCGCTTAGTCCAGTGCTCTGCACATAGTAAGCGCTCAGTAAATACTGTTGAATGAATGAATGGTCCCCGTCCCGCGGGAGGCTCGCAGGCTCGATTCCCGTTTTACAGACGAGGGAACTGTGACACGGAGAAGCGAAGTCACTCGCCCGCTGCAGGATAAGCGGTGGGATTAACGCGGTAGTTTGGATGGAGAGGAGAGGGCGGATGTTGGCGACGTGGAGAAGGTGGAACCGACAGGATCGAGTGACGGATTGAATCCGCGGGTTGAATGAGAGAGAGGAGTCGAGGATGACACCGAGGCCCGGGAGACGGGAAGGACGGGGGTGCCGGCTCCCGCCGTGGGAAAGTCTGGGGGAGGACCGGGATCCCGTGGGAGGATTGGAAGCTCTGTTTTAGGCCCGTTGAGTTGGAAGTAACGGGAGGACGTCCAAGGAGAGGTGCCTCGAAGGCAGGAGGAAATGCAAAACTGCACAGAGGGAGAGAGGTCGGGGATGGGAACGGAGATCTGGGGATCATCCGCAAAGAGGTGGTCGTTCGGTAATGACCGTTGTATTTGTTAAGCGCTCACTATGCGCCAGGCACCGAGTTGAAGCCACGGGAGCCCGTGAGTTCTCCAAGGGAGAAGAGGGGAGGGGGCTGGTTGGGGAGAAAGGTTGGTTCCTTTAGCAGCGTTTACGTGGTTCACGCGATTCTTTCAGGACTTTGTTCTTCTGTTCCTTTTGACCGCCCCCCGCCCCCCCCCCCCCCAAGATCGGAGGGGTTCGAGGAGAGGAATTCGAGGCTGGATTGTTGGGAGAGGAAGGAGGCTGCTTAATTTTGTGGGTTAACGTGTTAGGTTCCCCCCCCCCCCCCCCCCCGGTCTCAGTACCTGGTCAGTCCCGCGCTTTTGGCTTGGGGCGGAGGGGAGGTGATTGGCAGCCCCGAATGGGGCTCGTAAGACCCCTCCCCTGCCTGTTCTCTGGGGCTTTCGCTTTAAATTAGAAAAGGATGCGTTGGAAAAGAGACGCCGCGGATAGGAGGGATGAACGGGTTTGGAGTAGAGAACCGACGAGCCCTCCTTTGTCGGTTCTCCAGACGGATTGGGGGTGACCAGTAAAGACTTCTGGAGGTATTGGAAGCAGAGACTTGGCCTAGTGGAGAGAGCTCGGGCTGGAGAGTTGGGGGACCCGGGTTTCCATCCCGGCTCCGCTCCCGACCTGCTGTGTGACCTTCCCGAGTCACTTCGCCTCTCTCAGCCTCAGTTTCCTTATCTGTCAGATGGGGGTTAAAGACTGTAAGCTGTTTGTTAAAGAGCTTAATATGAGCCAGGTGCTGCAATAAAAATAATTCATTATGGTCTTTGTTAAGCGCTTACTACGTGCCGAGCGCTGTTCTAAGTGCTGGGGTAGATCCAGGGTCGTCGGATTGTCCCACAGGGGGCTCACATTTTTTAATCCCCTTTTTTTTTACAGATGAGGTCACTGAGGCACAGAGAAGTTAAGTGACTTGCCCAAGGTCACACAGCAGACAAGCGGCGGAGCCGGGATGAGAACCCACGACCTCCGACTCCCAAGCCCGGGCTCTTTCCACTGAGCCACGCTGCTTCTCTAAGCGCTGTACTAAGCGCTAGAGTAGATTCAGGGTAATCGGTTTGGGCACAGTCCACGTCCCACATGGGGCTCGCAATCTTAATCCCCCATTTTACAGGTGAGGGAACTGAGGCACAGAGAAATGAAGTGATTCATGTGCTCAGGGTCGTGCAGCAGACAAGTGGAAGAGCTGGGATTAGAACCCAGGTCTTTCCGATCTCCTCCGGGCCCCAGCTGTAGCCACCAGGCCAAGCTGCTTCTCCCTCAGCCTTTAGTACCGTGCTTGGCACAGAGTAAGTGCTTAACAGATATTATTATTATTATTATTATTATGATATTATGGAAAGGGATTATGATGGTTTCATTACTTGGGCAAAAGAGTCCAGCCAAAAGTTTTTAAAGTCATTCTGGAACTTAATTTGGTGAGAACGTGGTTATAAATAATAATAATAATAATAATAATAGTATTTAAGTGCATATTTTGTGCCAAGCAGTGTTCTAAGCACTGGGGTAGATATAAGGTCATCAGGTTGTCACTCGTGGGGCTCACAGTCTTCATCCCCATTTTACAGATGAGCTGAGGCCCAGAGAAGGGAAGTCACACAGCAGACAAGTGACAGAGACGGGATTAGAACCCGTTTCATTCAATTGTGTTTAATGAACGCTTACTGCGTGCAGAGCACTGTACTAAGCGCTTGGAATGTACAATTCGGCAAAAGAGACAATCCCTGCCCAACGACGGGCTCACAGTCTAAAAGGGGGAGACAGACAGCAAAACAAGACAAGTAGTCAGGCGTCAATACCATCAAAATAGAGAAATAGGATCATTGATATATATATATATATATTATTAATAAAATAGAGTAATAAATATATGCAAATATGCACAAGTGCTGTGGGGAGGGGAAGGGGATAGAGCAGAGGGAGGGAGTCGGGGCGATGGAGAGGGGAAGGGGGCAGAGGGAAAGGGAAGGCTCGGTTTGGGAAGGCCTCCGGGAGGAGGTGAGCTCTCAGTAGAGGGGAAGAGAGTTCGGCGGAGGTGAGGAGGGAGGGCGTTCCGGGACCGCGGGAGGACGCGGGCCGGGGGTCGACGGCGGGACGGGCGAGAACGGGGGACGGTGAGGAGGTGGGCGGCGGCAGAGGAGCGGAGCGTGCGGGCTGGGCGGTAGAAAGAGAGAAGGGAAGGGAGGTAAGAGGGGGCAAGGTGATGAACGGCTTGGAGGCCAACAGTGAGGAGTTTTTGTTTCATGTGAAGGTTGAAAGGCAACCACTGGAGGTTTTTGAGGAGGGGAGTGACGTGCCCAGAGCGTTTCTGTAGAAAGATGATCCGTGCAGCACAGTGAAGGATAGACTGGAGCGGGGAGAGGCAGGAGGAAGGGAGATCCGAGAGGAGGCTGACACAGTAATCCGGTCGGGATGTTACCAGAGCTTGTACCAGCGAGGGAGCGGTTTGGATGGAGAGGAAAGGGTGGACCTTGGCGATGTCGTGAAGGGGAGACCGGCGGGTTTCGGTGACGGATCGGATGCGTGGGGCGAACGAGAGAGCGGAGTCGAGGATGACACCGAGTTTGCGGGCTTGAGAGACGGGAAGGACGGTCGGGCCGTCCACAGTGACGGGGAAGTCAGGGAGAGGACGGGGTTCGGGAGGGAAGACGAGGAGCTCGGTCTCGGACACGTGGAGTTTTAGCTGGCGGACGGACGTCCGGGTGGAGGCGTCCTAAAGGCAGGAGGAGATACGGGCCTGGAGGGAGGGGGAGAGAACGGGCGGAGATGTAGATTTGGGTGTCGTCTGCGCAGAGATGATAGTTGAAGTCGCGGGAGCGGATGAGTTCACCCACGGAGTGAGTATAGATGGAGAACAGAAGAGGACCAAGAACTGACCCTTCAGGAACCCCGACAGTTAGAGGACGGGAGGGGGAGGAGGAGACCGAGAACGAGCGGCCAGAGAGATGAGAACCGGGAGAGGACGGAGTCCTTGAAGCCAAGGGAGATAAGGTGTGGAGGAGAAGGGGATGGTCGTCAGGATCAGGAGAGAGTAGGAGCCATTGGATTTGGCGAGAAGGAGGTCACGGGTGACCTTTGAGAGGGCAGTTTCGGTGGAGCGGAGGGGACGGAAGCCGGATCGGAGCGGGTCCGGGAGAGAGCTGGAGTCGAGGAATTCGAGGCGGCGAGTGTAGACGACTCGTTCTAGGAGTTTGGAAAGGAAGGGTAGGAGGGTGATAGGGCGATAACTGGAAGGGGAAGCGGGGTCGGGAGAGGGTTTTTTTAGGACGGGGGCGCCGTGGACATGTTTGAAGGCAGAGGGGAAGAAGCCGATGGCGAGTGAGCGGTTAAAGATAGAAGTTAAGGAGGGGAGGAGGGAAGGGGCGATAGTTTTTATAAGGTGAGCGGGAACGGGGTCCGAAGGGTAAGGGTGACTTGGGGGAACTCAGACCTGATCGTTGGGGGTGAGGGATGAAGGAGGGGGGAGGAAGGGGGGGCCTGAGGAGAGAGTTAAATGTCCGGAACAGTTGGCGGGGGTGATGGGCACGGGTGGCAGTGAGGGAGGAAAAATAGTACAGTGGAGGTGGCGTGGAATAAGTTCTTTACAAATGCTGTTATTACGGTGATGCTGATCAGCAGCCTCCCTACACTCGAGTGTGTGCGCGTAGAGACGAATTCTTGGCCTGTGGCCCCAGTCGGTCGGTGAACGGTAGTTTTCGAGCGCTGAGCGTGTGCAGAGCTCCAGCTCCGGTTCCTGGTGTGTCACTAGGCGCTTCTTGGCCGGACCGGTGATAGAAACCTTTGCAACCTTCCTGCGTTTGCCAAGCTGATTTGACTCCAACTGCGATTTCCTAGCATTCCAGAGACAGGGCACGTGGCTTGAAGTTTGGTGCTTTTTTTTTTTTTTTTTTTTTTTTTTGAATGGTATTTGTTAAGCACGTAGATTCAAACTAGCCAGGTTGGACGTAGTCCGTGTCCCACCTGGGGTTCGGTCTTAATCCCCATTTTTACGATTGAGGCTCAGAGAGCGGAAGTGACTTGCCCCGGGGTCACACAGCGGACAAGCGGCAGAGCTGGGATTAGAACCCGGGTCCTCGTGACTCCCCGGGCCTGTGGTCGTTCTCCACGGTACGGTCGACTGCTTCGGTGAGCCCTTGTAATAATAATAACGATAATGATAATGGTATTATCCGACGTCACCCATTCTCCTCCCCGGCCTCGCCCGGCTCGGGAGCCCAGAGCAGTGGATTCCTTCCACTAGTGGCTGGCGAAAGGGGACGACTAGGCCGAGTCACTTGGAAAGAAGAGTATTCGTTCACTGATTGTCGTATTTACTGAGCGCTTACTGTGTGCGGAGCACTGTACTAAGCGCTTGGAATGTACAGTTCGGCAACAGAGACAATCCCTGCCCATCGACGGGCTCACAGTCTCAAAGGGGGAGACGGACAGCAAAACGACACAAGTAGGCATCAGTACCGTCAAAATAAATAGAACCATAGATCTATACACATCATCGATAGAGTAATATATACAATTATACACAAGTGCTGTGGGGGGTAGAGCAGAGGGAGGGAGAAGGGGGAATGGGGAGGGGCGGAGGGAAAGGGAGGGCTCAGTCTGGGAAGGCCTCCCGGAGGAGGTGAGCTCTCAAAGAGTAGGTGCCAATAGATTGTGAGCCCCTTGTAGGTAGGGAGCGTGAGGAGCAGCATGGCCCGGTAGCTAAAGCCCGGGCCTGAGAGTTAGAGGACCTGGGTCCTCATCCGGGCCCCGCCACTTGTCTTCTAATGAGTTCTAATCCCAGCTCTGCCACTTGTCTGCTGTGTGACTTGGGTGAGTCACTTCACTCCTCTGGGCCTCGGTTCCCTCATCTGGAAAATGGGGATTGAGACTGCGAGCCCCACGTGGGACAGGGACTGGGTCCAACCTGATCATCTCATATCTACCCCAGCGCTTAGAACGGCGCCTGGCACGTAGTCGGTGCTTAGCAAATGCCATAAAAAAACAACTCTGTCTGTCACCAAAACCTTCCAGTTCCACCGTCCCGAAATCTGTATTTTCTCTAGACCGTCAACTCGTTGTGGGCAGGGAACTGGTAATAGTAATGGTATTATTAGTACTATTGATAATAATGGTATCTGTTAAGCGCTTACCACGTGCCAAGACCGTAAGCCCGTTATGGGCCGGGAACCCGGCTGTCAGTCCTGTTGCATCGTACGCTCCCATCCGTTTAGTACAGAGCTCTGCGCGGAGCAAACCCGATCGACGATTGATTTAATCTACCCCAGCGCTTAGTACCGTGCCTGGCACGTAGTGAGCGCTCAACCAAGACCACGAAAAAGAAACAGAAAACAAAACAAACCCTCTCACGTTGTCTGGCACCGTATCGGGCCGACTTTTCCTCCGGATGGCCAGTGAGGGGCTAGAAAGAGCCGCCGCTGCCCCCGGTCAGTCTCTCCCCTCGGGCCCGAAGCCTCAGAGGGTTTTCCGTCGGGTTCCCGTGCTTCGCCGGCGTCCCGGGTCCCCGATGCGCATCCCCGGACTGGACGTCGAACAACAGAACAGATGCCCCGGATAGGCCGTAGATTCGTCTGTTCTTTCGGTCGTATTTATTAAGTGCTTATGTGGCGCGGTGCACTGTACTGAGCACTTGGGAAAGTCCAGGGTAGCCATAAACAGATGACATTCCCTGCCCACAACGAGCTCACGTTCCAGAGGATGCTACAGGCTTAGATGCTGGACCCTCACCTTGCCCAACTGCTAGTCGTGGTATCCGTTAACCACTTACCACGTGTCCAGCGCTGTTCTAAGCGCCGGGGTAGGTGCAGGGCTAATCAGGTTGGACGCCGTCCCTGTCCCACGTGGGGCTCGCAGTCTCAATCCCCATTTCCCAGATGAGGGAACCGAGGCCCAGAGGAGTGAAGTGACTCGCCCAAGTCACACAGCAGACAAGTGGCAGAGCTGGGATTAGAACTCATCCCCGTACCTACCCAGGCGCTTAAAACGGTGCTCGGCACATAATACGCGCTTAACGAATACCGACGTTATTATTATTATTATTCATTCATTCATTCAATAGTATTTATGGAGCGCTTACTATGTGCGGAGCACTGTACTAAGGGCTTGGAATGGACAAATCGGCAACAGATACGGTCCCTGCCCATCGACGGGCTTACTCACGACCTTCTGCCTCCCAGGCCCGGACTTTATCCGTCTGGCCACGCTGCTTTTTTTGGTCCCGGAGGTGGAGCTGTGTAAGCATATTTACTGAGCGCTTACTGTGTGCAGAGCACTGTACTGAGCGCTTGGGAGAGTGCCGTAGAACAATAAACAGACACATTCCCCGCCCACAACACGCTTCGCCCTTTAATGTCTCCGCTGCTGGGAAACCCTCATCCCAGCGGTTTCTGTGCCGGTTTAGAATTCAGGCCCATTTCTTCTTCGTGATAAGAATTGGATCTGTTAAGGGCTTATAGTGTGTGTCAAGCACCGTACTAAGCGCCGGGGTAGAATCAGGATATTCGGGTCGCACGGGGGCTCACGGTCTAAGAAAGAGGACGGACGGGAATCGAACGCCCGCTTTACAGATGACCAAACCGAGGCCCCGAGAACTTCAGTGACCTGCCTCACGGCAGACGGTCGGGGGGACGGAGGTGGGATTCATTCATTCGTTCAGTTGTATTTATTGAGCGCTTCCTGTGTGCAGAGCACCGTACTCAGTGCAGTGTAGAAATAGACACGTTTCCTGCCCACCAGGAGCTGACGGTCTCCGAACCCAGGTCCTCCGACGACTCGTCTTGTCAACGCTGCGAGCCGCCCGCCGCGACCGGCGTGGCTGTGAAGGAAGGAAAGGTGGGGAGGGGGGAAAAGAGGGAGAGGGGCACCTGTTAAGCGCTTCCTATGTGCCAAGCACCGTTCTGAGCGCCGGGGGAGATACGGGGTCGTCATGTTGTCCCCCGTGGGGCTCCGCGTCTCCATCCCCGTTTTCCAGGTGAGGCCACCGAGGCGCGGAGAGGTGAAGCGGCGCGCCCGAGGTCACCCGGCAGAGAAGTAGCGGGGCCCGGTTTAGAACCCGCGACCTCCGACTCCCCGGCCCGAGCTCTTTCCGCCGAGCCACGTAGCTTCCGTAGCGATGTAGCGAGAGAAGCGGCCTGGCTCGGCGGAAAGAGCCCGGGCCGGGGAGTCAGAGGTCATGGGTTCGAATCCCGGCCCTGCCACTTGGCAGCTGGGTGACTGTGGACAAGTCACTTCGCTTCTCCGTGCCTCGGTTCCTTCATCTGGAAAATGGGGATGAAGACCGCGAGCCTCACGTGGGACAGCCCGATGACCCCGTGTCCACCCCAGCGCTTAGAACAGTGCTCTGCCCGTAGTAAGCGCTTAACAGATACCAACATTAGTATTATTATGTTCGGGCGGCGGAGCCGATCGATCTTTTGATCGATGGGGGACTCGGTTTCTCTATTTCTTTTGATCTCCACTAGGGAGCAGCCGTGCCTCGGTGCTCCCTGCACCTCCTCTCTCGGCCTGCCGGCCTTAGCAATCAATCAGCCGCCACCAAGGTTTGGTCGAGTAATAATCGTGATATCTGTTAAGCGCCTACTGTGTTCATTCATTCGGTAATAGTTATTGAGCGCTTACTATGTGCAGAGCACCGTACTAAGCGCTTGGAATGGACAGTTCGGCAACAGATAGAGATCATCCCCGCCCAGCGGCGGGCTCACGGTCTAAACGGGGGAGGCAGACGGCAAAGCAGGACAGAACGAGACAAGACAACCTCAACAAGATAAATGGAATCGTGGAGAGATGCACCTCGTTGATCAAATAAATAGAGTAATAGATAATGTATACAAATAAGCACAGAGCTGAGGGGAAGGGGGAGGAGCAGAGGGAAAGGGGGGGGGCTCAGGGTGGGAAGGCCTCCCGGAGGAGGTGAGATCTCAGTAGGGCTTTGAAGAGGGGAAGAGAGTTAGTTTGGCGGAGGTGGGGAGGGAGGCCGTTCCGGGACGGCGCGGGGGGGGGGGGGGGCGTGGGCCGGGGGTCGACGGCGGGACGGGCGGGAACGGGGGACGGCGGGGAGGTGGGCGGGGGCGGAGGAGCGGAGCGTGCGGGCTGGGCTGGAGAAGGGGAGAAGGGAAGGGAGGTAGGAGGGGGCGAGGGGATGGACGGCTCCCAAGCCAAGAGGGAGGAGTTTATGTTTCGGGCGGCGGTCGATGGGCAACCGCTGGAGGTTTTTGAGGAGGAGCGACGGGCCCAGAGCCTTTCTGCAGGAAGACGATCCGGGCAGCGGAATGAAGAATAGACTGGAGTGGGGAGAGACGGGAGAGGAAGGGAGATCCGAGAGAAGGCTGACACGGTAATCCAGCCGGGATATTATGCGCCCAGCACCGTTCTGAGCGCTGGGGGTGGGGGGATACACGGTGATCAGGTTGTCCCCCGTGGGTCTCACTCTTAATCCCCGTTTTACAGGTGAGGTAACCGAGGCGCGGAGAAGGGAAGTGATTTGTCCCAAGTCACACAGCTGACAGGCGGTGGAGCCGGGATTGGAAGCCGTGACCTCTTGACTCCCAAGCCCGGGCTCTTTCCACTGAGCCACACCGCTTATAATAATAATAATAATTATGGTATTTGTTAAGCGCTTTACTGTGTGCCAAGCCCCGGTCGAAGAAAGGCCGGCTCCTGCTGATCACTTTTAAAAGGCCGGTTCTTATCTCTGGTGGGTTCTGGAAGAATTCCCCAGAAGCAGCACGGCTTAGTGAATAGAGCCCAGGCCTGGGAATCAGAAGGACCTGGGTTCTAATCCCAGCTCCGCCACTTGTCTGCTCGTTGGATTTGGGCAAGTCGCTTAACCTCTCTGGGCGTCAGTTACCCCTGGAAAATGGGGATTAGGATTGAGAACCCTGTGCGGGATATGGTCCGTGTCCAAGTCGATTAGCTTGTGTCTACCTCCGTTCTCGGTTCAGTGCCTGGCACGTAGTAAGTGTTTAAAAAATTTAAAAAAAAATTAATCTGTAGCCTGCATAGCGTTTAGGTGGGGGCATTGACAGAAAGTAGTTCCATCAGTGGTCCCTATCAAGTGTTTTTTTATTATTAGTAGTATTGTATTCGTTAAACGCTTATTGTGTGCCGGGCGTTGTTCTAAGCGCTGGGGTGGATCCAAGCAAATGGGGTTGGACACAGTCCCTGTCCCACGTGGGACTCACAGTCTCCATCCCTATTTTACAGATGAGGTGATTGAGGTACAGAGAAGTAAAGCGACTTCCCCCAGGTCACACGGCAGACAAGTGGCGGAGCCGGGATTAGAACCCATGACCTCCCGACTCCCAGGCCCGGGTTCTGTCCGCTCCGCCAGAAGCGTGCGGAACGCTGTACTGAGTGCTTAGGAAGGTACAGTAGAGTGGGTAGACAGGTTCCCTGTCCACAAGGGGCTTCCAGTCTGGAGACTTCCAGTCACACTCATTCCTGTGATTTAGTCTCAAGTGTGAGAGGATGCAGTCGGCAGGGAAGGTGGCGAGTAGCGAGAACCTGTGTGATGCAGAGAGCCCACGCCTCTTCTTCGCGTCACGCCGAATTTAACGGACTGCGACGTAGAAAGGTGCCGGTAGGTCAGGGAAGCTAAATAACAGGAAACCGTTTTGACTTTGAGTTTCCTTCAGTTAGGCATTTTGGAGTCCTTATTACGGGAGGAAGATGGAAGGAGTGCGGCGATATTTGGTCTGACTGGCTTTTGGGAATCACTTACTGAAACACATTGGTTTTGATTTGCAGCCCACATCATTCTGTAATTACCGAGCGCGTAGATTTAGACGGACTCAAGATACAGTCTGCCGTTAGAGGGGCGAGGTGCGCAGGCTGGGACGTGGTAGGAAATCAGCGAGGGGAGGAGGAGGGGGCGAGTCGATCGGGTGTTTTAAAGTTGAACGTAAGGAGTTTCTGCTGTGGGGGTGACTCCCCGGAGGTTTTTGAGGAGCGGGGAGGTATCGGCCGACTGTTTTTGGAAAACAGATGATCCGGGCAGCAGAGTGAAGTATGGACTGGAGTAGGAAGAGACAGGAGGCAGGGAGTTCAGCAAGGAGGCTGCTGCAGTAATCAAGCGTTTAGAACAGTGCTTGGCACATAGTAAGCACTTAACAAAAGCCCTCTTTATTATTATTATTATTATTATCAAGGCAGGATGGGATAAGTTCTTGGCTTATCGTGGTGATAGTTTGGATGGACAGGAAAGGGTAGATTTTAGTGATGTTTTGAAGGTAGAACCAACAGGATTTAGTGACATCAAATATGTGGGTCGAGAAGAGTCGAGGACAACGCCCGGGTTACGCGCCTGTGAGACGGGGAATAGGATGTGCCGCAGCGAGGGGAAGATCGGGGGAGGACAGGGTTTGGGTGGGAAGATGAGGGCTGCTTTGGACATGTTGACTCTGCGGTGTCGGCCGGATATCCAAGAAGAGGCGTCCCGAAGGCGGGATGAGAGGCGGGACTGCCGAGGAAAGAAATCAGGGCGGGAGAGGTAGAATTGGGAATCGCCCGCATAGAAATGGTAGCTGAAGGCCCGGGAGCGATTGAGTTCTCCAAGAGAGTGGGGATAAATGGCGAGTAGAAGGGGACCCAGAAACGAACCTTGAGGGACCCCCACAGTTAGGGGGTGGGAGGCGGAGGAGGAGCCCGCGAAGGAGACTGAGAAGGAACGGCCAGAGAGATAAGAGGAGAACCCGGAGAGGACCGTGTCAGCCAAGCCGAGGTGGGATTCGTGTTTCCGGGAGAAGGGGCGGTCGACGGGGTCGAAGGCAGCTGAGAGGTCGAGGAGGATTAAGAGGGAGTAGAGGCCTTTGGATTTGGCAAGAAGGAGATCATTAGTGACCTCTGAGAGGGCGGTTTCTGTGGAGCGAAGGGGGCGGAAGCCAGATTGGAGCCAGAACTGGAGGAGGGGAAGTGGAGGCAGCAGGTGTAAGCAACTCTCTCAAGGAGTTTGAAGAGGAATGGTAGGAAGGAGATGGGGCCATAACTGGAGGGAGCCGTGGGGCCGAGGGGGTTTTTTTATGGGTAGGGGAGACATGAGCAAGTTCGAAAGCGGTGGGGAAGAAGCCACTGGAGAGCGATCGGTTGAAGACGGCGGTCGGGACGGGTAGGCGGGAGGGGGCAAGCGATTTGATAAGGGGTGACGGGATGGGTTGGGAGATACAGGTAGGGGATGGGTTTTGAAGGGGAAACGGGAGATCTCTTGAGGAAAGACGGGAGAGTCGGAGAGGAGGCAGGAGGAGGGGAGGACTAGAAAGGAGCAGGGGGAGATTTTCTCAGTGAAGTGTGTGGCCAAAGCATTAAGGGCAAGAGATGGAGTGGGTGGGTGTGGGGGGGAGAGGAGCAGGGAATTTGAAGAGTGAGTTAAATGTCTGAAACCACCGGCAAGGGCAATGGACACGGGAGTCAATGAGGAAAGAGAAACAATCGAAGAAGAAGCAGGAGAAGGGAAGGACGAGAAAGGAGCAGGGGGAGATTTTTGAGAGGTCAGGCCTGATGGATTCCATTTTCACAATAAAGCGCGTGGCCAGAACATTAAGGGCAAGAGATGGAGTGGCTGGGTGTCGGGGGGGAGAGGGGCGGGGGGTTGGAGGAGTGAGTTAAATGTCTGAAACCACCCGCAAGGGCAAGGGGCATGGGAGTCTATGAGGAAAGGGAAAGAACGTCGCTCTCTTGAGTTCTTAATCCTCACCAGAAGCTCTGTCTTCAAGAGCATCATTGTCTGGCTCCTCTGAGGACCGTTGGAATCTCTTCTCCGTTAGCCGTATCCTGTTCGGTGTCTACCCAACCCTCTTGGTCCAGCACGGAAAGAGGCCGAATGATTTCAGGCTACGGTTTCATCTTTAAGTCGAACTCCCTGCCGGGCTTTGCGTAGCTTTTTCAAGGGGCAGACGAGGAAGGGGTGTGTTGGAAGCAAAGTGGTACATCAGCCTTTCATCAGCTAGAAGCCACCGAAACGATTGAGACCGAATAATGACTTTGAAGGCTGGAGTGGTTTTTTTGTGTTTTGAATTTTCGCGTAGAAGTAGAGGGCTCCTTTGGCTTTCCAGATAGGCCGGTCCTCACTTAGTAGTTGCGAGAGCAAAGGAGGTAATCCCGACTGGATTTCAAAAGCAGAGGCCCCTTTTTCCAGGGTGGCCCTTCAGTTTTGGGGGGGGAATCACAGTAGTGTTTCATTAGAGAAGCAGCGTGGCTCAGTGGAAAGAGCCCGGGCTTGAGAGTCAGAGGGCGTGGGTTTTAATTAGAAGTCACTTCACTTCTCTGAGCCCCAATTCCCTCATCTGTAAAATGGGGATGAAGACTGTGAGCCCCACGTGGGACAACCTGATCACTTGTATCTCCCCAGCGCTCAGAACCGTGCTTTGCCCATAGTAAGCGCTGAACATATACCGTCGTTATTACTAAGGCCATACAACCTGGCCCGGCCTGGAATTCCCGCCCTCTTCGTGTCCGACGGGCAACACGCTCCCCACCCTCAGAACCGTATTAAAAGCCCATCTCCTCCGAGAGGCCTTCCCCGTCTACGCCCTCATTTCCTCTTTTCCCGCTCTTCTGCGTCGCCCTTACACCTCGGTCAGTCATCTCTCTCGAGCGCTCACTGTGTGCAGAGCACTGTAACTGAGCGCTTGGGAGAGTACGGTATGACGGAGTCGGTAGCCACCTTCCCTTCCTGCAGCGAGCGTGCAGTCTACTTGGATTTGCTGTCTTCATTCAGCCCCACAGCACTTATATACACATTCGTAATTTATTTATATTAATGTCTGTCTCCCCCTGTAGACTTTAAGCTTCCCGTGGGCGGGGAGTGTGGCCGCCAACTCTGTCGTACTCTCCCAAGTGCTTAGTGCAGTGCTCGGCATCCAGTAAGCGCTCAGTAAACGCGATTGCTTGACTGACCCCCGTTGCCTGATGTCCTTGTCCGAGAGAGAAAAGTAAGCGGACCGTGTGAGTTGACGAGTCTCTGGCTCTGACAGAAGTCTTCAGCTCCCAAATGCGGTTAATGCAGAAGCTTAAGGTCCCCGGAATGTTTTGAGGCAGCGTAGCTCAGTGGAAAGAGCCCAGGCTTAGGAGTCAGAGGTCATGGGTTCGAATGCCGGCTCCGCCACTTGTCAGCTGTGTGCCTTTGGGCGAGTCACTTCACTTCTCACGCCTCAGTAACCTCATCTGTAAAAATGGGGATGAAGACTGTGAGCCTCGCGCGGGACAACCCGATTACCCTGTGTCTACCCCAGTGCTCAGAACGGTGCTCTGCACATAGTAATCGCTTAACAAATACCAACATTTATTATTATTATGAGTTAATCAGGTAGCGAGAAGCAACTTGGGGGAGTGGATAGAGCACGGGTCAGAAGGGTTCTAATCCCGGCTCTGCCACTTGTCTGCCGTGTGACACTGGGCGAGTCACTTCACTTCTCTGGGCCTCGGTTCCCTCATCCGTAAAATGGGGATTGAGACCGCGAGCCTCACGTGGGACAGGGACTGTGTCCAACCCGATTGGCTTGTAGCCACCCCAGCACTTCGTACTGTGCTTGGCACATAGTAAGCACTTAAGTATCGTAATGGTGATTATTATTATTTATTGAGCACTTATTGTGTGCAGAGCACTGTACTCCGTGCTTGGGAGAGTACAGTATAACAATAAACGGACACATTCCCTGTCCACAAAGAGTAGGGAGGAGACAGACACGAACAGAAATAAATAAACGACAGTGATGTAGGAGAGGGCCGTGGGGCCGGGAGGGAGGCGGGGAGGTGAGTTGTCCCAGATGAGCATTTGCCGAAAGGCCCCGGGGCGTCTCGGAGAGACAGTGTGGCCTTGTGGCTGGAGCCCGGGCCTGGGTTCTGATCCCGGCTCCGCCACTTGTCTGCTGCGTGACCTTGGGCGAGACGGTTCGCTTCATCTGTAAAATGGGACTCGAGGCTTTAAGCCCCGTGTGGGACGGGGACCGTGTCCGACCCATTTTGCCTGTAGCCATCCCGGCGCTCGGTACAGTGTGCTTGGCACATAGTAAGCACTCGACAAATAGTGCAGTTATTATTTACCTGGAGCCGCACACGCCTCTCTGGTGCCTGGCAGTGGTATCTCAAATGGGGGGCGTTGGAGCTGTGGACACCTTCGGCTTAGCCTCGAGAGACGGGGGCCATCTCTCATTTCCACCTGTGTTGTTCCCTCCCAGTCATTCCCCGCCCGAGCAAATGAGAAGCAGTGTGGCCGAGTGGAGAGTGGATGGTGTTTTTCGAGTTGCAGATCACTCTCCAAGTGTTCGGGAGAGTACGGCCTAACCAAGTTGGTGGACATTCATTCATTCAGTAGTACCGAGCGTTTACCGTGTGCCGAGCATTGTACTCGGCGCTCGGGAGAGTACAAGAGAACAGTAAAGAGCCACAGTCCCGGCCCACAGCGAGCTTACCGTCTCGTTGCCTCCGAGGAGCTGACGGTCTAGCGGGTGGGTGTACAGTCTCCCAGTGCTTAGAACGGGGCTGTGCCTAGAGTAAATGCCTAATGACTACTATTGTCCTGGAACGGCCTCCCTCCTCACCGTCGCCAAACTAACCCCCTTCCCCTCTTCAGAGCCCTACCGAGAGCTCACCTCCTCCGGGAGGCCTTCCCACGCTGAGCTTCGCCTCTTCCCCCCCCGCTCCCTCTCTGCTCCCCCTTCGTCTCCCCTCAGCTAAGCCCCCTTCCCCCCCCCCTTTCCCTCTGCTCCTCCCCCTCTCCATTCCCCTCAGCGCTGTGCTCATTTGTAGATATTTTTATTACCCTATTTATTTTGTTAATGAGGTGTCCATCCCCTTGATTCTATTTATTGCTATTGTCTTTGTCTGTCTCCCCCCATTAGACTGAGCCGTCACTGGGCGGGGACCGTCTCTATCTGTTGCCGAATTGTACATTCCAAGCGCTTAGTACAGTGCTGTGCACATAGTAAGCGCTCAATAAATACTATCGAACGACTACTTGGTTGTGGAGGTGGACATCACAGGGGGCTGATTTCCTCCTTTAATTCGGTGCTCAGAACAGTGCTTGGCACATAGCAAGCGCTTAACAGATGCCGTCATTAGTAGAGAAGCAGCGTGGCTCGGTGGAAAGAGCCCGGGCTTGGGAGTCCGAGGTCACGGGTTCGAATCCCGGCTCTGCCACTTGTCAGCCGCGGGACCGGGCGCGAGTCACTTCACTTCTCTGGGCCTCAGTTCCCTCATCTGTAAAATGGGGATTAAGACTGTGAGCCTCAGGTGGGACGACCTGATGACCCTATATCTACCTCAGCCCTTAGAACAGTGCTCCGCACATAGTAAGCGCTTAACAAATACCAACACTATTAATTCAGCCGTTATTTCTGGAAAGGCGGCTGCTCTTAGGCCCGGGACCCACCGTACCCTCGGCTTTCCTCAGAACCCCAAGGGGTCGGGGTTTGTCGGGGGTCAGGCAGGGGAGGAGGACCCCCACCTAAGGCTTCCCTCCTAGAGGGCAGGGACCATGTCTTATTTGGTGGGTCGTGTGGGGTGCCACACAAATTCATTCATTCAGTAGTATTTATTGAGCGCTTACTATGTGCAGAGCACTGTACTAAGTGCTTGGAATGGACAGTTCGGCAACAGAGAGTGACAGTCCCTGCCCGATGACGGACTCACGGTCTAATCGCGGGAGACAGAGGGACAGAAACGAGACAACCGAGTCAGGATAAATGGAATCAAGGGGATGGACACCTCATTAACAAAATAAATAGGGTAATAAAAATATCTACAAATGAGCCCGGTGCTGAGGGGAGGGGAAGGGAGAGGGCGAGGAGCGGAGGGAATGAAGTGTGCTCCCCAAGACACAACCCGGCCTGTTTGTTCGCTGCCGACGTCTTAACTGGGCGCCTTTGTGCGACTTTCAAATCATTTCATCCCGAGGTGATTGGCAAAGCTCAACGAAAATGCCAAAATCCAAGTTGCCAAAATCCACAAATTAATACCTCCACTAAGCAGCGTGGCTCAGTGGAAAGAGCCCGGGCTTGGGGGTCGGAGGTCATGGGTTCTAATCCCGACCCCGCCACTTGTCAGCAGTATGACTTTGGGCAAGGCACTTAACTTCTCTGTGCCTCGGTTACCTCATCTGAAAAATGGGGATCAAGACTGCGAGCTCCACGTGGGACAACCTGATTCCCTTGTACCCCCCCCCCCCCCCCCCCGCAGCGCCGAGACCAGTGCTTGGCACATAATAAGCGCTTAAATACCATTATTATTATTCAAAACCCTATTGAAGGGACATCGCCTCCAGAAGCCTTCCCTGACCAAGTCCTCCTCTCCTCCCACTCCCTTCTGCACCCCTCTTACTTGCTCCTTCATTCATCCTCCCTCCCATCCCCACAGATATGTATCTGGATATGTCTGTAATTTATTTATATTAATGCCTGTCTCCTCCTCTAGACTGTGAGCTTGTTGTGGGCAGGGAATGTGTCTGCTTGTTATATTGTACTCTCCCAAGCACTTGGTACGGTGCTTTGCACACCGTAAGCGCTCAATAAATACGAATGAATGAATCAGTAGTGTCCAGAGGACCCCCCCCCCCCACCCCCAACCAGCGCATATTCATAAAAACCCAAAACAACCCAGAATCGGATCTCAATTAGATTGCGGCCACGTTGGTTCAAAGTCCTCTTCTCCGTCGCACACCCCTCCGCCTCCAGGCCCGGAAATCGGGGAAGTCTTGACTTTTTGGCCACGCTTTCGGTCCACCTTGGTCCCCCAGCTGCCCGCACGGAGGGGAGCTGAGGAACCGGTTTTTGCCCCAAGAGATCTTGTGGGGTTGGTTTCGGGCCCCTCTGGCGAAGAACGCAATTAAAGGGCCGAAATGACCTCGTCTTCATTTTGTATCTCTCTAGGCGCGGGCAAGACACCGTCCCTCGGCGGAGGTTTCCATGTAAACCTGGGAAAGGAATCGCGAGCACAGACACTACAGAATGGTAGGAGACCCTCGTATGGACTCTTTGCACTTGCCTGTCTGCAGTTATGCCCTCCAGCTTTTTGAAAAACGTCGACGGTCAGCTATTTTTGCAGTGGTATTCGGTAAACGCTTAGCGTATGCCAAGCACCGTACTGACCGCTGGGGTAGGTTAGGACAGTGCTCTGCACACATTAGGCGCTCAGTAAATACGAACGAATGAATATGCTACGACAAATATAGCCGGCGCATCGATTTATGTTGTCGTCAGGGCTCCGCACACCGTAAGCGCCCGGTTGATGCGATCGACTGGAACGTGTCTACCGACTCTGTTGTCTTATACTCTCCCGAGCGCTTAGTACAGTGCTCTAATCGAAGTGAAAGCTCAATAAATACCATCGATTGATATTAATGTCAGCGTCCCCCCTCCCAAACTCATTACGGGCAGGGAACGCGTCTACCAAGCCTGTTGTATTGTACTCTCCCGATCGCTTATTACAGTGCTCTGCACACGGTAAGCGCTCTTTAAATATAATTGATTGGAACGTGTCCGCCAAACGTGTTGTCTTATACTCTCCCAAGCGCTTAGCACAGTGTTCTCTATACGGTAAACTCTCGGTAAATACCACCGATTGCTTTAGGCTCGTCCCTCCGCCAGAGTAGAGAACACGTCTACTCTGGAATAATGTAATAATAATCATATCAGGTTGGACGCTGGCAGCCCGTTGTAGGCAGGGAACGCGTCTGCTCATTTTGTCCAAGCGTTTAGTACAGTGCTCTGTGCATAATAATAATAATAAAGATGGTATTTGTTAAGCACTTATTCAGTGCTAAACACCGGGGTAGATAGAAGGTGATCGGGTTGGACCCAGTCCCTGTCCCACGCGAGGCTCACGGTCGTATTGCACAGTGTCTCAGGCAGTGCTTTTGTCTGAGTGGAGATATGATCGCTTTTGAATTGAGGAGATAATGGAATCGTCAACCTTCGCGTGAAGCAAACGCTCCTCCGTCTTGGCTTCCAAACTGGCCGTCCCCCGGCGCCCTCCTGCCTCCCTCCCTTCTCTCCTTCGGCTGCCCAGCCCGCACGCTCCGCTCCTCTGCCGCCGCTCACCTCCTCACCGTCCCCCGTTCCCGCCCGTCCCGCCCCGTCGTCCCCCCGGCCCCCGTCCTCCCGCCGTCCCGGATCGCCCTCCCTCCTCACCTCCGCCAAACTCACTCTCTTCCCTTCTTCAAAGCCCTACTGAGCGCTCACCTCCTCCAGGAGGCCTCCCCAGACCGAGCCCCCCACCTCCGCCCCTCCTCCCCTCCCCATCGCCCCGACTCCCTCCCTTTGACACCTTTGCAGAGAAGGCTTAGCTGCAGCTCTTTCTCCTTTCTTCGCCCGGCTCTTGTGTCGGGCCGGGACCCTGGGGGGTGACACCTGGGCGAGGCAGAGACGAGGGACAGGTAGCAGTAGCCGCGGATTTAAAAGCCGCGCTCTCGGGTTGGTGGCCTTCGGGGACTCCGGAACCGGGGAGCAACTTGTCAGAGCCGTCTTCTGCCGACGGAGGTGCCAGGCCTTCGACGGCTCGCTCCCTTTGCTCTCCCCCCAGCCCGCCCCACGGCACTCGCGTATATAGGCATATATCATTCCGTCAAGCGCTCAGTACAGTGCTCTGCGCACAGGAAGCGCTCAATAAGTACGATCGAATGGACGGATATCGATGCCTGTTTATTTGTTTTGATGTCTGTCTCTCCCCCCCCCCCCCCCCCAGACTGCGAGCCCGTTGTGGGCAGGGATCGTCTCTCTTTATTTCTGATCTGTACTTTCCCAGCGCTTAGTACAGTGCTCCGTACACAGTAAGCGCTCAATAGATGCGGGTGAATGAATTGAACGAATCAATGCAGAGCGCCGTACTAAGCATTTGGCAGAGCATAATACAGGTCGGTAAACACGTTCCCTGCCTACAGAGACCTCACGGTCCAAAAGGGGAGACAGACAGTCGTGGAAGCAATTTGTAATATACAATTTATCGGAATGGACGTTTAAGAGCCGTGGGGTAGATGCGTGGTCGACATGGAAGGGAGAAGGAGCCGGGGAAAAGAAGAGGCCTCTTGGAGGAGATGGAAGCAGGGAATGCCACTGTTTATTGTTGGGTTGTACTTTCCCAAGTGCTCAGTACAGTACTCCCGGTTAGCGCTCAAGAAATATGATCGAACGAACGAATGTGACCTTGTTAAGACTTTGAAGGTAGAGAAGCGGAATGATCTGGCACGTAAGGAGGGGGAGGGAGTTCCGGGCCGGAAGGAGGATGTGGGAGAAGGGCCCAGTGCGCAAGCTGAGGCTGGACGAGTGCACGTTGCCGGATTGTACATCCCAAGCGCTTAGTACGGTGCCCTGCACGTGGTGAGCTCTCAATAAATATGATTGAACGAATGAAAGAGATCGTGTGGGCCGACTGGTAGGTGGTCAGTGAGGCGGGATGGGAGGGGGCAAGCCGACCGGGTGCCTGAAAGCCGATAGCAGGGAATTTGCGTGTGATCAGTCGTTCGTAGGAGAAGCGGCCCGGCTCAGTGGAAAGAGCCTTAGGCGTCAGAGGTTCGAATCCCCGGCTCTGCCACTTGTCAGCTGTGTGACTGTGGGCAACTCATTTCACTTCTCTGTGCCTCAGTTGCCTCATCTGTAAAATGGGGATTAACTGTGAGCCTCACCTGGGACAACCTGATATTCTCCCAAGCGCTTAACAGATACCAACATTATCATTATTATTATTATTATTTATTGTGAGCTTACCTTGTGCAGAGTATTGTATTAAGCGCTTGGGAGAATACAACAGAGTTGGTAGAGACATCCCACGCCCTCCGGGAGCTTACAGTCAGTCGTTCATTCATCCGGTCGCATTTATTGAGCGCTTACTGTGTGCAGAGCACTGCACTAAGCACTTGGAAAGTACAATTGAGCACCAAATAGGGACAATCCCTACCCAACGGCGGGCTCACAGTCTAAAAGGGGAGAGACAGGCAACAAAACAAGTAGACAGGCTCAATAGCATCGATATAAATATATGGAATTATAGGTATACGCACATCATTAATAAAAGTGAGTCAAATAATAAATATGTACATCTCTACACAAGTCCTGTGGGGCGGGGAGGAGTGAATAAAGGGTGCAAATCTAATTGCGTGGGTGAACCGGAAGGAAGGGGGAGAAATAGAGTCTTTTTATTCTCCTAGGGACAGGTGAGCTCTAACCTCTCAGCCTCTCTCAGAAATTATAAAGAATAATCACTCTCTTCCAAGAGTTGGCCTGGTAGAGCGGCGTGTAGGAAGAATGCTAACCGAAATGATCTTGGACAGATATTAAAATGATTGCCCTGAAACGAATCAGAATTGGGAATTTGAGGACTATCACTTGTGGCATGAATGTAGTCAAAAAGATTGCTGGTCACGTTACGGGATGACCAAAAAATCCGTTCAAAGAAAATCGAAGGCGAAGAAGAAAATGCAGTGAAAGTGAAGAAACTCTGATTCCTCGAAGGGCAGTGAAGCCACGATCAACAGTTCATTCGGTCGTAGTTATTGAGCGCTTACTATGTGCAGAGCACTGTATTAAGCTCTTGGAAAGTACAGTTCGGCCAGAAATAGGGACACTCCCTGCCCACGACGGGCTCACAGTCCCTGAAAGCTTGGTGCTTTAGGTTTTGTTTTTTTCTCCTCTGAATTTCTTGCCGGACAGCTAAGGAATGACTTTCAGCAGAAGTGCAGGCTCACCCTCAAGGATTAAACTTGGTATTTTACCCCAGGTGAAGAAAATCTTGGAGGGGAAGATTAGCCTTGACCCAACTTCATGTGAAAAATCGTTCATAATGAACCCCGGCGGCTTAAAAGATTTCATCTGAGGGCGGTCCATCAACCCGTTATTGTTTAGCTCACAGATTCCTCCCAGTGGACCGGCTAAGATCGCGGGACGTCCCTCCCCACTGAGTCTTTGAATGGCTTGGGAGGTCACCTCACCTATTTGAGCCATGATTGTTCATCTAGAAATAATAATAATAATGATGGTCTTTGTTAAGCTCTTACTATGTGCCCAGCACTGTTCTAAGCATTAGGGTAGATACAAGGTAATCAGATTGTCCCACATGGGCTCACAGTCTTAATCCCCATTTGACAGATGAGGTCACTGAGGCCCAGAGAAGTGAAGTGACTTGCCCAAAGCAAGTGGCGGAGCCGGGATTAGAACCCACAGCCTCTGACTCCCAAGCCTGGCTCTTTCCGCTGAGCCACGCTGCCTCTCTAGAATATGGACAGCACTCCACCTGCTCCCTAGAACTCAAAGGGATTTGGATTTTTATTTCCGCCTTGTAGTCCCAGGGCTGCGATGCGCGATGACACGTTCTCTCCGGAATAAACCCTCCCACCTCTTTTGACTGTGCTACTACTGACTACTCTTAGTTTCAAAATTTTTTTTAAGGTATTTGTTAAGCGCTTACTGTGTGCCAGGCACTGTATGAAGCTCTGGGGTAGATAGAAGCTGATGAGGGTGGACACAGTCCGTGTCCCGCATGGGGCTCACAGACTTAATCCCCATTTTACAGGTGAGGGAACTGAGGCACAGAGAAGTGAATCCCCCCGCAGCCCTACTCATTGCTTATGGCTTCGGGCACCGGCGCCCAAGTACCATAGACGCAGAGACCCATAGAGGACGGCCCTGGAGGATTCTGGAAAAGCAGGTTAATGGAACCCCCGTCTTGTATCTTGGGGACCTTCAAATGGGAATTTAAATGATGATGATGATGATGGTATTTAAGCGCTTACTTTGTGTGAAGCACTGTTCTGATGCGTTAAGGACCCCCCAAAAAAATCAGCCGCAGTATCATGTTTAATATGAAATCCGTGCAGAGACTTTCATCCTACTGAAGAGTGCTTGGAAAGGGGAAGTTTTCTATTTCAGCTTTTCGGTTGATATTTATCGAGTGCTTATTGTGTGCAGAGCACTGTCCTAAGCACTTAGGAGCGTGCAGTAGGACGGAGTTGGTCGACACGTTCCCTGCCCACCATCCCGTCCTTGAGTCAGTACCTCCAAGTGTCTGTCCTTATGAGGAAACAAAGATTAAAAGAAAATTCTCCATTTATCACCATCTACGACGGGACGGCGAGGAGGAGAGGATGAAGACAAATCAGGTTACTACGTTCCCTTAGAAGATGTTTATTTTTATGGGCTCTGGCTGCCGAGGCCGCCCAGAAGAGCGATACCGTTCTGCTGCACCGGGAGCCTTTAAGACGGTTTGCGCTTCCCCGAAGCTCAGCGGGAAGACCGAATAGCGCCAGTCCGGGTTTGAGGATTGGAGAACGTGAGCTTCTGAGCGGGGGGGAAAGTCTCTGAAGCGGAAGGGGCGGTTCCTTGCCCAGATATTTTAAGAGCCGACTGCCTGCCAAGCGTGGTACTGAGCACCGAGGTAGATGGAATCGATCAGTCGGTTGTATTGATTGAGCGCTTACTGGGTGCAGAGCACTGGAGTTAGTGCTTGGGAGAACACTGTATAACAGAGTTGGTACAAGATCATCAGGCTACTGATCGGACAAAATAATCGCGCCCCCCCCCCCCCCCCCCCCGGGGGGGGAAGGAAGAGTGGAACGACGAGAGCCAAGTCCGCAAGTTGGTTCGAAGGAACACGGGAAACGGCCCGGCCCGGTGGAAAGAGGCCAGACCTGGGAGTCAGAAGACCCGGGTTCTGATTCTGGCACTGCCGCTCATCCGCCGGGTGACCTTGGGCGAAGCGCTAAACTTTTCTGGGCCTCGGTTCCCTCACCTGTAAAATGGGGATCAAGACAGTGAGCCCTACGTGGGGACCTGGATTAGGTCCAAGCCGATCCGGTTAGTCCACATTTGTACAGTCACTCATCCTATCCCACCTGGATGACTGCCTCGGCATCCTTTCTGATCTCCCTGCTTCCTGTCTCTCCCCACTTCAGTCCATACTTCTCTCCGCTGCCCGGATTATCTTTCTACAGAAAGGCTCTGGGCACGTCACCCCCCTCCTCAAAGATCCCCAGTGGGTTGCCTGTCAACCTTCGCGTGAAACAGAAACTCCTCCCTAATGGCTTCCAAACCGTCCATCCCCTCGCCCCCTCTTGCCTCACCTCCCTCCTCTCCTTGTCCAGCCCAGCCCGCACGCTCCGCTCCTCTGCCGCCGCTCACCTCCTCCCCGGGCCTCCTCCTCGCCCGTCCCGCCGTCGACCCCCGGCCCACGTCCTACCTGCGGCCCGGAACGCCCTCCCTCCCCACCTCCGCCAAACAATCACACTTCCCCCCCTTCAGAGCCCTCCCGCAAGCTCACCTCCTCCTCCAGGAGGCCTTCCCAGACCAAGCCCCCCTTCTCCTCTGCTCCCTCTCCTCGTCCCATCACCCTGACCGTCTCCCTTCGCTCTGACCCCGCCCCCGCCCCGCAGCATTTGTGTGTATTTATACACATTTATAATTCTATTCATATTTATTAACGATGTGTATATATCTATAATTCTATCTGTGCCGATGCCGTCGATGCCCGTTTACTTGTTTTGATGTCTGTCTCCCCCCTTCTAGACTGTGAGCCCGTTGTGGGCAGGGATTGTCTCCATCTGCTGAATTACGCTTTCCAAGCGCTTAGCACGGTGCACTACTCACAGTAAATGCTCGATACGTAGGAATGAATGAATGATCGTGCTACCCCGGCGTTTAGTACGGTACCTGGCGTATAGTGGGCACTTAACAGATAGCATTAAAAAAAGAAAATCCACATGGAACAAGGTGTCGCATCGAGGCTCCCTCGCCCCTTCCTGTGGGTTACACGGACCCAGCCCGAGCCCGTGCTTCGGAATCTACTTTCCGGCCATGGCTCCTACCTTTCTGTCCTTCGGCGTGCATTTTTTTTTTGTTGTCGTTTGAGTTAAATTGTCTTTATCGAGCGCTTGCTGCCTGCCAGGCACTGTACTAAGGTCTGGGTAGGTACAAGGTAATCAGGTTTTACATAGTCCCGGTCCTGCGAGGCACTCGCAGTCTTAATCCCCATTTTAGAGCCGGGCTACCTGAGGAACAGAGGAATTCATTCATTCAGTAGTATTTATTGAGCGCTTACAATGTGCAGAGCACTGTACTGAGCGCTTGGAATGGACAGATCGGTAACAGATAGAGACAGTCCCTGCCCAACGACGGGCCTCACGGTCTAATCGGACAGGAACGACGGCAATAAGTAGAATCGAGGGGAAGAACATCTCATTAAAGAGCCTCACAGGGGACAGCCTGATTAACTCCTATCTACCCAGCGCTTAGAGCAGTGCCTGGCACAGAGTAAGTGCTTAACAGATACCATCATCATCATCATCATCATTGATATTAGTATAGTGGAGTGCTGGAGACGTGCGAAACATTACCCAGTGGGAATCAGCTCTGGAAATTCCGTAATAACGATCAGTGGAAGGCATTTATTGAGCGCTTTACTGTATGCAGTGCAATGTGTACAGTGCGGTGGGGTTGGGGACGTGTTCCCTGCCCCCAAGGAGCTTACCGTCTGGAGAGACACAGACAGTAATAAAAATAAATTAAGGATGTGGACATCAGTACTCTGAGACCGAGGGTGGCCAAAAATCACATTTCCGAAAAATAGCTTATGTGATTCTCTCTCACCGGGTAAAATTATTCATTCATTCATTCAGTAGTATTTATTGAGCGCCTACTATGTGCAGAGCACTGTACCGAGCGCTTGGAACGTACAAATCGGCGACAGATAGAGACGGTCCCCGCCCTCTGACGGGCTCACGGTCTAATCGGGGGAGACGGACAGACGAGAACAATGGCAATGAATAGAGTCGAGGGGAAGAACATCTCGTAAAAACAGTGGCAAATAAATAGAATCAGGGTTCTATTTATTACAGTAGGAGCTGGGCATCACGGTTCTCTGGGTGGGTTTTTTTTTTGGTTTTTCGTATTTTTTAAAAGTGGTATTTATTGAGCACTTACCATCTGCGGAGCCCTGGCCTAAGTACTCGGGAGAGCGCAACGCGAGCGAGGCGGGAGACGCGTTCCCCGTCCGCTCACGTCTCCTTTCAACCTTCAACGTCCGGGTGCCCCGGGGCGGGGGGGGGGGGCGGTTATTTGGCCGTCGCGTTCCGGCACGTCGACGTCGTCTCGTCCTCTAGGTAAACGTCAGATTCATCACTTGGGAAACCAGTTGCAGCTGAACCAGCACTGCCTGGACACGGCCTTCAATTTCTTCAAGATGGCAGTCAGCAAGCACCTCACCCGCGGGAGGAAAATGACCCACGTCATCGCCGCCTGCCTTTACCTGGTCTGCCGGACGGAGGGAACGCCCCGTATCCTTGCGCCTCGGCGGCGCCGAGCGGGGGGGGGGGGGGGTCCGCGACCCATCGTAAACGTCCCGTCCCAAGTTGAAAATGAATCGCGTGGGCTCTGGAATGAAAAATTGGTCGGTCTTTTTCGGTTTTGTTTTTGAATTGGATTCGGTCCTAGGGTGGCTACGCGCTTCGAAGCGGTAAGTAGAACGGGCACGGGGCTGGGAGGCAGAGGAGTCCTGCCTCTGCAGTTTTTTTATGGTATCTGTTGCTGCTGTTGTTATTACAGATAGTAATCATTGGGATATTTGTTAAGCGCATAATAATCGTAAGTGCTCTACTGTGTGCCAGGCGCCTTCCCGAGCGCCGGGGTGGATACAAGCCAGTCGCGTTGGACACGGTCCCTTTCCAGCGTGGGGCTCACGGTCTCAATCTCCGTTGCACGGATGAGGGAACCGAGGCGCAGAGAAGGAACGTAACTTGACCGTGGCCCTACAGCCGACAAGAGGCGGAGCCAGGATTAGAACCCGTGCCCTTCTGACTCCTAGGCCCGTGCTCTATCTGCTGTGCTGGGCACTGCATTAAGCGTTACGGTAGATCCAGGCTTTTCAGGTTGGGCACGATCCCTGTCCCATTTAATAATGCT
Source organism: Ornithorhynchus anatinus (assembly GCF_004115215.2). Classification (NCBI taxonomy): domain Eukaryota; kingdom Metazoa; phylum Chordata; class Mammalia; order Monotremata; family Ornithorhynchidae; genus Ornithorhynchus; species Ornithorhynchus anatinus. Next base: position 2,945,883 of record NC_041728.1, on the reverse strand, counting down.
AATAATAATAACTGTGGTATTTATTAAGCACTTCCTATGTGCCAGTCAGTGTGTTAGATACTGGGATGGTCCTGTCCCACGTGGGACTCACAGTTTCAATCCCCATTTTACAGATGAGGTAACGGGCACAGAGAAGTGAAGTGACTTGCCCAAGGCCACCCAGCAGGCGACTCCCGGGCCCTTGCCGTAGCCACTAGGCCAAGCCGCAGGTTACGTGCTGGGTGACCTTAGTCGAGTCCCGTGACTTCTCAGTTCCTCAGTTTTCCCATCTGTAAATGGGAACTTACCCAGTCTCCCTTCTCCCTCCTAAGACTGCGAACCCAGCGTGGGCCGGGGGCCGCTTCCGGGATGAAGATCTGGTGTCTGCCTGAGTACGTGGCACGGCGTTTGGCCCGTAATAATAACGTTGGTCTTTGTTAAGCGCTTACTATGTGCAGAGCGCCGTTCTAAGCGCCGGGGTAGGTACGGGGCGATCAGGTTGTCCCACGTGAGGCTCGCAGTTGATCCCCGTTTTCCAGATGAGGTAACCGAGGCCCAGAGAAGTGAAGTGACTCGCCCACAGTCACCCAGCTGACGAATGGCAGAGCTGGGATAGTCAGCACGAAACAGATTCCACGATCGTCACTCGACTGGAAGGGAAGAAAGAATTCCTCCGATTGCATCTGTGTTTTTAAATTAGTTTTTAAATGTCATTTGTCGAAGCACTTACAGGTGTCAGGCACCGTTCTGAGCGCTGGGGTAGATACAGGCTGATCAGATTGGACCCATTCATTCGTCAGTTGGTCGTCGTATTTATCGAGAGCTTGCCGTTCGCAGAGCACTGTACTAAGCGCTCGGGCGAGGACAGTGCAACGGTAAACTGACACACTCCCTTCTCGCGGCGACCCCGCAGTCTAGACGCCAAAACCCGTGCCCCCGGCCCTCCCGGCGTCGGTCTCGCTCAGGAAGGCTTCCGGTGAGAAGGGAATGAATCAAGGCTTCACTTCCACTCCGGAGCCCGCAGAAACTTGCCGCGCTCCGTCGGAAGCTCTCGTCTTCACACGGATTCCGCTTCCTGAATCGGAAGCAGACCTCGGTCGTTTCCGTTTAATGGCCTGCGAAGGTTTCCCCCCCGACAGACGCAGGAACGGGAGGGGGCCCTCTCGTGGGCGTGTAGCTCCTTGGAGGTGACGCATCTTAGGAAGCAGCACGGCCTAGCGGGCGGAGCCCGGGCCTGGGTGTCAGAGAAGCGGCGCGGCTCGGTGGCGAGAGCCCGGGCTTGGGAGTCCGCGGTCATGGGTTCGAATCCCGGCTCCGCTGCCTGTCAGCTGGGTGACCGTAGGCGGGTCACTTCACTTCTCTGTGCCGCAGTCACCTCATCTGTAAAATGGGGATTAAGACCGGGAGCCCCACGTGGGACGACCCGATTCCCCTGCGTCTACCCCGGCGCTTAGGAGAGTGCTCGGCACCCAGTGAGCGCTTAACAGATACCGGCGTTATTATTAGTAGAGGCTCTGGGTTCTGATCCCGCCTCTGTTGCTCCTCTGCTGTGTGGCCTTGGGCAAGGCGCTTCACTCTTCCGGGCCTCTGTTACTTTATCTGTAAAATGGGGATTAAGAAGGTGAGGCCTATGTGGGAAAGGGACTTACCTTGCATCTACTCCAGCGATTAGCGCAGCGCCTAGCGTGTGGTAAGAGCTTAAATGCGATCATTAGGATGATTATTATAATGATTGTGATCCCGGGCCCGTTCTCTATCCACTGGGCCACGCTGCCTCTCTCCGCGCACTTCCACATCCGCTCAAGAAGTGCCGGTTGCCACATCCGGGATGCCCAGGGCCAAACTGTTACTGTTGTTATTATTGCACTTGCTAAGTGCTTGCTATGTGCCGAGCGCCGTTCTAAGCGCTGGGGTAGGTACAGGTTAATCAGGTCGGACACGGACCCTGTCCCACATGGGGCGCACACTCTTAATCCCCGTTTTGCAGATGAGAGAACCGAGGCCCGGAGAAGCAAAGCCGCTTGCCCAGGGTCGCGCAGCAGACGTGGAAGCAGCCCGGCGTAGGGCTCGGGAGTCTTCTCATCCCGGCTCCGCCATCTGCTTGCTGGATGGCACCGGGCAAGTCACTTCGCTCCTCGGCGCCCCGGTTCCCTCATCTGTCAGACGGCGATGAAGACCGGGAGCCCCACGTGGGACACCCTGATGACCTCGTATTCCCCCCCCCCCCCCCCCCCCAGCGCTTAGAACGGTGCCTGGCCCATAGCGAGCGCCCAAGAAGTACTTACCGCTTCAGAGGAAGCGGCGCGGCTCAGTGGAAAGAGCCCGGGCCTGGGAGTCCGAGGTCATGGGTTCGAATGCCACTCGTCGGCTGTGGGACCGGGGGCAGGTCACTTCGCTTCTCTGCGCCTCAGTGGCCTCGTCTGTAAAATGGGGATTGACCGTGAGCCCCACGTGGGACGACCTGATTACCCTGTATCTCCCCCAGCGCTTAGAACGGTGCTCTGCGCGTGGTAAGCGCTTAACGGAGACCCACATTACTACTGTCGCGTGGCAGAGCGGGTCTGGAACCCACGGCCGTCCGACTGCCGGGCCCGTGCTCCGGCCTCGCGGCCACGCCGGTCCCCTCCTGCTCCAGACCTGCCCCCGGAAGAGGCGATGGGAACGGGGGAGGTGGGGACGGAGGCGGCGGGAGCGACGTTCCCGGCGTCAGCGGGGAGCGAGCCGGGGGAGAGCCACTAGATGGTGCCGGCGCGCCACGGGCCGGCCCCGGGCCGCCGGCCACAACGTTTAGACCGGGAGCCCGTCGCCGGGCGGGGACTGGCCCTACCCCTTGCCGAACCGCCCGTTCCGACCGCTTGGCGCGGTGCTCCGCCCGTTCGTTCGTTCATTCAGTAATTTGTCGAGCGCCGGCCCAGGCGCTTGGAACGGACGGTTCGGCGACGGATGGAGGCCCACGGTCCGAACGGGGGGGACGGGCGGCGGAGCGGAACGGGGCAGAAGAGGCGGTCCGGCGTAGATCCCGGCTCTGCCCGCCGGTCAGCCGTGTGACCGTGGGCGAGTCGCTTGACTTCTCGGTGCCTCGGTGACCTCATCTGTAAAATGAGGGATTAACCGTGAGCCCCACGTGGGACGGCCCGATGACCCCGTACCCCCCCCCTCCCCCCCCGGCGCTTAGAGCGGTGCCCTGCGCCTAGGAAGCGCTTGACGGATACCGACATTCGTTGATCACATTCACTCCGTCACCAAATCCCCTTGGTTCTACCCTCCTTACGTCGCCAAAATCTGCCCTTCCGTCATCCTCCCAACTTCCGCCCCGTCGATCGCGCCCGTAGCCTACCCCACCGTGACCGCTGTTTTCCGGCCTCCCCGCTGGCCGCCCTGCATCCCGCCTCTGCCCGCCCCGGTCCGCGTTCCACTCTGCTGCCGGGATCGTTCTTCTAAAAAACGTCGCGTCCGTGTTCCCCCGCCCCTTAGGAGCCTCCGGGGGTTGCCGGGCCACCTCCGCGTCGGACAGAAACTCCTCGCCGTCGGCTTTAGAGCCCTCCGTCGCCTCGCCCCCTCCCAGTTCGCCTCGTAGATTTCCCGCTTCGATCCGGTCCGCTCAGTCGGCTCCCCTAATGCCAACCCATTCTCCGTACCTCGATTTTGCTCTCCCGCCTCGGGCTCCTCATCCGCAGCCTCCCCGGTGCCCCCTTTATCTCTGACGGACCCTCGCTCTTCCTTCCTTCCTCCAAACCCGTTTTAAAATAATGACGACGACAGCGTCGGCGTCTGTTAAGCGCCTACTGTGTGCGGAGCACCGTTCTAAGCGCCGGGGTAGACCCGGGGGAATCGGGTCGTCCCACGCGGGGCTCACGGTCTTCATCCCCATTTTACAGATGGGGGAACTGAGGCCCAGAGGTAAAGTGACTCGCCCACGGTCCCACGGCTGCCAGGTGGCAGAGCTGGGATTCGAACCCGTGCCCTCTGACCCCCCCCCCCCCCCCCCCCCGAGCCCGGGCTCTCTCCACTGAGCCGCGCTGCTTGAGGCCTTGCCCGACTAAGCCCTCGTTTCCCCTGCTCCCTCTCCCTTCTGCGTTGCTCTCCCCCTTGGATCCGTCCCCTTTATTCACCCCGCCGTCGGCAGTTACATAAATATCTGGCATTCATTTTATTGCCCGTCTCCCCCTCTGGACCGGGGGCTCCCTTTGGGCCCGGAAAATACCTGTCAGCCCTACGTCGTACTCTCCCAAGCACCGCAAACAGTGCCCTGCACGCAGTCAGAGTCCGGGAGATGCAGCCGATGGATTATAATAGGTGTGCCTTCATTGGAAGCAGCGTGGCGTAGTGTGGAAAGAGCCCAGGCTGGGGAGTCAGAGGTCATGGGTTCTAATCCCGGCCCCGGCACTCGTCAGCCGTGTCACTCTGGGCAGGTCACTTCACTCCTGTGCCTCGGTGACCTCACCCGTAAAATGAGGGTGAGGACCGTGAGGCCCACGTGGGACGACCTGATCAGCTTGTATCTGCCTCAGCGCTCAGAACAGCGCTTGGCACGTAGTAGGCGCTTAACGAATCCCATAACGTTATTATTGGAAGAAGAGGTGAAACTTAATTTTACGCTTAGCACCTTGAGGGTTTTTTTCCTTCACTGTTTATGGTATTTGTTAAACTCTTACGGGCACTGTAATAAATGCGGGGATAGGTACGAGTTAATCTGGCCGGACGCAGTCCGGGTTCCACGGGGGGCTCACGGTCCTCGTCCCCGTTTTACAGATGAGTCAACCGAGGCACGGAGACGCGAAGTGACTCGCGCGGGCTCACGCAAGCAGACAGATGACTCCCGGGCTGTTCTGCATCCGCTCGGCCGTGCCGCTTCCCCTCGGGTCCCGTGATACCGCGCCGAGGTTGGAAGTTGTTATCCGTATCTGTCGGGAGAGAGAGGAGGTGGGGGCGGGGAGCTCTCTCGTGTCCGTAACGCTGCTTCAGCCAAATGCCGAAAGGGAGATGCCGCAGGGTGACCGTTCTCCAAACGGACGCGGGACCTCGGGATCACGGAAAGTTCAGAGGATTGACTTCTGTTAGCCGGGGGCCGCCCCCTCCCTGCGCCGTGTCTGGGGGAATATCCGCGGGATCTACTGAGCACCTCCTGAGCGCAGTGCACTCCACCGAGGACCCGGGGGATAGAGACGAAGCACTCCGCCCAAGAAGCTTCCACTCCGTCGCGGGAGACCGGCACAGAAACGGCAGTTTCGCCGAGGAGGGCCGCAAATCAACAAATGCAGTAGCGGCAGGGGACCGCGGGAGGCTCGACGAGCAGTTGGGAACCGATCGTTCGTCAGGGGAGGCCCAAGGAGGTGGTGGTTTAATGATGACGTTGGTATTTGTTAAGCGCATACTCTGTGCAGAGCACCGTTCTAAGCGCCGGGGGGAGATACGGGGTCATCCGGCCGCCCCACGTGAGGCTCACGGTCTTCATCCCCGTTTTACAGACGAGGGGACCGAGGCCCAGAGGAGTGAAGTGACTTGCCCGCAGTCACCCAGCTGCCAAATGGCAGAGCCGGCCTTCGAACCCGTGACCCCCGACTCCCAGGCCCGTGCTCTTTCCACTGAGCCACGCCGCTTTAGGTTTAGGAGGGCCTGGAAGCTTAGGGATGCAGGGGGCGCCGAGGCTCGGCGCGGAGGAGGGGAGGGGCGTCGTTCCGGGCCCCGGGGCCCAGCGAGGGCAAGGGATTGGGGGGCGGGAAAGATGAGGGTAGGGCCCGGCCAGAAGGGCTCGAGGCACAGAACGGGAGCCGTGGAGTGTGCGGCCTAGCGGGCAAAGCACGGGCCTGGGAGTCAGAAGGACCCGGGTTCCGGTCCCGGCTCTGCCGCTTGACAGCCGGGTGACCTTGGGCAAGCCGTTGCGCTTCCCCGGGCCTCGGTTACCTCATCTGTAAAATGGGAGCCCTGTGCGGGACCGGGATTAGATTAGACCGGCGCCTGGCACCTAGTATCATTATTATCATCGTCGTCGTCGTCGTGATTGGAAGAGCGGGAGAGGCGGTAAGTAAGGTGGAGAAAACGGGCGGAGAGCCTTCAGGCTGGCAGTAAGGAGCCTCTGCTTGATGTGGGGGGAGATGGGCGGCCTTTGGAAGATTTGGAGAGCGAGGGAAACCTGCGCCGAACGAAAGGCAATCCAGCCAGCCCCTCGGAGTACGGCCGCAGCGGGGAGAGGCTGGAGGCGGAGAGACCAGCAAGGAGGCCCACTCAGCAGTCCCGCCCGTCGGTCGGTCGTACCCTCGGAGCGCTCACTGTGCGCGGTGCGCCCCGTACCAAGGACTCGAGAGCGTACGCCGTCGCAGAGTTGGCGGACACGTCCCCGGCCGTCGGGGAGCTTACGGTCTAGCGCCGGGGCGACGGGTATTATTATTACCGTTGGTATTTGGTAAGCGCTCACTGTGCGCGGAGCGCCGTTCCGAGCGCTGGGGCAGGTACGGGGTGATCAGCCTGTCCCACCTGGGGCTCCCAGTCTTCATCCCCATTTTACCGATGAGGTCACCGAGGCACCGGGGAGTCGAGGGACTTGCCCAGAGTCACACAGCCGACTGGTGGCGGAGCCGGGATTCGAACCCATGACCTCTGACTCTGAAGCCCGGGCTCTTCCCACCGAGCCACGTCGATAGGCGCGGAGCCACGGGATGTTTTCGAGGGGAAGAAATGGCAGGTTTAACTGGCTGTTTCGAGTGGATGCGAGAGTGGAATGGCGATGATGGTGTTTAAGCGCTTGCCCCGCGCGGGCACCGCCCTAAGCGATGGGGTAGAAACAGAGTAATCGGGTTGTTCCACCTGGGGCACACTCCCATTTCCCAGATGAGGTGACAGGCACGGTGACGTGACTTGCCCGGAGTCCACACAGCTGACGAGGGGCTGAGCCGGCATCAGAACCCACGACCCCCGACTCCCAACCCCCTGCTCTCTCCGCTAAGCCACACGGAATGAGAAGCCAGGAGATGAGGCTACGGAGACGGTAGGCCGGGGACTGCGCTCTATCCGCACTCCCCTAAAGTCGATTTGGCATTTGAACGGTGCTCGGCACATAGCGAGCGCTTAACTCATGCCGTCGTGTATTTTTTTTTCATTTTATTTACTACTGACCTCCCTCCGCCGGGGAGGCCGGCGGCGTGGCGGTGTCTAGGAACGCGACGGTCCCCGGCTCCCGTTTTCCTCTGCCGTTCTGGGTACCGAGCCTCTCCTGCTTGCAAACTCGGCCGTGTTTTTAATAAGAACGTTGGTATTCTGTTAAGCGCTTACTACGCGCAGAGCACTGGCCTAAGCGCCGGGCTAGGTACGGGGTTGTCCCGTGTGAGACTCGCGGTCGTCATCCCCGTTTGACAGGTGAGGTAACGGAGGCACAGAGAAGGGAACTGACCACGGTCACCCGGCTAAGTGGCAGAGCCTGGATTCGAGCCCGTGACCTCGGACTCCCAAGCCCGGGCTCTTTCCACCGAGCTACGCTGCCTCTCCAGGTCGAATCGTGCCTGTCGACTCTCTTGTCGTCTCCCAAGCGCTCGGTACGGTGCTCCGCCTGCGGGAAGCGCCCGATGGGTACCCTCGACCGACTGACCGTGAGTGAGGGGAGTTCAGAATCGAACAGAAAGAGGGACCTCGGTCCCCCCGGCACGGGGCATCTGGTTGGCGTTCCGATGACTGACCGCTTCAGTGACTGGTGCCGGCTTCGTTTTGTTTTTTTTTTTTAAATGCTGCTCGTTAAGCGCGACTTACGTGCCCGGCACTGTAGTAAGCACTGGGCTGGATACGAGATGATCAGGTCGAACGCGGTTCCTGTCTCCCGTTGGGCTCGCGGTCTAAGTGAGAGGGAGGAGCGGGAGAGGGAGAAATGGCACGGCTTAGTGGACGGAGCCCAGGCCTGGGAGTCAGAAGGACCTGGGTTCTGATCCCGGCTCCGCCACTTCTCGGCCGGGGAACCCTGGGCGAGTCATTTCACCTCCTTGGGCCTCAGGTACCTCATCTGTAAAATGGGGATTAAGACTCCGAGCCCCGTGTGGGACAGGGATGGGGTCCAACCCGACGGGTTTGTGTCTACCCCAGCGCTTAGAACGGTGCCTGGTACGTAGTGAGCGCTCAACGGATACCGTGAAATAAAGCCAGCGGTAGCTCAGTGCCCGGGCCCCGAGGTTAGATCCCCCGTGTCCGTTTTTCTCGGATTCTGAAACTCCCCACACGTCTGAGAGAGTCGATCTGTGGGATTCTCCCGGGGCCGGAAGGGGCTGCCCTTGGGAGAGCCCGCTCTTCTGGGAATGCTGCCTCTGGAACCTTTCGGGCCCAGTAACGATAACAGTAATAACAGTGTCGGTGTCCGTTAAGCGCTTACCACGTGCCGAGCGCTGTTCTAAGCGCTGGGGTAGATACGGGGTGAACGGGTCGTCCCACGTGGGGCTCGCGGTTTTTTTTTTATGCCCACTTTTGCAGATGAGGTAACTGAGGCCCGGGGAAGTGCAGTGACTCGCCCACGGTCACCCAGCTGCCAAGTGGCAGAGCCGGCATTCGAACCCCCGACTTCGGGCTCCCGAGCCCAGGCTCTTTCCACTGAGCCACGCAGCTTCTCGGTGAAAGAGGGAAACGTGCGGCAGAGTCGATGTCGAGCTTCTAACCGAGAAGCCCCCGGGGCCTCGGGGGACTCCGGTTCTTTTGTCTTAAGAAAGCACTGGGCTTCTCCACGGTAGCCGGCTGGGTTCTGCGGCCTGGGTGTCGTGCCGGGCCCGGCCTAGACAGTGGTCCGGTGTAAAAAGGGAAGTCAAAAGCCCAGTCGTCTCTGCGATGAAGTGACGGCGGTTGCCTGCGTCGTCGGCCGTCTTCCGGCCTCCCGCCGCCGCCGGTTTGACGGATCGTGAATAGATAGTCCCAGCCCGAGGAACCCCCACTTTTCATTCCCGTGAGCCCCACCGACGGTGGGTGGTGGGTGGAAGAGGAGGGAATGCCGAAGGGATCTTTTAAAGACCCGGCGAGGGCAGCCCCGGAGACTGCTGCTCAACCGCGTATATTTTCATTACCCTGTTTATTTTGTCAATGAGATGCACATCGCCTCGATTCTGTTCGGTCGCCGGCGTTCTTACGAGACGTCCTTCCCCTCGACTCTGTCCGTCGCCGGCGTTCCCGTCCGCCCGTCTCCCCCGATGGGACCGTGCGCCCGTCGGACGGCGGGCACCGTCTCTATCCGTCGCCGACTCGTTCGTTCCAGGCGCTTAGTGCTCCGCACGTAGTAAGCGCTCAATAAATACTGTTGAATGAATGAATGATTGAATGAATGAATGCTGGATAAGAGCGGGAGTGACAGCACCCGGGCCGGGCGGCCCCGTGGCCTTCCTGGAAAGGAGCGGCTCTTCGAGAGGCTCTGGGGAGACCTAGGGTTCGGGGGACCCGTGAACGGCGACTGCGGGCCCGGGGACCCAGTTCCCGTCTCACACGGGGCTCACGCTCTTAATCCCCATTTTCCAGGTAACCTAGGGACAGAGAAGGGAAGTAGTAATAATAACGTTGGCATTTGTTAAGCGCTGACTCTGTGCAGAGCACCGTTCCGAGCGCTGGGGGAGATACGGGGTGATCGGGTCGTCCCACGTGAGGCTCACGGTTAGTCCCCGTTTTACAGACGAGGTAACCGAGGCACAGAGAAGCGAAGGGACTCGCCCCCGGCCACCCAGCTGACGGGTGGCGGAGGCGGGAGTCGAACCCGTGGCCTCTGGCTCCCAGGCCCGGGCTCTAGCCACCAGGCCCCGTTGCTTCTCAGCAACGCGTGGCTCAGCGGAAAGAGCCCGGGTTTTGGGGGTCAGAGGCCACGGGTTCGACTCCCGGCTCCGCCACCCGTCAGCTGGGTGACCGAGGGCGAGTCACTTCGCTTCTCTGGGCCTCGGTTCCCTCGTCTGTAAAATGGGGATTAAGACCGAGAGTCCAGTGCGGGACGCTCCGATTACCCCGCATCTACCCCAGCGCTTCGAACGGCGCTTGGCACGTAGTAAACGCACGACTGATGCCATTGTTGTTATTACTGTTATTCTCTGTGCCTCGGTTCCCTCATCTGTAAAACGGGGGGTGAAGACCGTGAGCCCCGCGTGGGACGACCTGATGACCCTGTATCTACCCCGGCGCTTAGAACGGCGCCTGGCACATAGTAAACGCTTAACAAATAGCAACGTCGTCATCATTACCATTGTTACCGTCGTCGTCGTTATCAGCGACAGGAGTCAGAGGTGAGGATGGGCCGGGCCGGAGAATTCACCGACAGATGGAGACAAAAAAAATCTCGGCCGAAGGCAGGACTTCTGAAACGGAGGTGAAGACCGCGAGCCCCCCCGTGGGACAACCCGATTACCTTGGCTCTACCCCGGTGCCTGGAACGGTGCGTGGCACACAGTAAGCGCTTAACAAGTCCCATCGTTGTTATTATCGTCTCTGAGGCGTGCAGGCGTGTTGGGGACGTGCAGGGCCTCACCCGGCCAGGGTTGGGTTGAGAAAACGAGTTAATCCCCCGGCGAGGGAAGCTTAGTCCGGACCCAGCTCGCGATTAGTCAAAGCTGCATCACGAGCGGGATTCCCAGCCGAGGGGCCCCACCCCGGGAGCTCCGCCCACCGGCCCGGCCCCCCGGGATTCGCGCCCCGCCCGCGGAGGCAGCCCGCCGCTCTGGGGGCGTCCCCTCCCCCCGTCGCTCATCGTTGCCGGATTGTTCATTCGGTCATTCGGTAGTATTCATTGAGCGCTCACTACGTGCGGGGCGCTGTACCAAGCGCTTGGAATGAACAAGTCGGCAACAGATAGGGACGGTCCCTGACGTCTGACGGGCTTGCGGTCTGATCGGGCGGGACGGGGTTGGTGATCGTTAAGCGCTTACTGTTAGAGCACCGTTCTAAGCGCCGGGGGAGATGCAGGGTCATCGGGTCGTCCCGCGTGAGGCTCGCGGTTAATCCCCATTTTACAGACGAGGTCACCGAGGCGCAGAGAGGTGAAGTGACTCGCCCACAGTCACACAGCCGACGAGTGGCAGAGGCGGGATGCGAACCCATGACCTCTGGATCCCGAGCCCGGCCTCTTTCCACTGAGCCACGCTGACCTTCTGTGTCCATCCCAAGCGCCTAGTACGGTGCTCTGCACGGAGTAAGCGCTCAAGCTGTGCGATCGAGTGAATGAATGAACGATCGGGGCTCTGGCACCGTGGTGTAGCCGGAAGAGCACGGGGCTGGGAGTCCGAAGGTCGCGGGTTCTGATCCCGGCCCTCGGCTTGTCTGCTGTGCGACCTTGGGCGCGTCGCTGCACTTCTGTGCCTCAGTTACCTCATCGGTACGGCGGGGATTGGGACCGGGAGCCTCACGTGGGACGGGGGCCGTGGCCAACCCTGGCTTGTATCCCGCCTCGGCGCTCGGTACAGTGCCTGGCACCTAGTAAGCGCCGAACACGTGCCACGGCGGTTTATTATTCTTAACCGGGTCTTCCTCTGGCCAGGCAGGAGAAGAGGGGAGACGACGTGTCGAGCAGGGTGCCGAGCGCCGGGGTGGATGCGAGATGTTCGGGTTGGACCCGGGTCCGCGGAGCTCACGGTCTTAGCAGGCGGGACCAGGATTGGATCGAGAAGCGGCGTGGCTCAGCGGAAAGAGCCCGGGCCTGGGAGTCGGAGGTCGTGGGTTCCAATCCCGGCTGTGTGACTTTGGGCGAGTCACCTCACTTCTCCGGGCCTCGGTTGCCTCGTCTGTAAAATGGGGAGCGAGACCGTGAGCCCCAAGTGGGACCGCCTGATTACCCTGTATCAACCCCAGCGCGAAGAACGGTGCTCGGCGCATGGTAAGCGCTTAACAGATACCGTAATTATTTTTATCGTCTCCGTTTTACGGATGAGGAGACCGAGGCCCAGAGGAAGGGAAGTGACTTGCCCAGGGTCACACAGCCGAGCGGCAGCAGAGCCAGGACGGACTGTGAGCCCGTTGGTGGGCAGGGAGCGTGTCTACCAACTCTCTTCTGTCGTACTCACTTCACTTAGTAGAGTGCCCTGCACGTGGTAAGTACTCAGAGAAGCGGCGTGGCTCAGTGGAATAGAGCCCGGGCTCGGGAGTCAGAGGTCATGGGTTCGAAACCCGACTCTGCCACTGGTCAGCTGGGTGACCGCGGGCGAGTCACTTCACTTCTCTGTGCCTCAGTTCCCTCATCTGGAAAATGGGGATGAAGACCGGGAGCCTCACGTGGGACGGCCGGATCACCCCGTATCTCCCCCAGCGCGTAGAACGGTGCTGTGCACATAGTAAGCGCTCAACAGGTACCGACGTTATTATTACTCCAGCCAGCCAGTCAGTTGTATTTATCGAGCAACCCACCGTGTGCAGATCACTGTACTAAGCTCTGGGGAGAAGGCAGTGTAACAAAGACCAGACACGATCCCCGCCCGAATGGATCGGTCGGTCGAACCCGGATCCTCCGGCTCCCTCACCCGGGCTCTCTCCGCAGGGCCGAACTGCGTCTGAGGCCCGGGCGCGGGAGCCGACCACAGTTGAATCTTTGCCTTCCGCAAGCCGTGAGATCCTAAATTGCTCCGGCCCCCACCGTTCACCGATGCGCCGTGATGTTGGAAGCTGGCAGCTCCCCCGGGCTGGAGGATGCGTTCCGGACCATATGTGCCGCAGTTCAGAGGTACGACAGCCTGTAGCCGCGAGGCCCTCCTGCTTTCCGGGGGTCTGAGCGGAGCCGCACGGCTTTATTTTTAATCCTCGGTAGGGCTCCGTGGTTAGTTCTTGCTTAAAATAGCCCCGTGCGATCCGTCTCAGACGCCTCCCCGTAAAGAGCTTTGCCAAACGGCGTTCCTCTTACCACCGAGAACCGAAGGGGCGGTACGTGGCTCTTTCAGAGTTTGCCTGTAGAGAGGCCGCGTGGCCTGGTGGCTAGAGCCCGGGCCTGGGGGGTCAGAGGACCCGGGTTCTGATCCCGGCGCCGCCCCGGGTCTGCTGCGTGACCTCGGGCGAGTGGCCTCACTTCTCTGGGCCACGGTTACCTCATCCGGAAAACGGGGATTAAGCGCGCGAGCCCCACGTGAGACAGGGACTGTGTCCAACCTGATTAACTAGTATCTACCCCGGCGCTTGGCACGCGGTGAACGCCCAACAAGTATCGCTGTTAGATATTATGCCGCAGCTTTCGAACGGACAAGTGCCGGTCCGTTTGGCGTTTTAAGCCAAGGTTTCCCGTGTCGTCCCTCGCCAGACCTCGGGGGTTCTCGATGCCGGGGGTGACGTCGGTCTTAACGGTGACCCATTCCGCTCCCACACCGTCGAGGCGGGGGAGTGATCTGTGACCCTTCCCCATTGATGCGATTATCTTGACGGGGATTACCGCCGAAGAGCCTAAATGACACGTGGGGTCACGCTCGAAGGTCTGGCCTGCCCGGGCTTCTGTCTCGGCCGTCGCGGTGGGCCGGGAACGCGTCCGGTCTACCGCTGTGTCGTACTCCCCCGAGCACTTAGTACGGTGCCCTGCGCACAGCGAGCGCTCAATAAAGCCGATCGACCGACCGGTACTGAAGGATGTTGGAGCGGACGGGGCGATGTCGCATTCTCGGGCCTGTGTGGGCACCCCTTCTGTTAATGGAGTTTGCTGAGCGCTTACTATATGTCCGAAACCGTTCTAAGCGTCGGGGGAGGTGTGAGTTGGTTAGGTCGGACACGGTCCCTGTCCCGCACGGGGCTCGCGGTGCGAGGAGGACGGAGAACAGGTGTTGAGTATCCGTTTCGGAGTAAGGGAAACTGAGGCGTAGAGAAGTGACTTGCCCGGGGTCACGCGGCAAGCAGTTGGCCCGGACAGGATTAGAACCCGGGTCCTCCTGACTGCCGGGCCCGGGTTCTCTCCACTCGGCCACGCTGCTTCGCACCTCCCCGTAGCTTTCACACGGACCCCTTGAGGGAGACGGAGGGGCCGCTCTGCCTGTCGGCCCGACCCTTCCCCGAGGAGGGTTTGGCGTGGCCGTCTCCCTCCGCTGTGCCGCGTGTGTGGTTCCGACTCATTTCGACCCCCCGTGAACTTCTCCGCCCCCGAAAAGGGAATCCCTGCTTTCCCAACTGCTTCCTGTCGGTGATTGCTCTCCCAGTCAGGATGACTAAGCCGGCCGGTCGGTAGGGAGTGATTCAAGCTTCCTTCCTCCCTGCTCCCCTCTCGGCTCTGGCTCGCTCCCACCCGGTCCCTCGAAAGATCACGGCCCACGCCGAGGAGCTCCAGCGAGGGGTTCGGATACCCGGTTTCGTCCTTTCGTGCACTCTTCCGTATTTATCGAGCGCCGACCGTGTGCAGGGCCCTCTGCTAAGCGCTTGGGGGTCTAGGGTGTGACAGAAGACGCCTTCCCTGTCCGTGACAAGCCTCGAGTCCGGAGGGGGATGCAGACGTGAATAGAAATAAACGGATGACGGATACGGACGGACGGAAGCGCGGTGCGGGGCCGGGACGGGGGATGGATAAAGGGAGCGAGTCGGGGGCGACGCGGAAGGGAGGGGGAGGAGGGGAAAGGAGGGCTGAGTCAGGGAAGGCCCCTTGGAGGAGACGGGCCCTCGGTAAAGCCCCGAAGGGGGAGGGAGTCACCGTCGGATAACGGAGGAGCGGCGCGGTCGGGGCTCGTCGGATTCGGCCTCTCCGTTTGGCGGCTGCCCGCAAACCTAGATTTCCGGCCCGGCCCGTCCCGCGGATGAGCCTCTCCTGGCTCTGCGGTGGATCTGGGCCTCCGGCGCAGCTTCCTCGCTCCACGGTTTCTTGCCGTCAGAGAAACTAAAAGGAGCCCCATCCGCCCCCCCCCCATCCGGGAGTCCGATCTAGTCACCGACTGTAGCCCGCCCACGTTGTAATTCGTTGGGAGCGCGAATCCCGCCGCGGCTCTCTCCCCCTCCGGGTCCCCGATCCGCCCCTCCTCGTTCCAGACCCGTAGCCGCCGCCCGGCTCGGAGCAGGCTGGCGGAGTGGAAGGAGCCCGGGCTTGGGAGTCGGAGGACCCGGGTTCTGATCCCGGCTCCGCCGTCAGCTGTGTGACCGTGGGCGAGTCACTTCGCTTCTCTGGGCCTCGGTTCCCTCATCTGTAAAACGGGGATTAAGACCGTGAGCCCCACGTGGGACATCCTGATTCCCCTGTGTCTACCCCGGCGCTTAGAACGGTGCTCGGCACATAGTAAGCGCTTAACAGATACCAACATTATTATTATTATTATTATTATTAAAAGGGGGAGACTTTTAGAGTCAGGCATTGGTAGTCAGGAATGGCAGACACATTCCCTGCCCACGAGGAGTCTAGAGGGGAAGTCGGACATCAGTATGAATAAATAACGGAGATGTACGTAAGTGCAGTGGGGCCGAGGGAAGAGGTGAATGAAGTGAGCAAACTGAAGTGCGGAGGTGACACAGAAGCGAGAAGAGGAAATGAGGGCGCAGTGTGGGAAGGCCTCTTGGAGGAGAGGGCCTTCGGTAAGGCTTTGAACGTGAGGAGGGCGATCATCTGTAATTCTCTTCCCCTCTTCAAAACCCTACTTAAACCTCACCTCCTCCGAGAGGCCTTCCCAGACCGAGCTCCCCTTCTCCCTCTGCTCCCTCTACCGCCCCCGCTTCACCTCTCCGCGGCTCAACCCTCTTTTCCCCCCATCTCCCTCCGCTCCTCCCCCTCTCCCTTCCCGTCCCCTCGGCACCGTACTCGTCCGCTCGACCGTATACATTTACGTCACCCTGTTTATTTTGTCGATGAGACGTACGTCGCCTCGATTCTGTTCAGTCGCCGTCGTTCTTACGAGACGCCCCTCCCCTCGACTCTGTCCGTCGCCGTCGTTCTCGTCCGTCCGTCTCCCCCGATCGGACCGTGTGCCCGTCGGACGGCGGGCACCGTCTCCGTCCGTCGCCGACTGGTTCGTTCCGAGCGCTCGGTCCAGTGCCGTGCACGTAGGAAGCGCTCAATAAATGCTGTTGAATGAATGAATATGAGGAGGGAGGACGTTCCAGGCCGGAGGCAGGCTGCGAGCGGTGAGAGAGACGAGACTGGGATCGAGGGGGTAGGTGGGCGTTACGGAGGCGCGGTGTGCAGGCTGGGGTGCGCTAAGAGAGCGGCGAGGTAAGCTAGGAGCGGCCAAGGCGACCGAGTGCCCTCAGGCCGGCGGCGAGGAATCTCTGTTTGACGTGGAGGCGATTCACTTCTCGGTACCTCAGTTTGGAGGTGAATTCACTTCCCTACTTCAGTTTCCTCACCTGTAAAATGGAGGTTAAATGCGTTCATTCGGTCGTGTTCATTGAGCACCTACTGGGTGCAGATCACTGGCTTAAGTGCTTGGAAAGTACAATGCTAACACTATTATTATTACAGTTCAGCAACAGAGACGGTCCCTGCCCACAAATCTTACTCCTAGTAATGATAATAATAAGGGTGGTATTTGCTAAGCACTTACTATGTGCAAAGCACTGTTCTAAGCGCTGGGCTGGGGGGGGGATACAAGGCGATCAGGTTGTCCCACGTGGGGCTCACGGTTTTAATCCCCATTTTACAGTCGAGGTAACCGAGGCCCAGAGAAGTTGAGTAACTTGCCCACCGTCACACGGCTGACAGGGGTCGGAGCTTGGATTCGGACCCACGACCTCCGACTCCCAAGCGCGGACTCTTTCCACTGAGCCCCGGTGGGCCCGTCGCTGGGCGGGGATCGTCTCTCTCTGTTGCCCAACTGTCCATTCCCAGCGCTCGGTGCGGTGCTGGGCGCATAGTGAGCGCTCAGTAAATACGGTTGAATGAGCGAATGAATGCCAAGCGCTCGGGAGCCTACGGTACAGCGGAATTGGCAGACGGATTCCCTGTCCTTCCTCCCCGGGCTGCCGTTTCCCACTGAATTTTCTCTTCCGCAGGTCGTGTCCTCCCAACTGCCATCTCGGGACACTCCCGGTGTCGCTTTTGTACCTAGCCGTTCCCGAGAAATAGCGAAGCTCCCGTCTTCCCCCTTATCCGGCTTTCCGTTCTCTTTCTCTCTCTCTCCGTAAATGCCACCGAGATCGCCTCCGCCTACCCAAGCTCCTTGCGGGTAGGGGTGCTGTCTTCCGTCTGTAGTATCCACTCCTTTAAGCCGTGATCCCCGTGAGGGAGGGAGCACGGTGAAGTGGATAGGGTCGAGAGGTCGTGGGTCCTAATTCCGGCCCCACCACTTGTCTGCTGTGTGACCTTATGGGAGTCACTTCACTTCTCTGTGCCGCAGTGGCCTCTTGAGTAAAACGGGGAATAAGACCGGGCGCCCCACGCCGGAGCGGGACTGCGTCCGACCCCATTTGCTTGATGAATCCACCCCAGCGCTCAGTACGGTGCCCGGCACGTAGTAAGCGCTTAGCAAATACCGTCATCGTTGTTGTTATGAGGGACAGGAACTCCCCGATCTAATTATCTTGGATCTCTCCCAGCACGTAGCCCAGGGCTCAGCACGTAGTAAGCAGGCAGAGCAGCAGCGTGGCTCAGTGGAAGGAGCCCGGGCTTGGGAGTCAGAGGTGGTGGGTTCTAATCCCGGCTCGGCCGCTTGTCAGCTGTGTGACTTTGGGCGAGTCACTTGGCTTCTCCGGGCCCCAGTGACCTCATCCGGAAAATGGGGATGAAGACCGTGAGCCCCACGTGGGACGACCCGATGACCCTGTATCCCCCCCCCCCCCAGCGCTTAGAACGGCGCTTAACGCGTAGTAAGCGCCTAACAGATGCCCTCGTTATCATTATTATTTTTATGCAGCAGATCCACTTTTATAATTATTACAGTGCTGTGTACACAGGCCCTCGATAATTGCAGTTTGACCGAAGACCAGAAATTAGAAGCGTGAGCTGGTTGTGGGCAGGGAATGTGTCTGCCGACTCTATTGTTTTGTACTCTCCCAAGCGCTCGGGACCCTGCTTTGCACACAGTAAGCACTCGGTGAGTACCACTGATCGATTGATTTGTATTTAAACTTCCAAAGAAGAATTTTGTGTTGCGGTTTCTTTTTTGGGGTTTTTTTTGGGGGGGGGGGGGAGGTGGGCATTTGTCACTTTATTACAACGAAAGCTTAAAGCGTTTTTGCATTAGATTTCGGGGGAAAGAGAATGATCGAAAGGGGTTTGTAAATTGTGAACTTTCTAGAATTGAACACTGAACGGTAATTTTTTCTTTTTACAATTTTATTTGGGAGGAAGTGGTGTCTGTCACTTCTCTTGCAGTTATGCCTAAAACGGAAATACTCGTCCGTTTAACTCCTCCACCCACTCCAGTCCACTCCTCCTCCTCCTCCTCCTCCTCCTCCTCCTTTCGCGACTGTCGTATCACCACCATCCTTCCAGAAACCCACAGTCTCCGTGTCATCCCAGAGTCTCCGTTGTCTTCAAATTCTCACGTCGAATCTACTGCCAAATCCCTGGCGTTCTTCCCGCGGAATGTGTCTCGGCTCAGCCCTCCTCCTCCGCCCCCCACGCAGCTCCCGACTGGGTCGATCCGGAGGGGGATTTTGGCCCGACTGTCGCACGAGGATCCTTCCGCTCTCCCCGCCTTCCGTCCCGTCCCGTCCGCCACTGAGCAGGTTATCCGCTCGGCGCCCATCTCTCCCCTCCTCGGAATTCTCCTCCGGCTTCCCGTCTCTCCCCGCTTCAGATAAAAATTCACGCCCGTCTTTGAGGCTCTCAAGCAACTCACCCCAGCTTACACATTTGCTCTATTTGCCCTCTCCTCCCCAGCACGCCGGCATCGCTCCGGTTTTTTGGTTTTTTTTTTTAAAAAGGGTATTTGTTAAGCGCTTACTAGGTGTCAAGCGCTGTACCAAGCGCTGGGGTTGATGCAAGATCATCAGGTTGGACACAGTTCCTGTTAATCCCCATTTTACAGATGTGGTAACTGAGGCCCAGAGAAATGAAGTGACTTGCCCAGGTGGCACCGCAGACAGGCGGTGTCAAAAAAAAGCGTCACTTAGTGGACGGAGCACGGACCTGGGAGTCAGAAGGTCATCGGGTTCTCATCCCAGCTCTGCCACTTGCCTGCTGGGTGACCTCGGGCAAGTCATTTCACTTCTCTGGGCCTCAGTTCCCTCATCTGCAAAATGGGGATGAAGAGTGCGCGCCCTAGGTGGGACGGGGACTGCGTCCGACCTGATTAACCTGTATCCGCCCCAGCGCTCAGAACGGTACTTGGCACATCGTAAGCCCTGAACAGGTACCGTAATTATCGAGCGGCGGCGTTAGAACCCGGGTCTTTCTGACTTGGAGGCTCGTGCTCCGTCCACGAGGCCACACTGCTCCGCCAAGCCTAACCTTCTAGCCTGCAAGTCTTTCCCCTGGACGTGTCTTCCCACAAGCCTCTCCCCAATAATTCCCAGTACCCCAAGTCGTGACAGGTCACCGGCAACCGCCTGCGTTCATCACGGTCTTGAGCGCTTTCCTATATTCGTTGCTTAATTATAGATCCAGTTCCTCTCATTAATCTATCTTTGTAGATATCTGCCTTTCTCTTCTCCACCGATGACGACGATAATGTGGAGAGAGCCCGGGCTTGGGAGTCAGAGGTCGTGGGTTCTAATCCCGGTTCCGCCACCTGTCAGCTGTGTGACCTCGGGCAAGTCACTTGACTCCCCCGTGCCTCAGTCACCTCGTCTGTCAAGTGGGGATGAAGACTGGGAGCCCCACATGGGGCAACCCGCTGACCTTGTATCTACCCCAGTGCGTAGAACAGTGCTTGGCACATAGCAAGCGCTTAACAAATGCCAGCAGCGTGGCCCAGTGGAAAGAGCACGGGCTTTGGAGTCGGAGGTCACGGGTTCGAATCCCGGCTCGGCCACTCGTCAGCCGGCTGACTTTGGCCAAGTCGCTTCACTTCTCGGTGCCTCGGTTCCCTCATCTGTAAAACGGGGATGAAGGCCGTGAGCCCCACGTGGGACGACCCGATTCCCCCGGGTCTCCCCCAGCGCTTAGGACGGTGCTCTGCACATGGTAAGCGCTTAGCAAATACCAACATTATTATTATTATTATGAATTATAGTACTTGTTAAGTGCTTACAGGTAAACTGGGAGGAAGGAGGATTTAATCCCCATTTTACAAATGAGGAAACTGAAGTACAGGCAAGCTTAGTGACTTATCTGGAGTCACCCAGCAGACAAGCGTCTGACCTAATTAACTTATACCTATCCCAGAGCTCAAAACAGTGTCTGACACGTAGTAAGCTGACTGTTAAGTTAAATAAGCCTAACGAGCCCCATTAAAAAAAAAAAAAAAGGTGGTGGAGCTGGAATTAGAAGCCGGGGCCTCCAAGGCCCAGGCTCCTGCCATTAGGCCATCCTGCTTCCCTAGAGTATAAGCTTCTTGTGAAGCAGCGCGGCTCAGTGGAAAGAGCCCGGGCTTGGGAGTCAGAGGTCACGGGTTCTAATCCCGGCTCCGCCGCGTGTCGGCTGTGTGACTTAGGGCGAGTCCCCTGACTTCTCGGTGCCTCAGTTCCCTCATCTGTAAAATGGGGATGAAGACCGTGAGCCTCACGTGGGACCACCTCACTCCCCTGCATCTCCCCCAGCGCTTAGAACGGTGCTCGGCACATTGTAAGCGCTTAACAAACACCAGCGTTGTGATTATTGTGGGTCAGGACTGTGTCGCTTCTGTTTTGTACTTCTCAGACGTTTGTTCAGCGCACTGCACTCAATCAGTGCTACCAGCATTATGATCAGAGAACACGGTACGTTGAATTGAACCGGTGTGGCTCAGTGGAAAGAGCCCGGGCTTGGGAGTCGGAGGTCATGGGTTCGAATGCCGACTCTGCCGCTTGTCAGCTGGGTGACTGTGGGCGAGTCACTTCGCTTCTCCGGGCCTCGGTTCCCTCATCTGGAAAATGGGGATTAACCGTGAACCTCACGTGGGACGACCTGCTACCCCGTATCTACCCCAGCGCTTAGAACGGTGCTCCGCATAGAGTAAGCGCTTAACGGATACCAACATCATGATTACTATTCTTCTCAGTTTATTTTGAAGGAATAATAATAATAATAATAATAGTGGTATTTGTTAAGCGCTTAGTCTGTGCAAAGCACTGTTCTAACCGCTGGGGAGATACAAGGTGAACAGGTTGTCCCACGTGGGGCTCACAGTTTTTAATTCCCGTTTTACAGATGAGGCAGCTGAGGCACAGAGAAGTGAAGTGACTTGCCCAAAATCACAGAGCCGGCAAGCGGCGGAGCTGGGACGGAAGTCCAAGTGAATTTAAGAAGTGAACATATTCTAATGCCACAGGTGTTGGATTCCGTCGGGTTCCGTTTTGGTCCCTTTACCGACTAGACGAACTTCGACTCGGTCCCGCCCGAAGTGCGGAAAGGCCGATGTTGAACCTTTTCACCGCGTGGCTTACTTCGGTGCTTCTGGTTGGGATTAAATCATTTTCAGGTCCGCTCCGTAAAGTTACATACCACTGCTCTTAAAGTTATTGTCGTGGAATCGGGGAGGTTCTTCTCCTCGTTGGTAGTGCCGTGCGAAGATGGACGGTGTAGTAGGTAGAGCGCAGGCCTGAGAATCAGAAGGTCATAGGTTCTCATGCCGGCTCGCCACTTGTCGGCTGGGTGACCTTGGGCAAGTCACTTTACGTCTCTGGGCCTCGGTTATCTCATCTTTAAAATGGGGACCGAGACTGTGCGCCCCACGGAGGTCAGGGACGGGGTCCAACCTGTCTGCTCGCGTCCACCCCAGCGCTTAGTTCCGTGCCTGGCGCTTAGTAAGCGCTTAACAAATACCACACCTATCATTATTATAGGGTCATTTTTGCCCGACAGAGCATCCTACGTCATGCGAAATGTAAAATAATGAACGGTATTTACCGAGGGCTTACCGGGTGCGGCACACTGTACGCAGAGAAGCTACGTGGGCTTAGTGGAAAGAGCCCGGGCTTGGGAGTCGGAGGTCATGGGTTCGAATTTCGGCTCCGCCACCTGACAGCTGTGTGACTCTGAGCAAGTCACTTCATTTCTCTGTGCCTCAGTTCCCTCGTCTGTACGAGGGGGATGAAGACTGTGAGCCCCACGGGGGACAACCTGATTACCTTGTATCTCCCCCAGCGCTTAGAGCAGTGCTTGGCACGTAGTAAGCGCTTAACAAATACCATCATTATTATTATCACTAAAAAATTGGGATAGTACGATGCCAGAGTAGGTAGAAACAGTTGAAAAAAGATTTTTGTTGAATGGTATTTGTTGAGCGCTTGCTATGTGCCAGGCACTCTATTAAACCCCTGGGTAGGTACAAATTAGTTTGGACACAGTCTGTGTCCCACGTGGGGCTCACAGTCTTCATCCCCATTTTACAGATGAGGTAACCGAGGCACAGAGAAGGGAAGCAGTTTGTCCGAGGTCACACAGCGGACAAGTCTTGATCCCGGCCCACAGTGGGCTTACAGTCCAGAAGGAGTGAACTGGTTCTCTCGAGTAGCAGTGAATGATATTTGTTCTTTGGTCTCTCTCCCCTTTCCATTTCTGGCCAACAGAACTAGTTGGAATATTTGCTCCAAATTCAGGCTGTACTTATGTCAAGATTAGTATTTCATCTTCCCATCTGGACTCACCGCAGTTGTAAATCAGTCCATCGGTTGTATTCAGTCATTCCGTCGCATTTACTTCGTGCAGAGCGGCGTACTGAGAGCTTGGGAGAGTCCAGCATAGTAATAATAGTGATAACGATGGCATCTGTAAAGCACTTAACCAGGTGCGAAGCAGTGTTCTAAGCGCTGCGGGGGATACAGGGTGATCAGGTTGTCCCGGGTGAGGCTCCCGGTTAATCCCCATTGTACAGATAAGGTAATTGAGGCACAGAGAATCGAAGTGACCTGCCCACAGTCACACAGCTGACAGGGGGCAGAGCCGGGATTAGAACCCACGACCTCTGACTCCCAAGCCCGGGCTCTTTCCACTGAGCCACGCGGCTTCTCTGAGAAGAAAGTCTCTCGAAAGCTGAAGTTGATCTCGGTTGGCTGAAAAGCGGCCTGGTTCATCTTCCTTCTCTCACCGGCCCGCATTTTGAGCTACTGGAAAATTCAGGTCCAACTCACTACGGGACTGTGATCTCGTCGTTGGGCAGGGATGGTCTCTGTCTGTTGCCGCGTTGTCCGTTCCAAGCGCTTAGTACAGTGCTCTGCACATAGTAAGCGCTCTATAAATACGGTTGAATGAATGAATGAAATTCCTGACCCCCCCCCCCCCCAATGCTGGTTGTTTACATCGATTCACTTGATTTTTTTTTTTTTTTTTCCCTTCCTTCCGTTATCGAGCAAATAAATGAAAGCACATCCGACTGGACGGGAGCTTTTCCTTGACCTTCCCTCAGATATGCTGCTTGACCTCAGCGACCTTCTCCAGGTACGGCATCAGTTTCCATCTCTTTTGCAAACGTCGGTAGAAGGCGAGGGCTTCTCAGGGCTTCGTGATCTTCGCGCAAGGCAGGGCTGGAATTGTGAAACCCTAGAGAGGGCGTAGGATCCTTCCTTCAGTCGGCCATCTGGCCTCTTCCGGGAGGCCGGCTAGAGTGCGCCCAGGTTCCCGGCCCGTCGGTGACCGGCGTGTCACCGAAGGGTCGGGGGACTAGGGGTGGCCATCTCTTTAAAATGAAGTGGCCGGCTTTTGTTTTGGGGGCCGTTTGCTGACAAATCGGGAATCTTGCAGAATTTGACTTCCCGGTGGGCGTATCGATGGAAAAAAAAAAAAAAAATATGAAAATGACATAAATATACTCATTGGCGTATCCTAGGCAGAGAACTTTCTCCGAAGTAACAAAGGTTTAAAAAAAACCCACCGTAGCTCCGAGTTGCTGTTTGTAAATGGCTGTATGTTGGGTAACCGTGAGATATGAACAGTTTTCCCTGGTTTTATGTTTGTTTATACAACCCCATGGTTTGAGCGTAGGAGTCTATATGCACATACACACACAAACACACACGACTCTGTCTCTCACTCGCTTTCTCCCTCTCTGATAACGAATTGTACCAATCAGATGGTGTGGCTATTTCTGTCTTCGCAGCTGTCTTTTTACGTGGTATCCCTCTGAAGGAGACCGCCAAAATAGATGTTGGTCACGCTAAGAATAAGTGGTGGAATTGAAACTATCTAACGTATCTCCGCCCCTTCAAAGAACATCCCCGGCGCTATCTGCGGTGCATTCAACCAGGGAGGGATCACATGCCCTGCCCATTCAATTTCAAAGAAAAAGGGGTTTTTAAATAGTGCTGATTCCCCAGCGGTAGTTCATCCCAGCTGTTCCCCGAAGCCTGAGGAGCTGTGGATCGAGGGACCCGCCCCAGGTTCAGAGGCACCCGGCGAATGAACCTCTCGAGAACGGGGCCAAATTTCCAGCCTCCCCCTTCTTGGTAGGAAGCCCTGGGGGATTGGTGGGGAGGGCTCCGATATATAGAGCTGAGGTTTCTCAACCTTTCTGGGGAAAGCTCCTCTGGGGTAAAGCTCCCCGGCATCCGCCTCTTTCCCCCTTATCGAAAGTTATCCGTCACACTTGATGATGACCCTGTGTGCGGATAGGTGTGTCTGGGCCACAGAGTCCTAATGCTCAACTCCCAGTCTTGGCCTCACCGCGTGCACCCCCGAAAATACGCATATTTGCCGTGAGCAGAGCCTTGACGCTCTACGTTCCTGCCTCCCAAGAGAGCCGTTCCTCTCCAGATCGCGGCGCGTCGTCCTGGTCCGTCTGCCCCCGTTGTCCCCGAGCGTCGTCCCAGTGGGTGCTCGACCCTGCCTCGAGCACGTTTTCTCAATCCCCCCCGGTCGTCGGTGGCCTCGGTCGGCCGCACCGGAGCCGTTTGGGCATCCTCCTGTCATCCGTTCTCCCACCCGGGGAGGCCGGGTCGAAGGAGCAGCGCTCATCCGTCACCCGACTGACCCACGGCCCGGCTCGGTTGTCCGTGATCCCGTCGGGCCGCTTGACGTCGAATGTGGCTCGTGAGTTGTTGAAACGGTCCAAGGCGTCAAAGGTGTTAGGAGCGGTGGTTGGGTTTTCACAACGATTTAGGTGCCGAAACCATGCGGTCGGCCTGCGGGTGGGTTTGCAGACTGACGGCAGCGTGGTTTGATGCCTGCCTGCCTGCCACCCGCTCCCCCAAACACACACCGGGCCCAGAAGACTGCCGGCTTTCTTAGCCTGAATCTCTCCTTCCTTGTCTTTGGTTGCGTTGTCGGATAGTGTGCTGCTTAGGTGGTGGAATTCCCACGGTTTCGTTCAGTCTGGGATGCCGGCGGAGAGCTTTGGTTGTGTGTATAGTTTCCCGGGTGAAGGCCGGTGGGTTACTTGGGTTTTTTCCGACTTGCCGCCTCAAACAGCGTGGCCTAGTGGAAGGGGCATGGGCCTGGGTGTCAGAACAATAATAATAATAATGATGATGATGGTATTTGTTAAGCGCTTACTATGTGCCAAGGACTCTTCTAACCGCCGGGGTGGATACAAGATAATCACGTTGTCCCACGTGGGGCTCACGGTCTCCAATCCCCATTTTACAGAAGAGGGAACTGAGGCCCAGAGAAGTGAGGCGCCTTGCCCAGAGTCACACAGCAGACAAGTGGCGGAGGGGGGATTAGAACTCACCACCTCTGACTCCCAAGCCCGGGCCCTTTCCACTAGGCCACGGTGCTTCGCGCCACAGACCTGGGTTCCAATCCCAGCTCCTCCACTTGCGGGCCGTGTGACCTCGGGCGAATCAACACGGCTTCTCTGTGCGTCAGTCCCCTCATTTGCAAATCGGGGATTCAATACCTGTTCTCCTTCCTACTTAGACCTTGAGCCCATGTGGGCTGTAATAGTCTTATATGTACCCCAGCGCTTACTTCATCGCTTGATCCCTAATAAGTGCTTAACAAATAGCCGTTGTTATTATTATTATTATTATACCCTTATCAATCAATGGTATTTATTCATTCAGTTGCATTCATTGAGCGCTTACCGCGTGCAGAGCACTGTACTAAGCGCTTGGAAAGTACAGGTCAGCAACAAATAGAGACAATCCCTGCCCACAACGGGCTCACAGTCTAGATGGGGGGGGGAGACAGACATTTAGACAAGTAAATAGGCATCAGTAGCATCAACAGAAATAGAAGGATAGATATATACATATCATTAATAGAAATAGAATTATAAATATGTACAAAAATACACAAGTGCTGCGGGGCCGGGAGGGGGGTAGAGCAAAGGGAGCGAGTCGGGGCGATGGGCAGGGGGAGAAGAGGAAAAGGGGGCTCAATCTGGGCCGGCCTCCCGGAGGAGGCGAACCTTCGGCAGGGCTTCGAAGGGGGCGAATGTGATCGTTCGGCGGATTTGAGGAGGGAGGGCGTTGCAGGCCAGAGGTAGGACGTGGGCCGGGGGTCGACGGCGGGACAGGCGAGAACGAGGCCCGGTGAGGAGGTGAGCGGCGGCAGAGGAGCGGAGCGTGAGGGCTGGGATGGAGAAGGAGGGAAGGGAGGGGAGGTAGGAGGAGGCCGGGGGATGGACGGCCTGGAAGCCAACGGTGAGGAGTTTTCGCTTGATACGGAGGTTGTTAGGCAACCACTGGAGATTTTCGAGGAGGGGGGTGATATGCCCAGAACACCTTTGTAGAAAGATAATCCGGGCAGCAGAGCGAGGTATAGACCGAAGCGGGGAGAGGCAGGAGGCCGGGAGATCAGAAAGGAGGCCGATGCAGTCGTCCAGTCGGGAGAGGACGAGCGACCGTATTAATGTGGGAGCGGTCTGCATGGAGATGAAAGGGCGGATCTTGGCGATGTGGTGAAGGTGACACCGGCGGGTCTTGGTAATGGATTGGCTGTGTGGGGTGAATGAGACAGCGGAGTCCAAGATGACAGCAAGGTTCATTCATTCATTCAGAAGTATTTATTGAGCGCTTACTAGGTGCAGAGCACTGTACTGAGCGCTTGGAATGGACAGTTCGGCAGCAGGGACGGTCCCTGCCCACTGACGGGCTTACAGTCTTATCGGGGGAGCCGGACAGAAACGGTAGCAGTAAATAGAATCGAGGGGATGGACATGTCATTTGGTTGCGGACTCGTGAGTCGGGAAGGACGGCCGTGCCGTCCACAGTGACGGGAGAGTCGGGGAGAGGACGGGGTTTGGGAGGGAAGATGAGGAGCTCGGTCTCGGACGCGTTGCGTTTTAGGTGGCGGGAGGACGGGTCCAGGTGGAGCTGTGAGCCTGGAGGGAGGGAGAGAGAACTTACCGGGTGTCGAGTCCTGTACTCTGTGCCTGTGAGTGAACGATACGGTAGAGTTCGTAGACAGGTTCACTGCTCACGGTTCAGCAGGGCTGACGGACGTTAAGGGTTCTTAGGAGTTGGCATGATTTTAGTGGGGCTTTGAAGATGGGGAGAGTGGTGGTCCGTCAGATTGGTTTTTATGGTATTCGTTAAGTGGTTACTACGTGTCGAGCGCCGTTGGAAGCGCTGGGGTAGACGCAGGTTAATCAGGCCAGATGCAGTCCCTGCCCCACGTGGAGTTCCGAGTCTGAAGAGGCAGAACGGGTATCGAACGCCCGTTTTGGAGCGGAGGAAACTGAGATGCAGAGAAGTGAAGTCCGACTTGCCCGGAGTCACACAGCCAGCAAGCGGCGGCGGCGGCGGGATTAGAAGCCAGCTCCTCTGCCTCCCAGGCCCATGCTTTTTTTCCACCGGGCCACGCTCCGTCCACACTGAAGGAGGGAGTTGCAGGCCAGAAGGAGGACGTAGGCAAGGGGTGCTGGCGAGACAAAGGAGGAGGAGGCCCAGCCCGTAACTGTGGGCTGATGCTGAGAAGCGGTTCCCGGTCCTCTGCCGATCTTCTTGGCCGTGAGCCCCTAAGAAGCAGCCGCCTACAAACAGAAACAGTCGTTCCAGAGTGACTGGGATTTTTTTTAGGTCCTTACAACCTGTCGTCGCGAGAGTTTTCCCAAGGGAATGTATTTCCGCTCTTATTTTTTTTAGCGGCATCTGTTAAGCGCGTACCGTGTGTCGGACACCGTTCTAGAATTAGGCGCTCTAACCCTCTTGGCCACCGTCCTTTCCAGTCACTGGTATCTGCTGAAACCAAGGCACCCTCCCGGGCTCTGGGAATGGGAGATAGGAGAAGGGTGCTTTTATTAATAATAATGACGATAGTGGTATCTGGTAGGCACTTACTACGTGCCAAGCTCCGTTCTAAGCCCTGGGATAGAAAGAAGGTAATCGAGTTGTCCCACGTGGGGCTCGCGGTCTTCGTCCCCATTTTACAGATGAGGGAACTGAGGCACAGAGAAGTGACGCGGCTCGCCCCAGGTCACACAGCAGACGAGTGGCGGAGCCGGGATTAGAACCCACGTCCCCTGACTCCCAAACCCCTGCCTCTAGCCACTAGGCCATGCTGCTTTTGCCTCTAAGGAGCTCATAGTCAGCGTCCACTTTGCTCTTCCCTTCTCCCGGCCCCACAGCACTTCGGGGCATGTCTGTAATTTTATTTCTTTGTGTCGCTGCCTGTCTCCCACCTCTAGACTCTCAGCTCGTTGTGGGCGGGGAATGTCACCGTTTATTGCTGTAGTCTCCCAAGTGCTCAGTACAGTGCTCTGCACACGGTAAGCGCTCGATGAAGTCGACTGAATGAACGAATCCCTCTCTCCCCTCAGAGCTTTCCCAGAGCCACATCCCAAAGCCTGCGTTCCCCCCGGTGTCACAGACCCCGCCGGGGAACCGAAAAGAGGGATAGGCAATTCGAAGCCTCCCACGGCACCCACCTCTCCAAGGGCCCGAAGTTCCTCAGCTGCTGGAGCCGCGCGCGCGTTTCCGTTCTTAAACCGGGCAGCTTTTCACTTCAGCTCTTCACACGTCATCCGTTAAAGGTTGTTGGCCCCGAGGCCTTCGGCCCGTCAGAAGGCGGTCTTCTCACCCTGGCGTGGAGCCGGAGGGAACCCAGAGGGCCCAGGGGAGGGATGCAAGGGGAATCCCCTTTTACTTAAGAGGAGGGGTGGGGGGAGCGTCAGAAGATCGCCCTGAAGCAAGTCGGGGAAATGAAGCGCCTTGCGTTCCCGTTGCCAACAAGATGCCCGGTAAGGCCAGGAGGGAAGATTGGGCAAAGAGGGTACGGAATCAGCACTGCAAATGGAGCTGATGATCCACAGGGCGGGGCACCCGGGATCGAGACCCACCTGTCCTGTAGGCTTCCTCTGGGACCACCCCTCACAAATGCAAAAAAAAAAAAAAACCCCATAAAAGGATCGCCTAGGCAAGGTCTTGGGTCTTGCCTACTTAACATTCAGAAGATGAAAGCAGTTCTCACTGAGATGAGTAGCTGGGGGCCGATTGAAAGATGCTTTAGAATTTCAGAAGCCCAAAGGCGCGTCTTAGGGTGATGGAGAATCGAATCCCCCCCGCCCCAGGCTGTGTTTTTTAAAGAAGGTCTCTGGACTTGAAAATGCTTAGGGGGAAGGGAGAGGGGAGAGAGAGACCCCCACCCAAGAATTTTCAAGTCCAGACCTTATGCGTATCTTCACATATGTACACACACACACACACACACACACACACACAAATATAGAAGCTGTGAGAGGACAAAGGAAACTTAGACTAGCCTGAAATTTAAATAGCTCTCAGGGAAACACTGTAAGAGGAGAGGAACTGGTAACCCAGCTATGTAAACGGATGGAAAGAGAACAGCTATCCACCGGTTGGTGGCTGCATCTTGGAAACCTTTCTGATTCAGATGCGCAGCGGTGTTCGCGGAGTGGAGAGAGAGCCAGGTAGCCACCTTGCCGTCCAGACACGGGGTGGCTTGAGAGGGGGAAGGTGAAGTACATCGCGCCTCCTACCAAGGAGGGAAAACGCAAACGGAAGACACGGGCGGCGGCGGCGGCCGCCGCCGAGCCGTGTTTTCTGCCCCAGACGAAACACAGAAACTAGGGTTCCCGAGGCTGGAGGAGGAAAGATCCCATTCGCTGTGGTCCCGCGAAGACGGAAGACCCGGGGTCCCGCCGTTGGGCAAACGGAGGGCGGCGTTCAAGCCTCTCCTAGGTCAGTCAGACGGTACGGTTTGTCGAGAAGCCTTCGGAAGCCCGGGAGCTCGGAAGGGAACATAGAAAGTGAAAGCCACTTGGGAAGGCAATCTGATTTGGGCTTAATGAAATCCGTTCCCTCTCCGACGGCTAAGCCGAGAGTACGTCCTTCAGTGAGCGCCTCACGGGGGGAAGGGGAAAAACAGTCGCCGCGAAGCCCCTCTGTTGCAGAACACGGCGGATCCTAACCCAGGTCGGCGGCCTGCCCGTTCTGCCGGTGTCCGGTTGCTGCCCTACGCCGGCCTGCGAGCTCGGAGCGGCAGCTGGAGGTGGGGCCGGATTGGGCGGCCGGGGCCTGGCCTCCCCGCGCTCCGGGAGGACGGTCCGGGCCCGGCAGGGATTCAGCGGAGGGAAGGAATCTAGGAGAGCAGGGGAGGGCTGGGGAGTTTCCGGTTGGAAGAGGGGCAGCGAGTCCCTGCAGCCCGGTGCTCAGACCTGAACCTCCAGGCCCGGCCACCCTCTTGAAGATTCAGCGGTTGTCAATATCTCCGTCGCCTTCTAAGAAGCAGCGTGGCCCACTGGGTAGAGCCCGGGCCTGGGAGTCAGAAGGACCTGGGTTCTAATCCCAGCTCGGTCACTCGTCTGCTCCGTGCCCTGGGCGAGTCGCTGGACTTCTCAGTCACCTCATATGAAAATTGGGGATCGAGACCGTGAGCCCGATGTGGACTGAGTCCAACCCGATCGGCGTCCGTCTACCCTGGCGCTTAGTAGCGTGCCTGACCCCTAGTACTAGAGAAGCAGCCTGACCCAATGGAAAGCACGTGGGCTTGGGACAGTCGGGGGACGTGGGTTCCGATCCCGGCCCTGCCACGTGTCTGCTGTGTGACTTTGGGCGAGTCAGTTGCCTTCCCCGTGCCTCAGTTTCCTCATCTGTAAAATGTGGGTTAATCCTACTCCCTCCTGCTTACTTTGAGCCCTGTGTGAGACAGGGACTGTGTCCAACTCGATTAACGTGTCTCTACCCCAGGACTTAGAACAGCACCTGACTCATAGTAAGCGCTTAATAACAAGTACTATTAGTAGTAGTAGTAATAGTAGTAAGCACCGAACAAATACCATTAAAAAAAAAAAAATCCTACCGACACCGCCAAGGCCTAGCTGCGCTTTTTTTTTTTATTTTTTTAATCCGCTCTTCTCATAGCTTGAGCGGAAATTTTCCCTTTCAGGCACATGGAGCAACTGAATCCGGCACATCTGGAAACATTTTTCAGAATGCTGGTGTGCGGGGGGTTCTTTAAAAGTGGTATAATAGAAGCTCTTTTCTTTTTACGGCTTGGCATTAAAATCTAAAAATGCAAACGTCTTTTTTTTTTTTTTTTTGGTAGGTTAATGTCTACGTGTTGGGAAAAACCTTTCTCCTGCTGGCCCGAGAACTCTGCATCAACGCTCCGGCTATAGGTACGTCTCGGGGTCGTCTCTCCCCCGGGAGATACGACGTGCTCGGACTCCAGAGACGAGATGGAACGTTTTTAGAGACGAGGGAAAGAAAGGGGCAGAGGACTTGGAAGTCCGGGAACGTCCCAAGACGAGAGGAAATCACTGGAAACGGTTGGGGGAGGGGAAGGGGGCGGGGGGGGGGTCGCCTTCTCGTGTAGAAACCAGAAACGTGGGCTGCCCGCTTTTCCATTTTCAGGCATATTTCGTTTGTTGCGTGTTTCATCTGGGTGGGCCTGAATAGGGGTGGGAGGGTCGGACGTGGGTGAAGCGTTTGAAAAGTTGTAGAATGTAGCTGAAATTCATTCCTGCGGTTCTTCCTTCTTAGGCATCTGCGTATTTAACTTCTGGAGCATAAGCCTCTTAAAGGGAAATTTCTTTGGGACGGCAGTCGAACTCCAGTTGTCATTTTCATTTAGTCTCTTTGGAAGCTTTCCTGACGTTTTATAGATTGTCTTTAGCTCGGGCCCGTGAACGGCGGCTGAGTCAAGCGGTAGAGCGAACTGGCTGACACGTGTGCTTTTTTTCATCTGGGACAGGCTTCTGGTTTCCCGAGCTCTCCGTCTGGATAGGGTTAGTACAGACAGGCACACCTGTTTGAGGTGAGCCAGGGCCGGGGTCCGAGGACCCCGTCTTTGGCCGTTTACGGAGCGGCTTGGCAACTTGGCTTTCTTGGGGAAGCCAGTCCCGCCTGGGCCAGGTTGGACTGCCCATCCGTCAGTCATCGGTACTTCCTGAGCACTTACTGCGTGCAGAGCAGAGTGCCGGGGGGAGAGTACAGCACAACCGAGCCGGTAGACCCGTCCGCTGCCCGCGACGACCCTACCGTCCGGTCTGAGCTCTGCCCCTCCCCCGAGACTCCGGTCCCGCCGGTTCCCACGGAATATGATTTTTAAAAGAGGGCGTCAAGCGTCCGCCGCGTGCCAGGCACCGTCCCAAGTGCTGGAGTGGACACAAGACGATCGATTTGAACACGGTGTCTGTCCCACGTGGGGCTCACGGTCTTAACCCCCGTTTTACAGATGAGGTAACCGAGGCCCAGAGAAGTGAAGCGACTTGCCCGGGGTCCCCCGGCAGACGAGCGGTGGAGCCGGGATCAGGACCCCCCCGACTCCCAGGCCCCGCTCTACCCGTCGTGTTCTCTGGAGCGGCGACATTTAAGTCGCCGGTGGTTCTGGGACAAGGCAGGGTGACCGGCTCCGCCGTGGGGAGCAGGTAGGGGGGCCGGGTGTCTCAGCGGCCCCATCTTGGATTTCTCTGGGCCCCAGAGGGGGAAGGAGAAGGCAGCTGACGGGTCCTGAGGAAAGGCGACACCCTCCGGGCCTCGGGACTCTAGGTTCTCGGCGTCAGGCGCCGTAGCGGATTTGGGGGCGTGGGAGAGGGGTGCCGTGGGGAGAGTCTAGGGACCGGGTCGGTCAGTCGATGGTACCCGTTGAGCGCTTACTGGGTGGAGAGCGCTGGACCGTTCCAGCCTCGGTTCCTCTCTCCCTTCCTCCCCAGTAGTCAGCGAGCGGCAGGGATACCTTTCGGAAACAGCCCGAGCCGTCAGCCTCCAGCTGCGCGGGAAGCCCCGGGCCCTCCTTCCCGGAGGGGCAGTCGGCCGGCTCGCGTCCCCAGTCGCTCAGCGGAAGAACAGGGTGAGGAGCAGTGTTGGAGACGGGGCGGAAGGCTCCGTTCTCGGTCGAGATACCGTCGTAGTTTACCCCGAGCCCTCCCTAAATCTAGTCGTGGCGCCGCCCCGCCTCGGAAGGAGGCCCAGGCCGAGTCCGATGAGCTCCGTTCCGGGGACGGGGGAGCGATCTGTCACCCGCGGGCCTCTTCCGCCGCAGCTGGGGGTCCGGGAGGGTGCCGTCAGGCTGGCCCGAGGTCGGGCTTAACACCTCCGGGCCCTGGCCGGCCTCCTCTCCCGTTGTTTCCGCTCAAACGGTGAGCTGGGGCGGCGGGGTGGGGAGAGTGCCGTCTTCCTCACCCAGGCTAGAGCTCCGGGACCTTTTAAAAATTCGCCCCCCGACCACTCCTGTGGCCCATAAAATTGGCTAACGATCAAAGGGGCCCGCGGAACGGCCCCTTTACAGGTCCTGGTTTTACCGCGCTGAGAAGAGCGAGGGGGTCGGGGAAGAGTCGCCGGTGAAGCCCAACAGTCATCCAGCCCCACTTTAGGACGGCGTGAATCGGGGGGGTGGGGTGGGGGGAGGCGCCGGTTCGGTGGACGCGGGCGAGGGCTCAAGCCAGCTAGGATGGAGCAGACCAGGCACGCGTTGTTTCGGAAAGAAAAGTTGGCTCGCTCTCGCGGCGCGCGGCGTCCGGTCGCCCGGCGGACTCGGTGTCTCAAATCCGGGTGCTTCCCCGGTGTCCAGCCAGGGCAGGGATATCAACACCCTCCCCCCCCGCCCCCCCCCCCGCGCCGCTCCGGCAAGAGTGACCCATTACACGTTTCGAGGGGCAAGGTAAAACGCTTTATAACTTACAGGGTGGTGGTTGGTTTTTTTTTTTTTTTTTTTTTAAAACCGCTCTATTTTAGAATGCTCTCTCGGAGTCCGCTATATACAAAACGGACGCACGCGAGGCGCCGCGCCGTATCAGCGCTGGCCGCCCGGCGCCCCTTCGGATAAGGCAGGTAGCTTACGAATAAATAAAACGAGATTAAGCCCGACAGCACCCCTTCACGTCGGCCGCCGGGAGCCCGCCGCCCGGGGCGGGCGAGGCGCGGACCGCCCCCGCGGGCGCCGGTTTCCGGAAAGGGATCCCGGCCCCGGGGGCGGCGGGATGGGCATCCCCCCCGCCCGTCCCTTCCCCTCCCGCCCGCTCCCCTTCCCCCCCCCCCGCCCCGCCTCACGCATAGAAAATGAGTTCCGGAATCTGTCCCCCCTGGACTCCCGTGCCGTTGGTGCTGTCCGAGGAGCACTGGAACTGGAACGTCACTTTCCCGCACTGCACCTCCGTCATGCCCTCCTGGCCGAAGTAGCTGAGCTCGTTGCCGTCCAGGATGGCGCTGACGTTGTAGAAGGTGTCCTGCTCCACCTGGACCGGGTGCTCGAACCAGACGGCGAAGGTGTTGCTCGAGCCGTCGGAGACGAACTCGGTGAGGTTCTGGGCCAGCGGGACGCCGAGGCGCTTGAGTTCGATCCGGACGCCGTACCGGGCCCTGCCGGAGCTCGACCCGTACAGGCCCAGCCCGGCGACGAATATCCTCCGGTCGACCGCGAACTGGATGCTGTCGCAGCGGCCGCGGTACCTCCACTGGTTGCCGCGGTAGGCGGACGACTGGAAGCGGTGACACCTCTGCGGGGCCGGCCCCTTGCGCTTGGCCAGCGGGAAGTCCAGCTCGGGCTTGTTGGCGGCCGTGTACCAGAGGAAGACGCCGCGGGTCTCCTCCAGGGTGAGGACGTCCGACTGGGCCGCCCCGTTGGCGAACTCCTCCAGGGTCATGGTGGGGATGCGGACCAGGTAGAGGGCCCCGCCCAGCACCTTCCTCTTGTTGGCGGGGCTGGCGGCCAGGCCCCGCCGCCCGCACTCGGCCTCCGCCCAGCCGAGGACGGCCTCGAACACCACCGCCTCCTTGGCGTTGAGCGCCTCCCGCGCCAGGATGATCTCCAGCGTCTGCCGGTCGATCTCGCGGAAGCCCTCGGAGGCGAGGGCCATCTCGGCCTGGGCGTCGATGACCTCCCAGCACCGCCGCGTCAGCTCCGGCTCCTCGAAGAGGCGGCTCTGGGAGAGGAGGACGCAGGCGTTCTTGGCCTCCAGGCTCGTCTCCAGGAAGTCGACGCAGGCCTTGGCCAGCGCGGGGACGATGTACTTCTTGGCCGCGTACAGCGTGGCCAGCACCGTGTCGGCCTCCAGCTCGATCTCGTCGCTGTACAGGTACCTGGGCGGACGGGGAGCCCCCGCCGGGGCGGGGGCGACGCGAGGACGCGGCCGGGCGGGCCCGCGACGCTCGGGGCGGGGGGGGGAGGACGGGACGGCCGAAGCGGCGGGAGCCGCGTTCCCGCCCCCGTCCGGACCCCGTCCCCCGCCCCGGGGGATCCCGCGCCGGGCGGACCGCCGGGCCGGGGGCTCGGAAGAAGGGACCCCGGAGGGAGCGGGCCCCCCCCGGCCCCGAAATCCTCCCCGTCCCCTGCTCCCCGCGGGGGCGGACGCCACTCACTTCAGCAAGACGAGGAAGGCGGCGGGTTCCACGTCGGGGATGTGGATCTCCGACCCGACCTCGGCCAGGTCCCCGTAGAACATGGCGTAGAAGACGGAGCTCCCCACCGCCAGGACGTACTGGGAAGGAGGAGGGTTTGCGGTCGGGACCGCCGGCGATTCCCTAATCCCGGGAGCCGCCGGTCGGCGCGGAGGGCCCGGGCCGGGCCGGCGGGGGCGGGTCACGGGTTCGAGTCCCGCCCGTCGGCCGGGCGACCCCGGGGCCGGTCGCCTCCGCCTCCCCGGGCCCCGGCGCCCCCGGCCTCGCCCCGCGTCCGACCGCCGCCGCCGCCCTCGTCGTCCGTCACGACTACCGACCTTGTGAGCGGGGACCGTCCTGGACGCCCCGACGGGGCCGACGACGAAGCGGACGTCGGCCATGAGTTCGTTGTTGAACATGAGCGCGTTCCTGGGGGGGGGGGGGAGGAGGGGGCGGCCGAGGGTGGGCGGCCGCCGCGTGTCCGCGCTGTCCCCACGGCGTCGGCCCCCGTGCCCGCCCCGTGCCCGCGGTGTCCACCCCGTGCCCGCCCTGTGCTCACCCCTATACCCACCCTGTGCCCACGGTGTCCACCCCGGGCCGACCCCCGTGCTCACCCCAGTTCCCCCCCCCCCCGTGCCCACGGCGTCCTCCCCCGGACTCACCCTGTGCCCACGGTGCTCACCCGGTGCCCACCCCGCGCCCCCCTCCCGGCCCCGGTGCCAGGGCGCGGCAGTCCCGACGGCGGCCGCGAGGGGGCGCGGCGGGCCCGGCCCGGGGGCGGCGGGGGGGGGCGGCGGGGGGCGGCGGGGCTCACCTCTCGCGCAGGGTGGGGTGGAAGGCCTGCCAGTGGGCGGGCTCCACGTGGTGGTTGTTGTTGAGGTTGTGCGGCGGCGGCGGGACGCCCGGCCTCTTGGCGGGGGGCGGGGAGGCGGCGGCGGGCGCGGGGGAGGAGGAGGACGACGACGACGAGGCGGCGGCGGCGGCGGCGAGGTCGGTGTGCGCGCTGGCCGGGTAGAGCTCCGCTGCCATCTTCCCCTTCAGCGGGACGCCGGGACCCGCTTCATGGCGGCCCCGGCCCCGGCCGCCTCCGGCCGGCGGGAGACACGAACGTCCCCGGACCCGCTCCCGCTCCCGCCTCCGCCCCCCGCCCCGCGCCTCTAATAGGAGCCGCCGCCGCCGCCGCCGCCGCCGCGCGCGTCAGCCCCGCCACGCCCCCTCGCGCGGCCCGGCCCAATGGGGAGCGCCCGGGGCCTTGGCCACGCCCCCGGGTGGGGCGACGCCCCGCCCACGCGGGCGGGCACGCGGCTCCGGACACGCCCCCGGTCCGATTCGGGCCCATGGGGAGCGTCCGTGGCTTTGGCCGCGCCCCCTGGTCCGATTCGGGCCAATGGGAGCGTTCGTGGCCTTAGCCACGCCCCCGGTCAGATTCGGGCCAATGGGAGCGTTCGTGGCCTTAGCCACGCCCCCTGGTCAGATTCGGGCCCATGGGGAGCGTCCGTGGCTTTGGCCGCGCCCCCTGGTCCGATTCGGGCCAATGGGAGCGTTCGTGGCTTTAGCCACGCCCCCTGGTCAGATTCGGGCCAATGGGAGCGTCCGTGGCTTTAGCCGCGCCCCCTGGTCCGATTCGGGCCAATGGGAGCGTTCGTGGCTTTAGCCACGCCCCCTGGTCCGATTCGGGCCCATGGGGAGCGTCCGTGGCCTTGGCCGCGCCTCCGAGCCCTTCGCCACGCCCCCTCGTGCGGACCGGACCAATGGGGCGCTCCGGGGGATTTAGCCACGCCCCCGGGGGCGTTGGCCCCGCCCCTTCGCTGTGTCCCCCGCCCCGCCCCCTCGTGCGGCCCGGGCCAATGGGCAGCGCCGAGCTGCTAGGCCCCGCCCCCTCGGCCTTCGATGCCGGCCCCGCCCCCGACAGGCAGCGGGGCGCGGGGGTTAGAGCCCCGGCCCGGGAGGCGGGGGGGGGTCTGGGTTCGAATCCCGCCTCCCACCACCGAAGAGCGACGGTGGTGAATGCGGTCCTGACCTGGGCCCGGGCTTCGGAGTCAGAGGTCACGAGTCCGACCCCCGGCTCTGCCGCTCGTCAGCTGTGCGACTGTGGGCGGGTCACTTCGCTTCTCCGGGCCTCGGTTCCCTCATCCGGAAGATGGGGCTTAAAAGCGTGTGAGCCCCACGTGGGACCACCCGATGACCCTGTCTCCCCCCCAGCGCTCAGAGCGGCGCCCGGCACCTAGGAAGCGCCCGGCGGATACCAACGATATTCATCAGGCGTTTATTTAGGACGTGCCGGGCGCCGTTCTGAGCGCTGGGGTGGACGCGGTCCCTTGTCATTCATTCGTTCGTCCCTTCAATTGTATTTATCGAGCGCTGACCGCGCGCGGAGCACCGTGCTGAGCGCTCGGAACGGACGGTCGGGCCGGCGAGACCGTCCCTGCCCCACGCCGGGCTCGCCGGGCCGAGCCCCGTTCTCCAGAGGAGGTGGCTCGAGGCCCAGAGAAGCGAAGCGAGCGGCCCCGGGCGCCACGGGACCTCTCGCACGCGGGGCCCGTCCGCCGCGCCGGCCCGCCTCCCCCGTCCGCCCCGTCGCCTCGGGCCCGTCGCTTCGCGTTCCCGGGCCTCGTCTGAACAACGGGGGGCGGGGGCCGAGTAGGGAAGCAGCGCGGCTCAGCGCAGAGAGCCCGGGCTCGGGAGTCGGAGGTCACGGGTTCGAATCCCGGCTCCGCCGCTTGGCCGCCGGGTGACGACGGCGGTGCCCGTTAAGCGCTCACTCTGGGCGGAGCGCCGTTCTAAGCGCCGGCGGGGGGGCGGGGGGGGACACGGGGTCATCGGGTCGTCCCACGGGAGGCTCGCGGTTAATCCCCGTTTTCCGGACGAGGGAACCGAGGCCCGGAGAAGCCAGGCGACTCGCCCCCACGGTCACGCAGCTGACCGGTGGCCCAGCGGGGATTGGAACCCGTGACCTCTGACTCCCGAGCCCGGGCTCTCTCCGCCGCTGGGCGACGGCGGGCCCGTCGCCTCACTGCTGCGGGCCTCGGTGACCCCGTCTGGGAAACGGGGGTGAAGACCGGGAGCCCACCGGGGACAGCCTGATCACCTCGTATCCCCCCCGGTGCTCCGGACGGTGCCTTGCGCGTAGCGGGCGCTCGGCGAACGGCGACGTGATTATCAGCTTGGATCCACCCCAGCGCTTAGGACGGCGCGCGCCGCGTAGGAAGCAAGTAACGAACGTCGTCGTCGTCGTCGTCCGTCGTCAGATGACAGAACGGGGAGCGGGTCCGCCGACCGGTCGGGACGCGACCCCCGGCCCACGTGGGGCCCGTCGTCTCCGTCCGCGTTCTGCAGCCGCGGGAACTGAGGCGCAGGGAAGCCGAGTGACTTGCCTGAGGAGGTGGCCGAGCCAGGATCAGAACCCAGGTCCTCCTGACTCCCGGGCCCACGCTCTATCCGCTCGGCCGTGCCGCTTCTTAGGCCTGGTCCGTCGCTTCTTGGGGTAGTCTTTAATGAGCGGATACCGATACTCCTGATAGTAGGGTTGGTATCTGTTAAGCGCTTACTGTGGGCCAGGGCACCGTTCCGAGCCCTGGGGGAGATGCAGGGTCATCGGGTCGTCCCGCGTGAGGCCCACGGTCTCCCTCCCCGTTTTCCAGATGAGGGAACCGAGGCGCCGAGAAGCGACTTGCCCACGGTCCCGCCGCCGCCAGGCGGCGGAGCCGGGATTCGAACCCACGACCTCCGACTGCCGAGCCCGGGCTCTCGCCACTGAGCCGTGGGTGACTTCGGGCAAGTCGCTCCACTTGTCTGTGCCTCGGTTGCCTCGTCTGGCAAATGGGGATTGAGACTGTGAGCCCCACGGGGGGGGGGGGGGCGGCGACCCGATCGCCCCGCGTCTCCCCCGGCGCTTAGAACGGCGCTCTGCCCGTAGCGAGCGCTTGACGAACGCCGTCACCGTCGTTAAAGCCGCCCAGCGGGATCGACCGGACGCCGTACTGCGTACGGAGCGTCGGGCCGGGCGTCTGAGGGACTGCGGCGTGGAGCCGGTAGGTTACGGACCCCCCGCGGGGAGATGGTCATTAAAATCAAAACAAGCAGAACGCCCAGGTACGCGGGGCCGGTCCGCCGTGAATGTCGGAGGGCTTAGGGGTGATGCGGAGCCGCCGCGGGGAGGGGAATCCGGGCGCTCCGGGGGTCCAGACCCGCGAGCGTAGGCGACGCGGGCGGGAGGGCGGATAGCGGCCGCGGAGGACTCCGTCCCCCCGCGAGGACTCCGTCCCCCCCGCGGCGCGTTGAGCGAGCTTTCGTTTTCTCGACAGCCTCGGACAGGCGGTGCGGGATGCAAATGAGAACGGTGCCCCGCACGTAGTAGGCGCTTAACGGATGCCCACGTCGTCGTTATTCGAAGCCAGACTGGATGTGCTCGCGGAGCCACCCGTCCGAAAGGCGGTCGGCCCGGCAAAGCCGAGGAGTAAAACGGGTCAGGCGCGAGCGGGGACGGGGCGCGCTTTCTGTGACGGCCGCAGTCTTCCCGAAGCGGCGCCGTCCGGCGAGGCGGGGAAGCGGGGGGCCGTTCGGGGAAGCGGCGTGGCTCGGGGGAGAGAGCCCGGGCTTGGGCGTCGGGTCATGAGTTCAAATCCCGGCTCCGCCACTTGTCGGCCGCGTGCCTGCGGGCGGGCCGCTTCACTTCTCCGGGCCTCGGTCGCCTCACCCGCAGAATGGGGATGAAGGCCGTGAGCCTCACCCCGTATCCACCCCAGCGCTCAGAACGGCGCTCCGCGCCTGGTGAGCGCTTAACAGACGCCAGCGTCGTTATTCGGACGGGACCCGTTGGCGGATGACGACGGCGCCGTCTGTTCGAGGTCTGAGAGGACGGAGGACGGAGCGCGGCAGGTGACCCACGGTCGAAGAAGCCGCTGTAATTATAAACCCGGCAGGCTCCGGCCTCGGGAGTGTGAGCGACGGTCTCCGTCGGGTAAGTGGTGAAGCGGGTGGCCCAGACGGCCAAAAGTGGTAACGGGGCGGCCTTCCTCCTGACTCGCGGTCGGGGCTCGAGCCCGTCGAACCGAAGGGCTCCGTAAACGGGCCGTGCGAGGCGGCCTGGCTCGGTGGCAGGAGCCCGGGCTCGGGCGTCAGAGGACGCGGGTTCTCATCCCGGCTCCGCCGCTTGTCCGCCGCGTGACCTCGGGCCGGGTCGCTTGGCCTCCCCGGGCCTCGGTGACCTCCTCCTCTGTAAATCGGGGATGACGGCCGTGAGCCCCACGTGGGACGACCCGACGACCTCGTATCGGCCCCAGCGCCCGGGACGGCGCTTGGCGCGCAGTGAGCGCTTAACGAGTGCCGTGATGATCGTGATTCTCACGAATCGTCCGGGATCGGGAGGGACGAACCTCCGCCAGGACTCCCCGAGCCGGGCGCGGGCGCTCCGGCCGCCCGGTCCTCTCCGCTGGCCGTCGAGTCGGTCCCCCGCGCGTTTCCTCCCGGGCGGCGCCAAACGGGTGGAAAGAGCACGTTTGAGGGCCGCGGTAACCGAGAGGGGCGAGGAACTGGAACGGTACCTGCCTCGGGGCCTGCCTCCCGCCCGGGAGGCTTAGCGCCCCGCACTCGGGACGTGTGCCACAGAGGCTCTCTGCCCGCCCGGGATCCGGCGGGGCCCGGGGCCTCTCTTGGGCATTCGGTTATTTCCTCTAGCCTAGAGGCTCCTTGTGGGCAGGGAGCGTCTCTGCCGACTCCCTCATAGGGTAATGATGATAACTCTCCTATCTGTCAGGCGCTTACTACGTGCTAAGCGCCGGGGTAGATGCAGGGTAACCGGGTTGTCCCACGAGAGGCTCACCGTCTTCCTCCCCATTTTCCAGATGAGGGAACCGAGGCACCGAGAAGTGAAGCCATCTGCCCAGAGTCACCCAGCCGACAGGCGGCGGAGCCGGGTCTAATAACGTTGGTATTTGTTAAGCGCTCGCTATGTGCAGAGCACCGTTGTGAGCGCTGGGGGAGATGCGGGGCCATCGGGTCGTCCCACGTGAGGCTCACGGTTAATCCCCGTTTTACAGATGAGGTGACTGAGGCCCAGAGAAGTTAAGCCACTCGCCCACGGTCACGCAGCCGACGAGCGGCAGAGCCGGGAGCCGAACCCGTGACCTCTGACTCCGAAGCCCGGGCTCTTTCCGCCGAGCCGCGCTGCTCCTCTGGGTGGTCTCCCGAGGGCTCAGTACGGTGCTCTGCGCGCGATCGGTTGATTGGTGGATCCTTGTCTCGTTCGTCCGGTCGTATTTATTGAG
This sequence comes from Ornithorhynchus anatinus, assembly GCF_004115215.2. NCBI lineage: Eukaryota > Metazoa > Chordata > Mammalia > Monotremata > Ornithorhynchidae > Ornithorhynchus > Ornithorhynchus anatinus. The sequence goes on along the minus strand of NC_041728.1, from coordinate 2,904,031 downwards.
CGCTTACTGTGTGCAGAGCACTGGACTGAGTGCTTGGGAAAATGCAATACGACAGTAAGCAGCGACATTCCCTGCCCCTGATGAGCTCACGATCCGGAGGGAGGCGGACATCGATACGAATAGATAAAATTACAGTATATATATATATATATATACGCGATTTGGGTCCGGGAGAAGGGGGATGCCGCTATATCCACAAGTGCTCTGGGGCCGGGAGGGGCGAAGAGAAACGGGGAAAGAGTCAGGGTGACGCAGAAGGGAGGGGGAGAGGAGGAAGAACGGGGCTTAGTCTGGGAGGGCCTCTCGGAGGAGACGGGCCTTCAATAAGGCTTCGAAAGGGGGGGGCGGGGAGAGTCATCGTCTGTCGGATTTGAGGAGGGAGGGCGTTCCGGACCGGGGGCGGGGGGGCGGGGGGGGCGGTGGTGAGATAAATGAGATGGAGGCCCCGCGAGAAGATCGGCGTCGCGTCGGAGGAGGGAAGTCTGCGGGCTGGGTTGTAGAAGGAGAGAAGTGAGATGAGGTAGGAGGGGGCGAGGTGATGGGCGGCTTTAAAGCCAATGGAGAAGGGGTTCTGTTTGCTACGGAGGTGGATGGGCAACCACTGGACTCTCTTGAGGAGCGGGGTGACCTGCCCAGAGCGTTTTTTGCAGAAAAACGACCCGGGCGGCAGAGTGAAGTATGGACCGGAGCGGGGAGAGACGGGAGGCGGGCGGGCGGCTCTCACGGACAGCGGGGGTCACACCCGCTGTGAATCTGGATCGAGCCACCGGAGCCCTTTGGCGTGGTGGATTCCGAGTCAAGAGCGGGGCCGCCCGGTTACTGTTCTCGGGCGATCTGGGCCATTCGCTTCGGTGTGCGGAGCCAGTTTGCACACCGGTCCCGAGAGTAGCCCGGATCCGGGCGGACGCAAGAGAATCCCAACGCGCGCCCTACTTCTGGGCCACGGGTGGAAGCGGCGGTGGGCCGGTGGCCGTTCGAACTCCGGCTCGGCTTCCCTGAGCACCGAGAGACCATCTCGGTTGTCCCCGGGGATCCGGCTGGAGTTCAGAAGGCGAGGGTGGCGGCTAGCGAACCGGTCAGGTCGGAAGCGAATCCGCCGGGCTGTCTAGATGGTCCGGTCTTAGCACGGAATCGTTCCGGGGAACGGAATAAGCAGGATCTTCCGAGGAAATTAGGGAGAGTCTGGCGGTTAACGAATCCTCGGTCTTAAATTTCAGGTCAAGCGATAAGGGACCCGACGGGAAATGAGCAGCGGATAACAAGGAGGCCTGTTTATGAGGCTGAATCTTGAGGAGGACATTCTGGATTAAAAATTGGGTTGGGTCAGAGCAGCCCTCCAGGTGGGACACACTCTGAAAATTACAAATCTGACTGCTCGCTACCTGAATGGTCGCAGTCCCAAGCGGGGAACTCCGATCTGAAAACTAACGGCGCGGGCGGCGGAGTTGTAACTTACGATCCGAGTGTGGTCTTTCCCAGATCCCTAGTGCGTTTAAGTGGCCGTCTTGCCCCGTCTACCAACTCGGGCGAGTTTTCCTTCCCAGGCGCTTTGAAACGAGCGCTTGGCAGAGCACACGGTAAGCGCCCAGCAAATACCGTTGATCGAGTCTTGCCTTTCCCAAATCGCCAATCAATCAGTGGTGTTTAGTGAGGGCTTTCCGTGTGCACAGCGCTGGGAGAGTACAGTGTAACAGAGCGGGGAGCCCCGTGCCCTGCCCACAAGAAGCTTACAGTCTAGAGGGACTGTATTTTGAGCGTCTGTGGTGGCCTGGAGGCTGTAAGCTCCTTGGGGGCGGGGATCCCGTCTGTCAACTCTCCTGCAGTGTCCCTTCCCGAACGGTTAGTACAGTGTTCTGCACAAAGCGGGTGCTCAATAAATACCATTGATCGAGTAGATTTGAATTGCCGTCGTTCCCGTCCGTCTCCCCCGATCAGACCGTAAGCCCGTCGGAAGGCGGGGACCGTCTCTGTCGGTTACCGAGTCGTCCGTATAGAAGCGCTTAGTACAGCGCTCTGCACATAGTGAGCGCTCCATAAATACCATTGAACGAATCGAATGAATTTTTATCCGGTTCATTCGGAAGAAGATTGTTCCAGCAGTTTCACTGGTCGGCTCCCAGGTACGGTACTCCCCATACGCAGCATCCATTCGTTCAGTAGTATTTATGGAGCGCCGACGACGTGCAGAGCGCTGTGCTGAGCACCTGGAACGCACACCTGGGCAACAGAGGTAGACTCTGTCGATGGATCGTTGGTAGTCCGAAGGTGTCTACCAACTCCGTTATGTCGTTCTAGTGTGCCCTCCCTAACACGGAGCACGGTGTTCGGCGCACAGCAGGCGCTCGGTAAACACGACCGATCGTTTGAAGGGGGTCGGTTTTTCCGTTTTCTCCTTTTTTTTTTTTTTTTTTTTTTTTTGCCGTTGGCAGTTCAACCGCGTGGCCCTCAAAAAAAAACCTTGAGCAAACGGTAAGACCTTAAGCCTGGCCTCGGGAAAGGGACTCACGCCGTGCCAATCTGTCCGCCCCTGACCGCACAGAGGCGAGAGAGAGAGAGAGAGGCGCGGTGAGGGACGCGGCCCGGGGCTGGAAATCAACCAGCCGCTTATGCCCCTGTCGGTTGCAGACCCGTGTTTGTACATTCCCCGGTTCGCGCACATGCTCGAGTTCGGAGACAAGAACCACGAAGTGTCGATGACGGCGCTGAGGCTGCTGCAGCGGATGAAGAGAGACTGGATGCACACGGGCCGGCGGCCCTCGGGGCTCTGCGGAGCAGGTACCTCGGGGCCCGGGGGGACCCCCTCGCCTCCGAGGCGGCCGGTCGGACCCTCGGCCCGCGGGTGATCCGGGACGGGAGGGCCCCGGCCCCGGCTCGCCGGGCATCTCCTTTCCAGGCGGGAGGGAAGGCGGCGAGTCCCCTCGGTCCAGGCCGGAGCTCCCCTTCCCCGAGGGCTCACGGGCGGGGAACGTCTCCGCTCGTTCTGTTGCGTCGCGCTCTCCCCGGCGCCTAGTACGGCGCTCTGCACACGGGAAGCCCCCGATACATACCATCGACGGTTCGCCCGATCGTCCGGGCGCTCCCGCGACTTGCCCTCGGCTGACGTTCGAGAGCCTCCAAGCAGCGTGGCCTGGCGGCAGGAGCCCGGGCTTGGGAGTCAGAGGACGGGGGTTCTGATCTCGGCTCCGCCGCTTGCCCGCCGTGTGACCTCGGGCGGGTCACTTCGCTTCTCTGGGTCTCAGTTACCTCATCCGCAAAATGGGGACTACGATTGGGAGCCCCGGGTGGGACAGGGACCGTGTCCAACCTGATCACCTCGTATCTACCGTTCGTTCAGTAGTATTTATTCAATAGCGTTTATTGAGCGCTTACTATGTGCAGAGCACTGTACTAAGCGCTGGGAACGAACCGGTCGGCAACAGACAGGGACGGTGTCCCTGCCGTCCGACGGGCTCACGGTCCGATCGGGGGAGGCGGACGGACGAGAACGATGGCGATGGGTAGAGTCGAGGGGAGGAGCGTCTCCTGAAAACAATACCGTTCTAAGCGCTTAACAAATACCGTAATGGTTTTTATTATTATCCTCCCGGCTCCCTCCTCTGCCTCCCCCTCCTCCCGTTCCCCTTGCCCTCCCCCACCGCCCTCCCTTCTTCCCCTTCCCCTCTCCTCCCCCACTCCTCCTTTCCCCCTTGGAAGCCTGCCTCCTGGGTGACCTTGGGCAGATCGCTTCCCTTCTCTTTGCTTCACTTCATCTGTAAAATGGGGGTTAAATCCTACTCTCCCCTACGTGGATTGTGAGCCCCCAGTGGAGCAGGGACACTGTGCAACCTAATCATCTTGTAATTAATTAAGTAATGTTGGTATTCGTTAAGCGCTTACCCTGTGCGGCGCACTGTTCTAAGCGCCGGGGGAGATACAGGATCGTCGGGTTGTCCCACGTGAGGCGCGCAGCCTTCATCCCCATTTTACAGATGAGGGAACTGAGGCACAGAGAAGCGAAGTGACTCGCCCACAGTCACACGGCTGACGGGGGCAGAGCCGTGATTCGAACCCGTGACCTCTGGCTCTTGCCACCGAGCCTCAGAACGGCGCCTGACACACAGTAAGGGCTTAACGATCAGTCGTATTTAGCAGTCCGCTATATCTATTGAGCTCTCGCGGTGTTAACAGATACCCTGATTGTTATTATGTTATCGTCAGTTGGTACCATGCTGGGGCTCTCCGCTTGAGCACCGTCTGCGAGCGAGTCCTCGTGTCCTCGGCTGGGACGAGAACTCGTGCCGAAGGGCTCGAACGTTTCTCACCAGCTGGAAATGACACCGAGAACGCCAGAGATCAGCCCTGAACTTCAACGAGCGTGACCGCGAACGCTTCATGAGATTTACAAAAAGCTGATTTCCAAACACAGTCCGCAGAGGACAGTGATCCGGTTTGGAATTTCCAGGCCCGCTAGCAGATTGGCCGGGCTTTGACCGGGTCAGGTTGACGCTCATTTTCCTCCCTGTTTCTCATTTCCCTTCCTTTCGTCCTGAAAATGTCTCCCGGTCACCCCTCCTCACTTCCCCTGTCCCTCAGCTCTTTTTTTGGTCTGCCTCTATCTTCTCGGTGGTTACCGGACCCTCCACTTGCTTCTTCTTCAGTTTCCTCACACGCCTGCCTCTCTAATTCTCCATCCCTCCCTTTCTTGCCCGTCACCCTCGTCACCGAGGGCCTGCCGTGTCCACGGCCCCGCACCGAGCACTTTAGAGAATATCGGAAAATAAACTGCCCAGCGATAACGTCGCTATCTGTAAAGCGCTTACTGAGTGTCAAACGCCCTTCCAGGCGTGGGGTAGATCGAAGCTAACCAGGTCGGACGCGGTCCCTGGCCCGCCTGGGGCTCACCCTCCTAATTCCCATTCGACAGACGAGGTAACCGAGGCCCAGAGAGGCGAAATGGCTCGCCCGAGATCACGTAGCAGACGGGTGGCGGAGTCGGGATTAGAACCCAGATCCTTCGGACTCCCAGACCTGTGTTCCGTATGCTTTTTGTGCCCCTTCTCTTTCCATCCCCCTCTTGGTCCTCCTTCATTCATTCATCCATTCAATAGCATTTATTGAGCGCTAACTCTGCGCAGAGCACTGTACTGAGCGCTTGGAATGGACGGATCGGTAACAGATGGAGACGGCCCCTGCCCTCTGACGGGCTCACGGTCCGAACGGGGGAGGCGGACGGACGGGAACAGCGGCGATGAATAGAATCGAGGGGAAGAACGTCTCGTTCGAGCGGTGGCAAATAAATAGAATCGAGGCGACGTCCATCTCATTGGCAGAATAAATAGGGTGATGAAGATATATACGGTCGAGCGGACGAGTACGGTGCCGAGGGGAGGGAACGGGAGAGGGGGAGGAGCAGAGGGAAAGAGGGGAGAAGAGGGTTTGCACGATCCCTGTCTGCCTCTCCCTTTGTGACTCTCCCCTCCCCTCTCCCCCTCTCCCCTTCTGTCTCCCTTCGGACCCCTCTCTTCTCTTCCCACCACCCTCGCCTCTCTTTTGTTCCCCTTGGGGCGGATGGGGCTCTCGCGTAGGCTGTGATGCCTCCCCGGTGGTCCCTCAAGCAGTGGAAGCCGGGTAGAGAAGCGACGGCCCGGTCCTCGCGGGCAGGGGCCAGCGGGGGAGGCCCGGGGACACCCGATAGCCGCGAGGCGGAAGGGGAGAGGGCCAGTTGATGAAGGCACGCCGGGCTCCGCTCAGGTCCTGGGGAAGTGCGGGCCCTTCTCTCCCTCGCCCGGCGTTTTGGAAACAGTGTGGCTTAGTGGAAAGAGCAGGGGCTTGGGAGTCTGAGGTCGTGGGTTCTATTCCAGTTGTCAGCTGCGTGACGGGGGGGGGGGGCGAGTCACTTAACTTCTCTGTGCCTCGGTTACCTCATCTGTGAAATGGGGATGAAGACTGCGAGCCCCACGTGGGACGGCCTGATTGCCGCGCATCTGGCCCAGCGCTTAGAACAGAGCTTGGCACGTAGCGAGTGCTTCACAGATACCGTCGTTATTAGAGAAGCAGCGTGGCTTAGTAGAAAGAGCACGGGCTTGGGAGTCAGAGGTCGTGGGTTCTATTCCAGTTGTCAGCCGGGTGAACTTGGGCAAGCCACATCACTTCTCTGGGCCTCAGTTCCCTCATCTGTAAAACGGGGACTGAGACCGTGAGCCCCACGTGGGACGACCTGATTACCTCGCATCTACCCCAGCGCTTAGAACACCGCGTGGCACATAGTGAGCGTTTAACAAATGCCGTCGTTAACGATTATTATTGTCGGTGGGGGGTGTTGGCAGTTTGCTTCCTCCGGACGCCCCCCACGCCCCATCCTGTTCGAGGGTGCTCTCTCGCCCCCACAGATTCCCAACCCCGCGGCGATAGCGACCGTGCCGCCGGCCCAGCTAGAATTGGGTGGATGCCCTCGGAGCAGCCGGCACGGAAGGAATCGGCCACGCTAATCCGGCCGGCCTTAGGGGCGGACGGCCGGGGGAGCCGAGGAAACCAGAGATCCGAAGGCCCGGGGGGCGAGTGTCGGGGATTTTCAGAAATCCCACCGGTTTCAGTTGAGGGCATATCACCCACCTGCTGCGTTCTTCAAAGACCGCAGAGAAGCGCGTGCGGGCGCACGCCGGCTCGAGGGGAAGAAAAGCATCTCAGTTTTCTGTAGCCTTCGCTGGCGCGACTCGGTGTGCCGTTGTTTTGCTTGAACCCCCGGCTTCCTAATCGGAGAAGCGTTTTACCCTGATCATCCCCGTTCGTCTTCTAGCGCTTCTAGTTGCAGCCAGAATGCACGATTTCCGCCGAACCGTGAAAGAGGTCATCAGAGTGGTTAAAGTCTGCGAATCCACGTTACGGAAAAGGTACGTAAGGGCCCGAGGTGCGGCGTGTTTGTTGTTGTCTAACTAACACCGCTCAACCATTCAGCAGAGCGTGGAATAATTTTAGCCCCCCGCTTAGGGGAAGACTGACTGACGAGGACTGTGGTCGTGGATGTTCTTCTATTGGCGGGGAGGGGAAATGGCGCTGGGGGCCGCATCCGTCTTCCGGCGGCGTTCAGGGAAAGGTCGGGCTCTTGGTAAGAAAGATCGCATCTATCTCAAGAGAAGCGGCATGGTCTAGTGGAAAGAGCGTGGCCTGGGAGTCAGAGGACCTGGTTTCTAATTGCAGCACCACTGCTTGTCTGCTGTGTGACCATGGGCGGAGTCACCTAACCTCTCCGTGCCTCAGTTACCTCATCTGTAACACGGGGATTAAGACCGTGAGCCCCACGGGGGACGGGGACTGTGTCCAACCCGATTTTCTGGTATCAGCCCCGGCGCTTAGTTCAGTGCCTGGCACATGATAGTAATGTTGGTATTTGTTAAGCGCTTACTTTGTGCAGAGCACTGTTCTGAGCGCTGGGGTAGACGGGGGGGGGGAATCAGGTCGTCCCACGTGGGGCTCACGGTCTTCATCCCCATTTTACAGATGAGGTAAACTGAGGCTCAGGGAAGTGAAGTGACTCGCCCACGGTCACCCAGCTGACAAGTGGCAGAGCCGGGCTTCGAACCCTTGACCTCCGACTCCAAAGCCCGGGCTCCTGCCACAGAGCCGTGCTGCTTCTCACGGCACATATTATTATTATTATTATTGTCATTACTTTCTATGCCTGTTTCCTCGTCTGTAAAAATGGGCATTAAATCCTACTCTCTCCTTCCTAGACTTTGGGCCCCATGTGGGACAGAAGCTGTCCAAAGTGATGACCTTGTGTCCACCCCCAGAAGTTAGAACAGTGCTTGGCGTATATTAAGTGCTTGACGAATACTATTATTATTATTGTTGTTGTCGTCGTTGTTATCCTTACCATTCGCTGCGGGGTCATTCCAGACTCTGGGCTCGTAGCCAAAGATAATCAAACGTTTTTTCAAACGGAATCACCTCACACGGCCGGGGCCTTAAGGACCGCTTTGATAAGATCTCCTGGATCTGATCCCTTTTCTCTACGCGTAGCAGCGGAACGTCGTCTCCCGACCTATGACTTTCTCTCGATTTGTCTGCCCCCCAACCCCCCAACCCGGCCCCCTGAGAATGTCACGACCACAGCCGCCTCCTGACATTATCCTGCGGCGGCTCAACATCGCCCTCGGGTCTTAAAGGACTCTGCGAGCTCCTCTCGGCCCAGCGCTTAGTACGAGCCCGGGCCTGGGAGTCAGAAGGTCATGGGTTCTGATCCCGGCTCTGCCACTCGTCTGCTCTGTGTCCTTGGGCAAGTCACTTCACTTCTCCGGGCCTCGTTACCTCATCTGTAAAATGGGGATCGAGACTGCAAGCCCCACGTGGGACAGGGACTGCGTCCAACCCTTTATGCTCGTATCCCCCCCAGCACTTAGGACGGTGCCTGCCACGTAGTAAGCGCTTAATAAATACCTTCGATCGGTAAGTCTCTCCGATGGCTCCCCCCCCCCCCCCAGCTCCCTCCCCTCGCCCGGGCTCGCCTCTCCTCAACCGTGGGGATCCCCCAGGGCGCTTCCCGATGCCCACTTGGAAGAAGAGGAGGAAGGAAGCTCGCCAGATGTGCAGAGGGATCCAGCCTTCCTCCTTTTCATCCGGGCTCAACTCCTGCAGAGAAAGGGGCTGGCGGGGGGGGCTCTCCACCCAACCCGGGTGCCCCTGACCATTCATTCAGCTGCGCCTCCCTGCCAAATAGGTCATTTCCTTCCGGTGTTTCCTCTCCGCCCATCTTGTCTCCTTCAGCGGAATCCTTCCAAGGGCGGAGGCCGGAGCGCACCTCCTCCGAGCTCGTGATTGAGGCGGTCGTCTGGGGGGGTGGGGGGCTGTGGCCGGGTGGGGGAAAGGGACCGCTGTAGTGACCAAGGACGCTGGCGCCGAATGGGGGGAGCCACCTCGGGATTAGAGACAGAGGTTTCATTTCACAGCCCCAGATGAGTTCATTTCATCCGAGCGGTTGTCTGAGGGAAGGTTTCTTTCTAGAGTCATGCCTTGAATTGAAATGTTTGCCCAAGTTGCTCGCATTTCAGCTAAAATGACAGCTTCATTTACTCTGACACGGTAAATGTGACAGTTGAATCACTCACAGAACTATAATTACGACTCTGTTTATCATGAATCTTTAAAACTCGATGGATATTTTTCTACCGCGACGACGCGGGACGGCAGTTCGCCACGGCAGATCTTGGGTTCTGCTGTTTCCCTACCCGAGATCTCCTTCCTTTCCTTCCCAGAATTAGCGTTTTTGAAACTTTCTCTAAAAGAGGAAGACATTGACTGAATTGAGTTGTTTTAAAAACCTTTCACTTTGTAACGAGGTGGTCTCGTCTACCGGTAGTTCCCCGTGGGCCTCCGGGAAGTGCGTGCTATGTGTGTTGTTGGGAGGAACAGGGTGTTGGGAATCATCCGAGGCGGTGTCGGGCCTGAAACTATTTACTGCGCTCTCGGGTCCCCCTCCCCTTTAAGGTCGGGCCTGTAGAAGCTTGTATTTAAGGCTCTGCCGAGTCACCGTTCCTTTCGTACCCTTGAAATGTCATTCCCTCCGTCCGGGTGGTTGTCCCTTCTTCTCTACGGGTCATCTGCTTCCGTCGACCCTGCCCGTTTGGGTCGTTTTCTGTTTTTAACGGTACTTATTAAGCGCTTACTATGTGCCGGGCAGCGTACTGAGCGCTGGCGTAGATACGAGCCGATCAGGTTGGACACGGTCTGTATCCCACGAGGGGCTCGCAGTCTTAATTCCCATTTTACAGATGAGGTAACTGAGGTATAGAAGTAAGGCGACTTGCCCGAGGTCACACAGCAGACAAGTGGCGGAGCCAGGATTAGAACCCGGGTCCTTCTGAGTCCCGGGCCTGTTGACCGTAAGCTGCCAGAGGGCAGGGATTATCGGTCATCCCTGCTCGGTTTTTTTGAACCGTGCCCAGTAGGGAGCGGAAGGCCGGTGGGAGTTTTGAGATGAGGAGGAGGAGGAGGAGGAGGAGGAGGAGGAAGAGGATATTGTTCTCCGACCTCGGCAGTTCTGGTTCACCGTGTCAGCCACTGCGATTTATGGTTAACGAGCAGGAGCTAGCGAACATGAGTCTGGCTGATGCAACTGATTGGAAATGGGAGCGAGTTTTCCGAAGAAAATGGGAGCGAGAGAGAGAGAGGGAGAGTAAGAGAGAGTGGACGTGAATAAGGCCGGACAGATTGACCGTGAGGCTAATCACAGAAATCACCCCTTTTATAAGAACGACAAAGCCGTCCCCAGACTTCCACCCCCCAGCCGAACCTCCCCCTCGCCGCCCTTTCTCTCTTAGAAGCAGCGTAACCTGGGTCAGATTGCTTCGTACACTCAATCCGTGGTATTTATTGAGCACGTACTGTGTGCAGAGCACTGGACTGAACGCTTGGGAGAGTACGGTATTAACAGAGGCGGTAGGTCCATTCCCCACCCACAACAAGTTGACAGTCTACAGTCTAGACACAGTGTAAGCCTAACACGAAAGAGGATGGGCAGGCGCATTAGCGTTCTCCAAATGATCGGGACCCTCTGACATCTGTGAACGGGGAACCCGTGCAGTGCTTTAAAGAGAACATCCTGCGGCGGGAAAAGTCGTAGGGGAGAACGACGATACCATCTCTCGAAACAACAGGACGGGTTTTTCTCGGTTCGCCCACCTGCCAGCTCATCCCCGAGACCGTTTTCTCGGTCGAGGTCCTGGCCCTCCGATGTGATGACGGTGAACTCCGTCTCCCGCAAGCCTCGACGTCTGAGGGTCCCCAGGGGGACGAAATGGAGAGTCTGTGCAACGTTAGACAGGCAATAACAATTGATCGTATTTATTGAACGCTTACTACGTGCAGAGCACTGTACCGGGTGCTTGGGAGAGCCCAATACAACCGAATTAGCAGGCACGTTTCCTGCCCGTAACGAGCGTACAGCCTAGAGAGGGAAACGTGACGGTGAAATAGGAAATACTGGGTGGGGTGGGGACGGTGTAGGGGCGGGGAGGGCCGGGGAGAAGGAATCACCCACTGAAGCTTTAGCGTGGCAAATCCAAGGCAAACAAAATGGACCCTTCCTCCCCCAGTGGAACACTGACCGGTCAGTCGTATTTATTGATCACTTACTGTGTGCGGAGCACTGTACTAAGCACTTGGGAGAGTATAAGAGAAAAGACACGTTCCGGTCCACAACGGGCGTACAGTCTAGAGGGGGAGGCATTAACATAAACAAATAAGTTCTGAATTGTGTTCGTAAGTGCCGTGGGGCTAAGGGAGGGGTAAATAAAGGGAACGCGTGCAAGGTCGACAGATACGGGAGTGGGAATGAGACCTTAGTCAAGGAAGACCTCTTGGAGGACTTGTGCCTTCAATAAGGTTTCGAAAGTGGGGAGAGTCGTCGTCTGTCAGCTGTGAATAGAGAGGGCGTTCCAGGCCAGAGGCAGGACTTGGGCGGGAGGTCGGCGGCGAGATGGACGAGACGGAGGGAGGGCGATGCCGGCAGCTGGTTCCCGGACTTGCGATCGGCGGTGGATTGGGAGAGGGGATGGCGATGGCCCGTCTCCGTCGGTGTGGTTGGTCGTTCAGGAGGACAGCCGTTACGCCGTTCCCCCAAGGGTCCTGCTCCCTTGGTCAGAGACAGAGTCCCGGCCTTGCCGGGGCGGGACCTGCCCCAGGGTGACACCACTCACTGTGGTGGGAGCCGGTCCGATCCAGCCAGTGGCTGGACAGGGCTCGTCCAAGCATCACCCGCGACAGAAGCCTCGATCTCTGCCTCTCTGGGCTCCGCTCCAGCCAAGAAACTGAGGGATGGAATCCTTGCGCCTCAAAGAAGGATGCGGATTTTTCCATCCCATAGAGCCTGTGGAGATGGATCAGTCAGGAGCTGTAGAGCAGGATTCCGCTTAATCGGCGACCCCTTATAGACACCACTGTGCTCCCATATGTGACCCACTCTCTTCCTTCTGGCGAGGCGGTGGTCATTTATCCTAAAATGACCAGTGCTACAGTTGGAATTTTGAAAACCCACACAGAATGGATTTTTTTTTTCCAGATAGAGATATTTGTAGATACAGACCCTTGGGCGTATGAATACATAGCCTTACTTTACTGCGAGAAGAAGAAAGTTCAGGACCGATTCCGCCGCGGCCCGCTTCACACCTGGGAAGCCATTTTGGATACCCTGTGGCCTGTGGGGAGGAACAGTCAGAAAAATGGAGCCCTTTTCGCCCTAGCTCATGAGGTGGTCCTGGAGCCCGGCTCCAGCCCCCACCATGGGACGTCTTCCCTGCCTAATAATAATTGTGAGGCTTTTTAAGTGCTTACTTTGTGCCAAGCACCGGGATAATTACAAGATCGTAAGGTCCCAAATGGGGTTCACAGTCTAAACAGGAGGGCGAACAGGCATCGAATCCCCATTTTGCGCTTGAGGGATCTGAGGCACAGAGAAGTGAAGCGACTCGCCCCACGTCACCCGGCCGTTAAATGACAGAACTGGAATGAGAATGCAGGTCCTCTGACTCCCAGCCCCGTGCTCTCTCCACGAGGCCATGTTGCTTCCCATAATAATCGTAATAGTCATTTGTTAAGCGCTCACTGGGTGTCAACCATCCTCCCCCTTTTACTTTTTTTAAGGGTATTTGTTAAGTGCTTAGTCTGAGTCCAACACTGTTCTAAAAGCGCTGGGGTGGATACAAGTGAATTAGGTTGGACACAGTCCCTGTCCCACAAGGAGCTCAGAGTGTAAGTAGGGAGAAGAAGAGAACCGGGGCACAGAGAAGTGAAGCGCCTTACCCAGGGTCTTACCGCGAGCGGTTGGCAGAGCCAGGATTAGAACCCAGTTCCTCTGACTCTGAAGCCTGTGTTCCTTCCACTGGGCCACGCTGCTTCTCGTGCTGCATGGGGTTTGGCTCTCCCCAGCTGTGTGGTACCCCAGGAAGCCTGGGACCTAGGAATCAAGGAATAGGCAGAGGTACCAGGGCAGCCACCCGCTCTTGATCAGAATTGGATCTGGCGACTTGGGGCTAGCTGCAGGGTGCATCCTTGGTAGCCGAGGACCAGCACGTCGCTCTGTATTCTGCACGCCCAGCTCTGGGAGCGAGCACTTTATATAATACGGAGACGGCAAATAAATCGGACCCCGATATAAGCCGTCACCCCCCCCCCCCCCCCCAACCCCGTGCGAGAAACAAATCCCGTTTGAGTTTGTCGCATTTTGTTGTTTTTCTTCAAAAGGCCATTTAATTTACCCTTGCAGTGTGGGATGTGTGGTTTCCAAACACAGAGGCTTTGCACTGTTTTATAGAGGAATCGGAATACATCCTTCTGGCGGTATCATAAGATGTATCTTATCTTCCCACAGTAGGACTTCATTAACATGCAGAGATGCGGTCCGGTCGGAGAAGACCTTTGTTATATAGTTGGAGAGCTCACTGCTGCATAAAAGTCAAACTTCCTAAAGACGTGATATTTCGAATCTGGGATTTCTACCAGTGCTTTCAGAAGCGAAATGGAAGTTGCTTTCCGATTGGGTCCTTCTCTTTTTTTCCTTTCCTTTCTCTTTGTTCTCCTCACAGGGATTCGCGATTAGGCCAAGACCCGAGTTACGGGTTAGTGACAGGGTCTCATTCACCCCCAGTTCTGAGTTAATAAGAAACCAGAAGATTTATTTCTTGGGGAAAACTGACTTAGACTCTTCCCTTACCATTAGGCTGCGTGGCCACGGGCCTTCGGTGCTTGTGCGCTGACTCCTCGTAGCCCATCAAGAAGCAAATATAAACCCGCAAGAAGTAAACCAGATGGGAAAATCCAGAAATGAGATTGAAGCCTAGGCTTTACACATTGCTTCGTCAGAGTTCCTGTCACTTTTCATCATGTTTTGTTTTAAACTGGGATCGTGAAATAATTCTGTGGTAAACATGGATCACGAGAGGCTGTTCCATCTGTGCTTCTCAAGATGGGCTCCCGGAGGGTCTGGGTGGGAGGGGGCGGGGGACAGTATGTCAGCTCGGGCCGGGGCCCCTCACGGGACTGTCTGCTTTAGCGGCACATCTCCTCCAAGAGGGCTTCCATTCTGTCATTCGGTCGGATTTATTGAGCGCTCACTGGGTGCGGAGCGCCGTACCGAGCGCTCGGGAGAGTACAATACGACGATAAACGGACACATTCCCTGCCCACGGTGAGCTTACGGTCTAGACCGAGACTCCTTTCCTCTTCTCCCACTCCCTTCCGCGTCGCCCTGACTTGCTCCCTTTATTCATCGCCCCCCCCCCCCTCCCGGCCCCGCACCACTCATGTCCACGTCTGCAATTTATTTATATTAATGTCTGTCTCTCCCTCTAGGCGGTGAGCTTGTTGTGGGCAGGGAATGTGTCTGTGTATGATTATATCGTACTCTCCCGTGTGCTTGGCACGGTGCTGTGCACACAGTAAGTGCCCAGTAAAGACCATCGAATGAACGGATGAATAGATCACAGCTCCCCTCCCGTTATCGGGGCTGGCGGCCCTTAGAGCCCCGGGAGGGTCCACATTCTAAAAGTTCTCAAGGTGGAGTTTATCTCCTCCTTATCAATTAATTGTATTTATTGAGCGCTTACTGTGTGCAGAGCACTGTGCTAAGCGCTCGGGAGAGTACAATAGAACAGAATGGGCAGTACGTCCTCTGCATTCTCCCCACCCTCCTTTCAGAATGTTTAGCCTTTGGCCGGGGTGGACCTTTGGCTGGCCCCTCTCTCTCCCGACATCCGTGGATCGCCCGGGAGCGGATACAGGCGGTGACGGTTGTCTCAGGAAAACGTCCAGCCAAACCAGATGGTCCTAATGACCGGCGTCTCGGCCAGCGAAGCGGCGGGCGGGGGGGGGGGGGGGGGGATGTGGCCGTTCAGCCGACCCAATTGGACGGCTCCGGGATAACCCTTCAGGGCTTTCTGCGGGCAACCTTTTTCCTTTCGGCTGTGCGTTGTCAGGCTCACCGAATTTGAAGACACTCCCACCAGCCAGCTGACCATCGATGAGTTCATGAAAATCGATCTGGAAGGAGAGTGCGATCCCCCTTCCTTTACGGCGGGGCAACGGAAGTTAAAGATTAAACAGGTAACTAACTTCGGGAGGGAGGCGGAGGGCTTTTCGCCAAGGAAGAGCAAGGCCATCTGTTCTTTCGTCATTCAGGTTGATTGGGAAATTAGGTTAATGGCACCAGGTGAGGAGCACTCCAGCCTCCATCTGTATTCAGATGCGACGGGAAAATTGACGGTTTGAGAGGCGACCCGGTGGCCAATCGGGAATGTCCTTCCAGGGGACAGTTGTGACGGCCAGCTTACGGTGTGAGAATCACAGTCGTGTTTACTGAGAGCTTATGGTACGCGGAGCACTGTTCTCAGCCCTCGGGAGAGTACGGCCGAACGGTTGGTAGACACGTTCCCTGCCCCGTCTTTTAAAATTCTCTGGTTTCTGAATCATCACAGTTTCGAGAACAGTTTTTAGAGCTTAACGTTTTAGGGGGAAAAACACTTATTTCAAAAATATTCAGATGCCAGTCGATTTGCCCAAGGAAGCAGCAGTGTCAGCAGCCTTTTCCCTATCTCCCAAGTTCTCGGAAACCGCCGGCACCCGGGGGCAAATCTTTCAGGCCAAAATTTAAGGAAGGGTCACTGAGTTTCACTTCATGGTCTTCAGAGAAACCCACCCTCCCCCGCCTCCGGCCCCCCGCCTCCACATCAGCCCCCCGACATAATAATAATAATAACGATGTTGGTATTTGTTAAGCGCTTACTATGTGCCGAGCACGGTTCTAAGCGCTGGGGTAGACATAGGGGAATCAGGTCGTCCCACGTGGGGCTCACGGTCTTAATCCCCATTTGACAGATGAGGGAACTGAGGCACAGAGAAGTTAAGTGACTCGCCCACGGTCACACGGCCGACAAGTGGCAGAGCTGGGATTCGAACTCATGAGCCCTGACTCCAAAGCCCGGGCTCTTTCCACTGAGCCACGCTGCTTCTCCAGCCTAGAAACCAGGGGCATAGACATAGAAACCAGGGGCAGGGACATAGAAACCAGGGGCAGGCCGGTCCACGCCAGCCTGCCGCCAGCCTGCCAGATGCCGGCGCTGGCAACGTCTGATCCCCGGCGGGGCCTCGAAGAGGCAAACGGGCCGAGATACTGGGCTGTTTTCAGCAGTAGAGAGTTCAGCGAACGAGGGGACGGGTCCGCTGGGTCTCGGTCTTCGTCCACAGTCGACCCAGGGCAGCCGGGCGGGGGGTTCAGGAGAGCAGGCCCTGTGGGCGGGGAACCCTTCTGTCCCCCCAAGCGCTTAGTACAGCGCCCTGCACGCAGAACTGCTCCATAAATACCACCGACTGACTCGCGAAGAGACGTGCACGGCGGGGAAAGCCGATCCCTTGGAGTCCTGTGATTCTCTTTAAATTTCCCGGATACCTTCCCCTGCTCCCTCCTACCTCCCTCTGCCCCTCCGCCCCCATCACTTGGCACCCGTTTGTGGCCCCGGGCCCGAGAGAAGAATAAAAATAAAAAAGCAAGGTTGCAGGTGTTCTGGAGCCCTTATCTAAACACCTGGACCTCCCCGCCCATTTTTTTATGGTATTTGTTAACCGCGAGAGAAGCGGCGTGGCTCAGTGGAAAGAGCAGGGGCTTGGGGGTCAGAGGGCGTGGGTTCTAATCCCGGCTCCGCCGCTTGTCAGCTGTGTGAATTTGGGCAAGTCACTTCCCTTCTTCGTGCCTCAGTTCCCTCATCTGGCAAATGGGGATGAAGACTGTGAGCCCCAGGTGGGACAACCCGATCACCTTGTATCTCCCCCAGCGCTTAGACCGGTGCCTGGCTCATAGTAAGCGCTTAACGAATACCATCGTCGTCATTATTATTATTGTTATACAAGCTAATCAGGTCCCACGTCTTAATCGCCTTTTTTCGGATGATGTAACCGAGGACTGGAGAAATAAAGAGACTTGCTCAAGGTTACACAGCAGACAAATGGCAGAGCCGGGTTTCAAACCCAGGTTCCCCAGGCTCCCCCAGACTCCCAGGCCCGTGCTCTATCCATTAGGCCACGCTGCCTCTCAAAGATCCTTTGGGACTTAGGGACCATCTGGCTCTTTCCTCGGCCAACGAGGTCGAGGCAGGCGAGGCTGAGCCGAACCAAAACGCCCAGGAATTATCACTGGCCCCGAAACGGGGGAAGCAACCCTTTATTTCAAGTGTGCTCCTTTCGTCTTCTATTTCAGCTCGAGCAGGCCCTGTCAAAAAAACTCGAGGACGTCGAGGACGTCGAAGGTAGCAGCCCCTCCCTACGAAATGCGTCGCTTGTTTCTTTGCTGGGACGGATGTCCGCTTGAGACGTATTTTTGCTGTTTCCTTTCGGAAAGGTGAAATCTCGAGCTACCAGGACGAGATCGAGATCGAATTAGAGAACAGCAGGCCGAAGGTGAAGGGAGCCCTCGCCAGTTACGCCAAAGACAGTAAGTCTGGCCCTACTTTTGGGGCAAGAACTGGGACGCGATCTAAAATGACGGCCAGGTAGCCGGTGTATCTGTAGAACGGCTTAGATTGTGCCGTGGGTTAAGCGAGCTTCCAAAAATTATCACAGGAAAAATCTGTCTTGGAAGTTCTTTCATAATCCACCTCCTAGCACGTACACGGACCGAGTTTCAGCGACTGGAGTTGCCGGAAAACTCAGAAGTGGGTTGCGGATGGACAAGCCGGATTTGGCGATTAGTCAGGATCAAGTTAAGGACGTTAGTCATCAACGTTAGTCAAGTTGATAAGTCAACCGGTGATTATCATTCCTCGTTCCTGGGCCTTAATGGAACTCCCCGTGAGCACCAGTTCTGCCGTTCCTCGGGGCTTCCCCAGGCTCGCCCCCGAAAAGACAAGCTTAGTCGGCCGACGTCCCGCTCAGGGAGAGGAGGCGAGGGCCGAGAGGGGAGAAATATCATCCAAATGGCATGATTTCGCCAAGTGGCCGGCGAAACCACCTGGCCTTTGAATTGCACCGCCGGCCCCTCCACGACGCGGGGTCACCCGGGGTCCACCCACTCATCGAGAGATTTCTGGGGGAACGGACCATGAAAACATCCAGGTCTATACTCCCGGTTTGAAAACGTTGATCAACGTTTTGCTGATGGGTTTTTTTTGGTTGTTTCTATTTTTTTTTTTTTTTTTTTAGTAGTAGTGAGTAAGATTGGGTCCGTATATGCCACCTCGTGGTCCCTGGGACGTACCGAAAGGCAGCTGCTCCGCGGAGGTCCCCGGCGGCTCTGAGTCGCTCCCATTTTGTCTGCCGAGCGGCCTGTATTCCGGGGTCCGCTCTGAAGCTCCCAAGCCAAAGCTTAGAGACTAGGAATCACTGCCAGGTGGGCGTGATGACATCGGGGGCCCCGGCCCGGGCTCAGAGGCTGGCTTAGGGGGACGTGCCGGGCCGAGGCCTGCCGCTGCCGACTTGGCCAGGAGTTGGTGGAGAGTGAGCGGTCCCCCCGGCGTGCGATGGGGCGGCCTGCGGAAGCCGGACGGGAGGGGTCAATGACCTGAGAAGTCGAGGGGCTGCTTCATGACAGGCGATTTCCCTGCCCGCCTTCAACGCAGATGAAGCCGGGACTGTCTCTGCCGGAACACCCGCTTCGTCCCTCCGTCGCCAGCCGACGTAATGCTTTGGCTGTTTCTGCAGCCCTCTGTTTGTCTCTACAGCCTTCTATTTGTTTCGTTTTTATGGTATTCGTTAAGCGCTTACTACGTGACGGGCACTCTTCCGAGTTCTGTGGTAGATAATAGTGATACATTTATGGTATTTGTTAAGCACTTACTATGTGCCAGGCACTGTACTAAGCGCTGGGATGGATACAAGCGAATTGGGTTGGACACGGTCCCGGTCCCGCGTGGGGCTCGCAGCCTTGAGCCCCATTTTTACCGACGAGGGAACTGAGGCACAGAGAAGTTAAGTGACCTGCCCGAGGCCACACAGCGGACAAATGGCGGAGCTGGGATTAGAACCCATGACCTTCTGAATCCCAGGTCTGTGCTCCATCCACTACACCATCCCGCTCAGGTTGGACCCAGTCCCTGTCCCACATGAGGCTCACAGTCTTAATCTCCATTTTACAGATGAGGGAACTGAGGCCCAGAGAAGTGAAGCGACTTGCCTAAAGCCTGGCAGCAGACGAGTGGCGGGGCTGGGATTAGAACCCGGTTCCTTCCGACTCCCAGGCTCGTGCTCTAGCCATTAGGCCACGCTGCTTCACAGTAAGCGCCCAATAAGTACCACTGATCAGTCGATACAGCTAGCCGCAATAGTAGATCAGGGAAGGCTGCTGACCCTGCAGCCGCCTTCACTGTCTTCAGGGCCAGCTCCCCAAGTGCCCACTCCCAAACTGGGGCCGAGTCGATCGATGGTATTGATCGAGCGCTTGCCGGGTGCCCGGCACCGGGCTAAGCACTGAGAGAGTATAACGTAACAGAGTTGGCGGACACCTTCCTGGATAGAGGACCTTGGGCAAGTCACTTCTCTTCTCTGGGCCTCAGTTCCCTCACCTGTAAAATGAGGAAAAGAGCGTGAGCCCCTTGAGGATGACGACTGTGTCCAGCCTGATTAACTTGCATCTCCCCCGGTGCTTAGAACAGTGCTTGGCACATAGTAAGTGCTTAATTTGAGCTCGTTACGGGCAGAGATTGTCTGTTGTTGTGTTGGGCTCTCCCAAGCGCTTAGTGCGGTGCTTTGGCACACGGTAAGCGCTCAATTAATACGATCGAATAAATGAACGAACAAGTACCATAATTATCATTATTAGTATTATCACCCATTCATTCAATAGTATTTATTGAGTGCTTACTATGTGCAGAGCACTGTACTAAGCGCTTGGTACTAACCCACGACAAGCTTACAGTCTAGAGGCCGTAAGAGGCGATTCTCGGGGTCGACCTGCATTCATCCTGTAGGTTCACGCCCAAGGGTCCATGAGCTAAGCAGTTCCCCCCGTACGAGTAGTGGCCGGCTGACCCAGCACGAGGGACACTTGCCAAAAAAAAAAAGGCAAACACCCTTTACCTATAAAACATAAGTCACTCGGAAATGTCCCTGCCGAGGGACTGGTGAAGACTCGCACTGGGCCGGAGTCCGTCCCTAGGAATACCCGAGCCGTCCTGACTTTCGACCGGGCCGCCCGCTCTGGCGGTTTCGGTTTCGGAAAGGCCTGACGGCCCAACGGTTTCCGGTTTGTCTTAGATTCCGTCGACGATAATACCGCCATCATCTTCGGCGAGGAGGAGGCCGAGGACGAAGAGCTGGAAGCGGCCGCCAACCACCTGAATAAGGACTTTTACAGCGAGCTCCTCGACCGAGACAGACTGAACCACGAAGGGGATCCGGAGCCCGGGCCGGCCGAGCCGGTGCGGCCTCCGGCCCTGGAGTGTCTGCTGGGCCCGCTCCCCACCGCCGCCAGTCTGGGCATCACCGAGTCCATAAAAGAATGCATCTCCGCCAAGGAGCGCGACCCCAGTAAGTGCGCCGGTCGGTAGCCCGAGGATAAGTCGGAGGGCCACGGGGTCAACGTGGCTGGCCAGACGCGTCCCCGACCCGTCACCAGAGCGGGTGAAACCGCTCCACACCGAGCTCGGAGCGTCTGTGGGAAAAACGTTCGGCGAGCGTAAATGCTTCGCCGTCGGGAGTGGTCCCGTTGGCACCCGTTCCCTTGGTTTCGGGTCGACCGATTTCATTCCCATACTCGGCGCGAGAATAGCTGTCGCCGGCTGGCCAGCTAGTGTCACCCAGCGGACTCGGTGACCCGGAGAGGCCGATTACGTCTTTACGGGCAAGAACCACCCTGGCAAAGTGATTCCTCCCTCCTCTCCCTTCTCCTTGGCTCAATGTTAAGAAGTGAAGTCTAAGATTAGCGATCGGTAGCGTGTAGAACTTGTTGGTTTCAGAGTCCGGGATCCTCATTCTTTTGGATCCCCCGCTGAACGTACCCGTTCGGGCATTGGCAGAGTTTTCTGAACTGGTTCATGGTCTGAGCACCGCAACGGTGCAGAGATTCAACATCAACTTGTATTTTTTTATACCAAGTAGCAGCAGGTAGAAACAGCGTGGCTTAGTGGGTAGACCACGGGCCTGGGAGCCGGAGGGACCTGGCTTCTAATCCCAGCTCTGCCCCTTGTCTGCTGTGTGATCTTGGGCAAGTCACTTCACTTCTCTGGGCCTCAGTTCCCTCGTTTGTCAGTAGGGGATTAAGACCGAGCCCCTCGTAGGACAGGGACTGAGTCCAATCCGATGATTTTTATCTACCCAAGTGCTTAGAGTAGCGCTGGGCACGTGATAAGCACTTAACGAGTTATTGTGATTTCGTTTTTCACCAGTTACATTTGCTTGGTACCCAGGAAGTTGTCATTTGTGAGCGTTATGGGAATAATAGTGCTATTTCTAAGGTTATTTCTTTGTGCCAAGCACTGGATAAAGCACTGGGGGGGGATTCATTCATTCAGTCATGTTTATCGAGCACGTACTACGTCCGAGCTTATACTGGGAGGCAAGGTTAGAAGGTGGGACACTGTTCCTGTCCCACATGAGGCTCACCGTCTAAGTAGGAGTGAGAACAGGTATTTAATCCCCATTCTGTGGATGAGGAAACTGAAGCCCAGAGAAGTTAAGTGCCTCACCCAAGGCCTCACAGCAGGCAAGTGGTAGATCCAGGTTTAGAATCCAGGTCGCCGGACTCTCAAGCCTGTGGTCTTTCATCGAGGTCGCGCTTCTTTGTGTGGGAATTGTTGGATAAAGCTATCTAACCAGCTGTTCGGCAAGAGAGCGTTGGCAAAATACAGGAGAGATCATTAGTATGCGTCTTATGGATGTTAGGTAATAGAGAATGAAGTAAATTTGTTAATTTTCCCAGGAATTTGTTCATTCTTTAGGGAAGTGTTTCTGTTGGTTTTCAGAGGCGGAGGCTCCTTGAGTCTAATAACAATAATACCAGCAGTGGTATTAATTAGCAAATACCCTATTTAACAAATAACGTATTTAATATAAAAATTACCCAGGGCTGAATAACGATAATAGTAATGATAATGGTGGCATTTGTTAACACAATTTACCTGGGTGATTTTGTAATAAAATACTCTCGACCAGTCCTCCGTGTTGTCTCCTCTTGCCTCACCGGCCCTAACCTGGAGTGTCCAGTCACAGGGAACCCTTTCTATGTGGAGGGTATTTTTATTTAATCAGACGCAGCCTTTTCCCCTCCCCCGCTCCCCCCCAATTCTTCAGTTCTCTCTAAATAATGAATGAGAAATTACTGATTGATTGCTCTTGAAGAAACATGGGGATCAATACTCTATATCCCAAATGGACTCGTCCATTCTCCCTTGTAAAGCTTGTCTGCCCAGAGAGCCAACTCTTAGAGTTGCTGAGTCCAATGGCTACAAGGGAAATAATAATAATACTAAGAATAATAACGATCGTGGTATTTGTTAAGGATTTGGGGATCCGTTTTGTAGGGGCACCGGGGATGTTGAAAGTCACTGGACTTCTAAAAATATTCTAATCCAAATATCCAGCGCTCAAGCTCGAAGAGGTGGTGCTTCCAGATGAATTTCTTGTTTATATTGTGTGGGCAGTGATTTTGGCGTGAGAGAGGACGGGTGTTCAGTTGGCATTTAATCAACTGGAAGTTGGTAATTTGGAGCTGAAAGTTGAGCAGAGAGGTAGGAAGAGGTAATTCCGAACTTGATTCTTCTTATCAGTCAATCAGTCAGTTGTAATTACAGTGTCCTCTAGACTGTAAGGTCCTTGTGGGCAGAGAACCCGTCTAGCAACTCAGTTAGATTGTGCTCTCCCCAGTCGTTTTATTGTTTAGTTGTTTTATGGTATTTGTTAAGCACGTGGGAGGAGTCTAGCACTGTTTCAAGTGGTGGGGTAGGTACAAGTTAATTTGGTTGGACACGGTACAAGCTCAGTAAATACGGTCGATCGATTGATTGATGATACGAAGCGCTTGTTCTCTTGCTCCCCGTAAGATGAGATGTATAAATCGATTAATCGATCGTATTTGTTGAGCATTCGCGATATGCAGAGCAGTGTACGAAGCGCTTGGGAGAATACAGTAGAACAGAGTTGGTGGACACGGTTCCCTGCTCACAAGTTTGAATTTGGCCCCTTTATGTTGTTGGGGTTATGTGGGGTTCCAGCCACTCTGAAATGAATAAAAAACTGATAGCTCTGGATGGTCTGAAGTTCCAGCGGAAGAGTGGGTCTGAGGGTATGTGCTTCTTTGAGAAATTCTGCCCTGACCCCACAGCACTCAATCAACTGTATTTATTGAGCGCTTACTGCGTGCCAAGCACTGTACTATTTATTGAGCGCTTACTATGTGCAGAGCATCATACTAAGCACTTGGGAGAGTATAATACGACAGAAGTAGCAGACACATTCCCTGTCCGTAGCGAACCTGCAGTCTTCAGAGACTTCTGTAAATTATTTTACTATTTTCATTTTTCTCCAAAAGAAAGAGAATTCTGCAGCCGCTGGCTTGCAGACTGACCGTCTGCGTAACCGTGGATCCTGTGAAAATGCAGTCAAGGGAGGGAGACCGAAATTAATATAAATGCGTGAATGCAGCGTCGGGTAGTTAGGGTGGAAAGGCTGCCGAGGATCTTCAGAGCCCCTTAGTTCTCAGACCTGGCTAGAGGGGCGGTTCCCCTGGGAACGTGGTAAAGCCCAGGTGGTCATCGGCCAATCCCATCGATCGATCCGTCGGTGGTATTTATTGAGCGCCGACTGCATGCCGAGCGGCGTGCGGAGCGCCCGGGACAGCCCAGTGCGACGAGAGTTGGGCGACGCGATGTCTGCCGGGAGAGAGCTTACAATCTACGGGGAAGGCGCTCGTTAAAAGAGGTTCCGGATAGGGGAAATAGTAAGGAAATAGCACGGTACTCGAAAGGTCTAAAAGGCTGTACCCTCACCGGGGCAGACGTGCGGCCAGAAGTTGGGGGATTTTTTTCCCCCCCACAAAAGCAGGATGGTCTAGTGACAAGAGTACGAGCTTGGGAGTCAGAGGACGTGGTTTCTAATCTTAACTTCTCTGTGCCTCAGTTCCCTCATCTGTGAAATGGAGATTAAAACTGTGAGCCCCACGTGGGACAACCTGATCGCCTTGTAATCCCCCCAGCGCTTAGAACAGTGCTTTGCACATAGTAAGCGCTTAACAAATACCACCATTATTATTATTATTATTATTAATCCCGGTTCTGCCGCTCGTCTGTTGTGTGACCTCGGGCAAGTCACTTAACTTCTGGGCCTCAGTTACTCATCTGTAAAATGGGGATGAAAACTGCGAGCCCCACGCGGGACAACCTGATGACCTTGTATCTACCCCAGTGCATAGAACAGTGCTCGGCACATAGTAAGCGCTTAACAAATGCCATCATTATTGCTGTTATTATTATTAAAAGCAATTCCACCCACAACCGTACCTCCTGAGAGCACGCCCATAAACCGATCTCAGGGAGCAGCCGGTAATCCCGGGTTCGCAGGGCTAATCCCGGAGACGCTTTCGGCCCCCGTCTGTGGGAGGAAAAGGAAGGTTCTGGAAAGGGCATCGGCTCCAGGCCAGGGGAGAGGCCGGGCCGTGCACACATGCAGGAGCAGGCCCGCACGGAAGCCCGGGGGAGCCCGCTGGGGGACTACGGGTCACGCGGCAGCCCCCCGGGGGACGGCGGAGGGACGGGCCGCCACGCCCGATGGAGAGCTCGGCTCCGGGCTGGAACCGGAGCTGCCGTCTTCGGATCTGGGCTCGCGGAGTTCAACCCCCACACGCACCGCCCCCCGCCTCTTCTCAGCTTGCCACGGAGGTTGTCTCCAAGGAGCCGTGACCCGTGTGTGTTTGTGCATGTTCAGAATGCCCAAAATAATAATAATAATTATAACGGTATTTGTTAAGCCCTTACTATGTGCCAAGCTCTGTTCTAAGCGCTGGGGTAGCTATGGGGTCGTCGGGTTGTCCCACCTGGGGCCCACAGTCGTAGTCCCCATTTGACAGATGAGGTAGCCGAGGCACAGAGAGCTAAGGGACTCGCCCAAAGTCACGCAGCTGCCAAGTGGCGGAGCCGGGAGTCGAACCCACGCCCTCTGACTCCCAAGCCCGGGCTCTTTCCGCTGAGCCGCGCTGCTTCTCTAAACCCTGCAAACGTTAGCTTGCCTTCCTTCCATCAGCGGGGCCTGGACGGAGGATGGGAGGGAAGCGAGAAGGCGATCAATGTGATCTAACTGGGAGAAAGTACTGTACTACACGCTTGGAAGGGTAAAATACGTCACCCTAATGGGCACATTCCCTGCCCGCAATGCGTTAATAGTCTAGAGGGCGCGTAGTGAGCGCTTAACAAATACCATTGTTTTAAAAAAAGGGTCAGGTCGTGTTTAGCCAATCAATTATTCGGATTCATCCCTTGGCCATCTAAGTGGGGGAAAACAGTCACGCGGAGCAAAAGAATATCATCAATTAATAGTGTTTATTGAGCAAATGTATCCAAGTCCAGGTTCCCCAATCCTTGTAGAAATGGAAAAGTTTTAAATTAATGACTCAGTGGTATTTATCGAGCACTTACTAAGCGCAGAGCTCCGCGCTAGGCACTTGGGAGAGTACAGCACAGTAGAGTCGCTAGAAGCAGTCCCCGCCCTCAAGGAGCTTCCAGTCTCGGAGGACCGACTGTGCCGAAGAAACGGGAATTGCCACTCCGGTTTTTCTGGCGTGATCAGTGGAAGGGACTATTTAAAGAGCATTTTGAAGTTTGTTTCTGAGCTGTACAAATGAGTTGGGTGTAATTGAGTGTTGATTCGCGCATCTGGGCTCCCCACAAATACACACAGATTACTTTATTTTTAGGCCCAGGTGTGGAGGACGACATTTCGGCGTGGGAGAAGGGCATCCGGCAGGGGAGGGGCTTGGGCCCGAGGCCCAGTCCCGCCACTTTCTAAAACCGCGGTACGCCCACAACCTGCGATTGTGGAGCCGGCGTGATTCGGCTCAGACCCGACAGCCGGAGTCTCCCACGGAGACGGGTGTACCGGCATTCGGGGTTTCTGGAGGGGCTGAGAGGCGGAGTTGGCGAGGGGGAATCGGCGCGGCCTAGGGGTCTCCCCCTCTAGGCTGCAAGGTCGTCGTGGGCGGGGAACACGTCTGCCAACGTGGTTGCGCTGAACTTTCCCAAACGCTTAGTCCGGTGCTCTGCACACGGTAAGAACTCAATAAGGAAGCACTCGATAAATGCCATCGATTGAATAGGTGGTGCCCCGATCTGGGAGCTGGAGGACCTGGGTTCTGATTTCGGCTCCACCCCTTTCCTGCCGTGTGACCTCGGACAAGTCACTTCAATTCTCTGGACCTCAGCGTCCTCCTCTGTAAAAATGAGAGTTCATGATCTGTTCCCCCTTAGACTGTGAGCCCCTTGGGGGACAGAGGCTAGGGAGATGTTTGGTTCTCCAGGTCCAATATTGTGTGTCGTGAAAAGATTGTCTCTATTTGTTGCCAACTTGTACTTTCCAAGTGCTTAGTACAGTGCTCTGTACGTAGTAAGCACTCAAATTCTATTGAGTGAATGAATGAACGAATGATCCTTCCCATCCTTCCCGTCTCTCAGGCCCGCAATCTCGGTGTCATCTTTGACTCGTCTCTCTCGTTCGCCCCACGCATCCTATCCGGCACCGAGACCTGCCGGTTTCACCTTTACGATATCGCCGAGATCCGCCCTCTCCTCTCCACCCGGACGGCTACCTTACCGCTACGGGCTCTCGTCATATCCCGGCTAGACTACCGTGTCGGCCTTCTCTCCGATCTCCCTTCCTCCTCTCTCGCCCCGCTCCGGTCTATCCTTCGCTCCGCCGCCCGGCTCATCTTCCCGCAGAAAGGCTCCGGGCCTGTCACTCCCCTTCTTAAACACCTCCAGTGGTTGCCTGTGAACCTCGGCTCCAAACAAAAACTCCTCACTCTAGGCTTCGAGGCTCTCCGTCACCTCGCCCCTTCCTACCTCTCCTCCCTTCTCTCTTTCCACCGCCCACCCCGCACGCTCCGGAGGCTCCTCCGCCGCCCGCCTCCTCGCCGTCCCCCGGTGTCGCCCGTCCCGCCGTCGACCCCCGGGTCGCGTCCTCCCGCGGTCCCGGAACGCCCTCCCTCCTCACCTCCGCCAAACTCATTCTCTTCCCCCCTTCAAAACCCTACTTAAAACTCACCTCCACCGAGAGGCCTTCCCAGACCGAGCTCCCCTTCTCCCTCTACTCCCTCTACCGCCCCCCCTTCACCTCTCCGCGGCTTAACCCTCTTTTCCCCCCTTTCCCTCCGCTCCTCCCCCTCTCCCTTCCCGTCCCCTCGGTACCGTACTCGTCCGCTCGACCGTATATATTTTCATCACCCTATTTATTTTGTCGATGAGACGTACATCGCCTCGATTCTATTCAGTCGCCGTCGTTCTTACGAGACGTCCCTCCCCTCGACTCTGTCCGTCGCCGTCGTTCTCGTCCGTCCGTCTCCCCCGATGGGACCGTGAGCCCGTCGGACGGCGGGGACCGTCTCTATCCGTCGCCGACTCGTTCGTTCCGAGCGCTTAGTACGGTGCTCTGCACATGGGAAGCGCTCAATAAATACTATTGAATGGATGAATGAATGAACGATGGGGGCCGTGTCCAGCCTGTTTATCTTGTATCTACCCCAGCGCTTAGTAAGTTCAGTGCTTGGACATAGTAAGTGCCTAACAAACACCATCATTATTATTATTATCATCATTATCATTGCCTTATCATTATTAATATACTAATCACAGCAAAGCTAGTTCGGCATCTGGTAAGGCGTACAGTACCTGACTTTAGTAAGTACTTAATAAGTACCACAATTATCATCATCATTATCATTATTAATATGATAATCACGGCAAAGCTGGTTTGGCATCTGGTAAGGCTTTTCAGTCAATGGTTCCACCTGTCAACTAATCAGTGGTATTTATTGAGCGCTTACCGTGTGCAGAGCACCTTCCTAAGCGCTTGGGAGAGTTCAGTATAGAGGAGTTGGGAGATTCGTCCCCTACCCCCAACGAGCTCACAGTTTAGAGAGGGAGACGGACGTTAATAGCTTTTCCATTCCCCACCAGGATGGAGAGGGGAGACGGCTGACGCCTGTTGGGGGATTCACTTGGGGTACAGGGTTCTTGGGGTGACTGACAACTCCCCCACTCCACCCCCTCGCTGCCAACCCAGCCCCTTCGGGCAGCTCAACTCTGCTTCCCCCCCTTCTCTGCGAAGTCACGGGGCCCATTCGTGCATCGTGCTACGAACCAAGGCCGCCCGTTTGAAACTGGGCGAGGCCAACTTGCTTTTCTTTTTTAACAGTTCTCAGAGATGGCGTTTCCTCCTGTAGGGACTTGGGAAAGTATCCTCGGTTGGTTTCACTCAAGCGAATCCTGCCTCAAAAGACCGTTGAGCGGGATTGTGGCAAAATCTACCGCCTTCCTGGAGTGATTAGCCCCTGGAGAGGAAAATTCAGGCTCATCGCTCTCGAGAGCTTCCGCTGAGCAAAGTGGTTCGTAATGGGGCATTTGCGGGAAGGAGAAGGGGCCGACGTCCCCGGCCTCTCCGCCGTCACCAAATTATTTTCCTTCCCGAAGAAGTGGCGGCTCTCGGCCCCCCCCCAGGCGAGCTCGGTCGCTCGATTTGATGATTTAATTTGCGGCCCGTCTCCGTTGCAGCGGGCTCCCGATCGATCGGCCAACCAGAGGACGTTATTGAGCGTTTGCCGAGCGCAAAGCAGCGTACTGAGCTGTTGGGAGAGGGCAGTAGCGTGGGTAGATGCTATCCCTGCCCTCAGGCAGTTTGCAGTCTACCGTGTGTAGAGCTGTGTACTGAGTGCTTGCGAGAGGGCACCAGACTGATGGCTCAGTGGAAAGAACACGGGCTTTGGAGTCAGCGGTCACGAGTTCGAATCCCAGCTCTGCCCCCTGTCAGCTGTGTGACTGTGGGCGAGTCACTTAACTTCTCTGTGCCTCAGTTACCTCATCTGTCAAACGGGGATTAAGACTGTGAGCCCCACGTGGGACATCCTGATTCCCCTGTGTCTACCCCAGCGCTTAGAACAGTGCTCGGCACATAGTAAGCGCTTAACAAATACCAGTATCATTATTATTATTAGTCATGATCCCTGCCCTCAGGGAGCTTTACTGTCTATGGGGAATTATGAGAAGCAGCGTGGTCTAGTGGCTAGAGCACGGGACTGGGCGTCAGAAGGACGTGGGTTCTGATCCCGGCTCTGCCACGTGTCTGCTGTGTGACCTTGGACGAGTCACTTCACTTCTCTGTGCTTCAGTTACCTCATCTGTAAAAATGGGGATTAAGACTGTGAGCCCCACGCGGGACAGCGACTGAGTCGAACCTGATTAGCTTGAGTCTCCCCCAGCGTTCTGAGCAGTGCCTAGTAGGCGCTTAACAAATACCATAAAAAAAATTACAATCTAGTTCACGGTCTTTGAGGCAGCTTCATTCATCGCCTCGGACCAGATTCCGAATGCCAGGATCCCTGGGGCGCCGCCTCCATCAGTTGGAGGATCGGGTGGACCATCGCTCGCTAGAGATCGTGTCTAATAACTCTCACTGTGTTCCCTCAAACAACCAGTCAGTTAATCAGTGGTATTTATTGAGGGCTCACCGTGTGCAGGGCACTGTGGTAAGCACTTGGGAGGGTTCAGTCGAACAGAGTTGATATACACGTTGCCTGCCCACCAGGTCCTTACAGTCTAGAGGGGTTTAAAGTTTAAAGTCCAGACTTTAAAATAAATTCTGGATGTGGTACCTGGAGAGCGGGGTGAAATCAAATGTTATAAAGTGTTCAGATCCATGTGCAAAGGCAACGGAAGGGAGGAGGAGTAGGGGATATGAGGGCTTAGTTGAACAAGATCTCTTGGAGATGTGATTTTAAGAAGGCTTTGAAGATGGGGAGAGTTCTGCTCTGTCTTCTTAAAATTATTATTATCATTAGGGTTTTTTTTTTGCAAGCGCTTAATACGGTGCCTTGCATAGAGAAAACCTCCAGTAAATTCTCCTGATTGCTTGCCAAGCTCCCCCAACCTGAACCCACCGGTTTGATCCCCACGACTGGAAATTGACACACAGTGTGGCCTAGTGAATAGAACTGGGATGTGGGAAGGACCTGGGTTCTAATCCTGGCTCTGCCAGTTGCCTGCTGGGCGACCTCAGACAAGTCACTTAACTTCTCGGTGCTTCAGTTCCCTCATCTGTAAAATGGGGTTTAAGACTGTGAGCCCCCTGTGGGACGTGGACCGTATCCAAACTGATTAGCCGCGCCTGGAACATAGTAGGGGATTAAAAGATATCATTTAAAAAAATGAGATGATGTGGGCATGGCGTGTAATTCTGGTTCTCCTCGTCACCTTGCTGGGGCCGGTGCCGTCCTGAAGGACTAAAATGGTTGATGTCCTGCAGTGTTTGAGAAGCAGCGTGGTCTAATGGATAGAGCAAATACCATTTTAAAAAAATGACTGTGCCCAGTCTCCCAACCTCAACCAAATCCCACCTCCATGGGCCGGGAGACGCTCAGGAACGACCCAAGGAGCAGAAGCAATCTGCTTTTTCCCCATGTGGGACAAGGCCTGGGTCCAACCCGATTATGTACATATCTGTTATATATTTATATTAATGCCTGTCTCCCCCTCTAGACCGTAAACTCGATGTGGGCAGGGAATGTGTCCAATTATTGTTATACCGTACTCTCCCAAAGGCTTAGTACAGTGCTTTGCACAAAGTAAGCACTCGAAAAATATGACTGAATGAATGAATTAGCTCGTAGCTACTGCAGCATTTAGCATGGTACCTGCCACGTAGTGATGTCACATTATTATTATTAGTATTAATAATGATACGTTGTGGGGCTAAGGGTGGAATGACAATGAAGTGTTTACAGCAGGGTTTTCTTCACCGCCCCCCCCCCCCCGTAATCAGCTGGTGGGCAGTACCCCAGCACCAAAATATCCTTTAACCTAACACTTAATGGATTCATGGAACATTTGCCGGGCTAGCAGAACTCCCGTAACGATAAGAGAAAAATCGAATCATCTTGCTACGGTGATCTCACCGACTTAATAGGGAACATCTGTTGCTGCCGCAAGCGCAGAGGGGCTCTGCTGGATATTTCTGCGTGGTATTTCAGTCCTCTTCCCTGAAGCCGTATTTGGCCTAAGTGCCTTATCGGTGATTTTACTCTGAATCATTACTTGGGCTGACAGCTCAGACATATACAGTTTACAGGATAAAAAAGTGCCTCCGACTTCTGTTTTGGTTAAGAGGAAGTGTGAACTGTGGAAAGATAATGGGCTCTTACACCAGCGAGCAGCCCCTCGATCCTCAGCTACCCTTATAAGTGCGATTGTTTGGGTTCAGTTTAAAACAGCTTCCGTGCCCTAATTGAAACTGATCGTTATCGCTTTTATTCAGATGAAAATTCAGGAGACGGTGAGTTAGATCTCAGCGGAATCGACGACAGTGAAATAGACAGGGTAAGCCATTTCTGTCTTTCCCCTCTTCCCCCTGCTGGATGCCGGCAAAGAAAACTCGGTCCCCAGGCTCCGGCAGCCCGGGCCGTAGGGATCGTTCGGATCGCGGCCGGGGACGACTCGGATCCCGCGTTGGTGTGTGTTGGGAGCCGCCGTGCCCCTGATATTCCGTCCTCGAAATGGCCTGTGTCCTTCAGGAAGCCCGGTCTGAAACCGGCATGGTTTTTTTCCCACGAATTTTCTTGCAACCCGGGGCCGTTCCGAGAGCGGTGGACGTTGGGATGTACCGCCGTCTCCCTACAGTCGGGCCGCCCAGCGGTTATAGTAGTAATAATGATAATGATAATACTAATGATGGCATTTGTTAAGCGCTTACTATGTACAAAGCACTGTTCTAAGCACTGGGGAGGATGCAAGGTGATCGAGTTGTCCCTCACATTCGTTTCCCGACCCAGGTGTCTCCTGGCCTGCCTGGGACTCAGCTTTAGGCACAGATCGGCCTTTACGGTTCCCCCGCCCAGACCATTCACGCTGCAGAGCATCAAGAGAGCCGGTGTGCTTGCTTCCCCGCCCGCCAGCAGAATCCTCAACGGGGCCTGGGCACGAGGCCAAGCCTCATACTTGCCCCACTGGGCCAAGCCCAAATAGCCGTGGACTCGGGCTGGCGGAGAGGGGCTAGCTGGTAGAGAGACGGGCTGACGGGAGGAGAGAATATAGTCCACGAAAACACGCATCTAAAGAAATTGAAAACCAGATCGGACGTGACGATTGAGAGTAAAAGTGGGGAGGGATACTAGTAGCACCTACTACTTATGAAGCACCTAATGGTTATAGTAGTAATCAGTCAATCAATCGGTGCTATTTATTGAACTCTTGCTACGTGCAGAGCACTGTACGAAGCACTGGGGAGAGACCAGTATAGTAGAGTTGGTGGACCCGTTCCCTGCCCACAGCGGGTTTACAGTCTCGTAGTCGTTAGAATTTATTAAGCACCTGCCGTGTGCGGAACTCTATGCCAAGCCCTAGGAGAGAATAGCCAGGTGGGAATTAGACACGGTCCCTGTCCCTCGAGGGACTTAGAACAGTGTTCTGCACAGAATAAGCCCTTAAGAAATACTGTCGTTATTAGGAGTATTTTCATTTCTCGCTCATCGGCCGTTGAAAATAGAAATATCGCAGTGAACTCCCCTATTAAAGAAGGAAGTTAATGATATGACGAATTGCTCAAATTCTTTTGAAGCAGGCAGTTGACATCTATCCCACATACCGCTGTTTGTGAAGAGACGTTTGGGCCGTACATTCTTGAGTCCCCAGAATGGGAATTAGCCTAGCTAGGAGGCATCTTTTTTTTTTTTTATGGTATTGGTTATGCACTTACTATGTGCCAGGCACTGTACTAAGTGCTGTGATAGATACAAGCTCATCAGGAAGCAGCATGGCTTAATGGAAAGAGCATGGGCTTGGGAGTCAGAGGACACAGGTTCTAAACCCAACTCTGCCACTTGTCTGCTGTGTGACCTTGGGCAAGTCGCTTCACTTCTCTGTGCCTCAGTGACCTCATCTGTTAAATGGGGATTAAAACTGTGAGCTCCATGTGGGACAACCTGATTTCCCTGTATCCACCCCAGCGCTTAGAACGGTGCTCGGCACATAGTAAGCGCTTAACAAATACCATTATTATTACTATTAGGTCGGACACAGTCCGTGTCCCACATGGGGCTCACAGCCTTAATCCCCATTTTACAGATGAGGTAACCGAGCCCTAGATAAGCGAAGCAACTTGCCCAACATCACACAACAGAAAAATGACAGAGCCGGAATTAGAACCCAGGTCCTTCTGACTCCCAGGCCCGGGCCGTACCCACCAGGCCGCTCTGCTTCTCCCCGAGGAGCGGTCATCGTTTATTGTGGACTTTTCCCAGTCCCGCCTACCTGTGGCAGAGGCTCCTTGGGTGGGTTGTGTTTGGCCGCAGTCAGAGGGGCGGCGCCAGTGGCAGGAAGTGGGAAATCAGCAGCTGTTTCCACTTCTTGCCATCCAAGAGGAGATTTAGGCTCAATTCTTCACCTAGAAAACCCCGCTGTGCTCATCTCCAGAGGGACCTAAATGCCAGGGCAAGCCCAGAGCAGGTTTGCAGTATTTTCCCCCACAGATCCCCTCCATCCCCTTTCATTCATTCCTTTATGCGTTCATTCAGTCGTGTTTATCGAGCACTTACTGTGTGCAAAGCACTGTATTAAGCCCTTAGGAGAATACATTGTCCCAAGAGTCACTCGAACCGACCAGGCTGGCTGGAACATGCAGTTGGCCCGTTGGCCGTATTGAGAACGGCCACTGGGCTTGCTGGCGGTTCCTTGCTCTCCTCCCTTTCCCCTCACTGCCAGCCGCTTGGCCTAGAGGGTTTAGGACACGGGCCGGTGGCAAAATGGACATGTGCCAGACCACTGGTCTTTCAGCCTCCAACAACAGATGCCAGTTTGGGATATGGGAAACCCCTGCCCCCTTAGCCGGGCACCGCCACAACCCTCCTCGCCGCACACGCACACATTGGCCGTGGACAGACATGGACACAGCCCCCCTCCACTCCCCAGCTTCATCCCTTTTTGCTTCTTGCCGTCAACAGGGTGCAAATTATCCCCTGTGGTTTCGCAAAACCTAATGCGCGGGGCGGGGGGGATTTCCCCCGGGATTTTCATGGAAGTAATCCAGCTCACTCTGTTTGGTGTCCAGTACATCCTCAACGACAACGAAGCCCAGATAAAAGCGGAGCTGTGGATGAAGGAAAACGCTGAGTATCTCAAGGAGCAAAAGGGTAAGCCGCCCCGCGCCCGCCCCGCGCCCAGCTGTCTTCGGCCCTACCACGGATGCCACGAAATGCCGTCCAGTGCCGTCATTCACGCAGCTGCTTTTTTCATCTTTTAGAAAAAGAAGCGAGGATAGCAAAAGAGAAGGAGCTTGGCATTTATAAGGAGCACAAGGTAGAACACATTCTGATTTGTTTCAAAAGAGAATCTGTTTTCCAGTAAATCTCCGTGTTTACTGGAAAAGAAATGTTCCCCCTTGAATTTCACTGTGCGTCGGTTCTTGTAGGGGCGGGGGTTCCTCAGACTGATTTGGGTGGACCCTCGTTGTCCTACCTCATTATTTTCCTCGAGCAGAAGCCGAAGCGGCAGCCGTTTTCCGGGCCGGATGCAGCGTTCGCGCCCGCCGTTCGAGAGGCTTAGCCGGAATGCACGGCACAAAAAGATCGGTGCCTTCATCTAGGATATTCCACTTTCGTCCCCTCTGCGGTGAAATGTCGCTTTATCCGGGGTTGCTGTCTTAGCTTCCTCAAAACGTTTTTCTCAGCCTAAATGAAACAGAATCCCAACGTGCTTTACGTGCTTCGAATGGAAGGGAGAGCTTCAGGAAAAGGCAGGTTAAAATGAGCCCCTGAAGTAAGAACTGAAGGCATCTCTGTTACATTGATTTGAAGAAATGCCATTGTTATGCTTTTCCTAAACTGTCGCTTGTGTTTTCTAGCGGTTTATTGCGTCTTTTCATCTTTCAGTTTAAACTTTCCGGCCACATAAGCGACACTCTAGGGCATTAATATTCCGCGTAATCGAACCAGAGGAAAGGCGGTCTGGGTGAAATTATCACATGCGGCTGAAATATGCATGAATTTAAATCGCCTCATTCATTAGAGTCATTTTTTTTTCCCGTTTGGGTTTGATAATAACGAACAGTAAGGCAACGTGGAAGAACATGGCTTAGAATGTGTCCGCCGATGTCACACAAGCCCATCAAACTGGCAGTTTCCCATCGTTCGGTGTTTTTATTCATCGTCGTCCTTTCGCTGATGGGTCAGACCTCGGTACCGGGCCGAAGCCTGAGCCGCGTTCCCCTCTCTGAGTCCTGACCTTTGGGTTTCTCGTGCCCATTTGGGGCGGAGACCTGGGAATGACCTTCTGGGAGTGAACGATCTAGCGGGCAGCGTTCCCGGGGCTATTGCCCAGACCCTCACAGGGTGGAAGCAGGTGTTCGTGCCCACGTTACTGCCCTCGCCCCCCGTAGGGAGATTGGACAGGTTTGGGGGTTGGGGTGCGGGGACCCAGAGAGGAGGGGGACTAGGCTGCTGGGGGCGAGGGGAGGAGCCGGCGGCAGACGGAGAGGATACAGGGTCCCCCAGGAGGTCAGAGCGAAGGACGGAGGGGCCCCCGGCCAGCCCGGGAGGAGCCGGAGGGGGAAATGAAGATTGAGAGGAAGGTAAAGTCAGAGGTCGGGCTGCCTGCTTCCTAGGCACACCCACCCTTTTCCTCCTGGGCCCACCTGCCATTGTGCTGTTAGAAAGCCAGGCTGGGAGGTCACGGGCATTGAGAGAGGCCTCCCGGCCAGGGGGAGGGGTCGGCATCCGTTTCAGCCAACTACGGGTCCGCCCACCGGAGCGGCCCCCAGGGCCACCCTTCCTGCCGGGCCGCTGTTGTGTTGTGGTCACGGGCTCCTGTGAGTCCTGGGCCCAGCCTATAAAGCCCTGCCTGGCTCAGACTGCCACAGTCCTGCCCGCAGATGCCAATTTTTCATTTTGAGCTTAGGGGATGGCAAGTGGCGGGGGGCCAAGGTATCGGGACGGGGGCTGGGAGGGTCAGAAAGCCACCATTTTGGCCTCGGTAGCCCCGATGGAAAAGATCTCCGATCTCCGGTCTTATCAGAGACCTAGGATGGGTGAGGCCGGTGGGGACGAGGGGGGTCCAGCTCCCAGCACTGTGGGGGCCCCCGTGTTCCCAACCTTAGAATTGAGGGATGGTGGGTGTTTTTGAACACTGCTAGAATTCATGGTCACAGTAGGCCGGAGGTTAGCCCGCCTGGGCCCAGTTAATTGCCCACTTGTGATGGGCCTCAGCCAGGCCCAACTTCCAAGTTTCACTTGCCCGGCCCAGTCGGGGGGCTTGCATAGGGGGTCTTGGTTCCAACTTTAATAACCCTGGGGAGGCGGGGAGAGGAGACCCGTGGTCTCCCTCAGGACCGGACAGCTGCTTGCTCTCCGTGGGCTTCCCGATGGCACCTTTCCACTCTCCACTCCGACCTGGCACCTCCCACCCCTCTCTGCACTGGTTGGGGCATCTTGGTCGTTTCTCTGGGGGCACTGGTAAGGGTGGTCTTGACCGGTCCCCTGGGAGCACCGAAGGCGCACCCTGGCTCGGTTCAGATGGAGTTGCCGCTCCGGGCTCTCTGGGATCTGCGGTCGCTCACCGGAGTGGGCTGCCTCTGGGACAGAGTCCCTGGCCGCTCCAGACCGGGAGTAGATGCTCAGCCCAACGATTCAAGAGGTGGGGGGTCTCCCCGGGTGAACGTGGGCAGCACCACCTGCTCCCGAATGAGCGTGCCCGACCCCCCCCCGTCACCTGACTGGGGTCAGGCAGGCCGATTTCAGGAGGAGGAGCCGGGCCGGGCCGGTGCCGGGTCTTCTCTTTAGATGACAGGACCTCTCTTTGTCCCGCTCAGTTCTGGACTCCGTGGGGAAGGGCTGCAGCAGGGACAAGGCAGCCCTGACCAGGCAGGTTACAGAAGATTCAAATTCCCAACTGACCAGCTCAGAGATGGCGACTCGAGCCCCCGCCGTCTTCCCCCTCTCATTCATTCAGTCATATTTATTGAGCGCCTACCGTGTACAGAGCACTGTACTAAGCGCTTGGAAAGTACAATTTGGCAACAGAGACGATGGCTACCCAACAGTGGGCTCACAGTCCAGGAGACTCTCCTCTGTAAGACTCAGCCTTTCCTGTACGATCGGCCCTTGGCCTTTCGCCCGGTCTTTGCCGTTTGAGGTGTTACTAGTGGTTCCCAGCAGGATCCCTTCCAAGCGCTTAGTACAGTGCCGCCCGTAGTAAGCGCTCAATAAATGCCCTTGGTGACGCGAAGCTGTCAAGGAAAATGTGGAGGAGCAGGCTTAACCTGATTCCCTTCCTAGAAGACAAGCATATTAGAGGTGGAGATGGCTTGGGATTCCAGTGCCCGATAGGAAGACAACTAGGCCAGGAGAATGCCGATAGTCCGTGCAGCTGGTAGACCCTAGAATGACCCTGCTTGGGCAGAAGTGTGGCCCGACTCTGCCCCTTGTCAGCTGTGTGACTGTGGGCAAGTCACTTCACTTCTCTGCCTCACGTTCTGTAAAACATTGATTAAATCCTCTAATAAAAATAATAATAATGGTGTTTCTTAAATGCTTGCTATGGGCCAAGCACTGTTCTAAGCGCTGGGGTAGATACAAGGTAATCGGGTTGGACCCAATCCCTGTCCCACATGAGGCTCACAGTGTCAATCCCTGTTTTACGGACGAGGTAACGGAGGCCCAGAGAAGTGAAGTGCCTTGCCCACGGTGACGCAGCAGACAAGTGGCGGAGCCAGGATTAGAACCCACGGCCTCTGACTCCCAAGCCCGGGCTCTTGCCACGAGGCCGTGCTGCTTCTCAACCTACTCCAACCTGCTTAGCCTGGGAGTTTCTTGTGGGACAGGGACTGTTTCCAAACTGATTGTCGTTTAACTGCCCCAGGGCTTAATACAGCGCTTGGCACTTAGTAAGCCCTTAGCAAGTACTGTTGTCGTTATTATTATTTATCACCATTCCCAGCCAACTAGTTCCGAACCCAGTCTATCCGCACGGCAATGGGGTATTCCCCTTAGGATCCGGCCGCACCCCAGAAGGGCCTGAGGAAAGCAATCAACTCGACCCCTCGCGTTCCTTTCTGTCGGGTCTCAGTCACTAATTCTGTGTTTTAATTCAGCCCAAGAAGTCTTCCAAAAAACGGGAGCCGATTCAGGCCAGCACGGCCGGAGAGGCGATCGAAAAGATGCTGGAACAGAAGAAGATCTCCAGTAAAATTAATTACAACGTGCTCAAGGACCTGAACAGCAAAGGGAGCAGCACACCCAAGCG
The DNA here is from genome assembly GCF_004115215.2 of Ornithorhynchus anatinus. NCBI lineage: Eukaryota > Metazoa > Chordata > Mammalia > Monotremata > Ornithorhynchidae > Ornithorhynchus > Ornithorhynchus anatinus. The sequence continues at coordinate 2,865,599 of NC_041728.1, read as the reverse complement.
AGAGGTCGAGGGCCCCGAAGAGGACAGCGGCAGCACCAAGAGGTTGTCGAGGAGAAAAGCCATCCCCAGCAGGACGACGGCCGAGCCCCTGAGCAGCCTGGGAAAAAGGTACCCCACTTCCTCTGGCTTCCGTCTAGGGGTGGCGTTAGGGTTGGGCGCACCCCGTCTCTCTGGCGGGGAGCTGGCCACGGTCGGGGGATTTCGGAGTCTGGACCACGCCCCGTCGGAGGTGGCGTTTTCCGTTTCGCGTGCGCTGCCCTTCCCGCCACGGAACAGGCTTCTCACCGGACGTCGGAGGACCCGGTCCCCGGGTGCCAAGTAATATCGGGGCGAGGCCCGGGAAGCAGCACCTTCTCCCCAGACGCCTCTGGTGGGTCCCGACCCCCGGGGGCCCGGGCCATTACTCTCCGAGCCGACTGGCTTCTCCGCTCCCCGCCCAAGTCTCCGAATCCGTCGCAACGGCAGCTCTTGAGCGTGGCGGCCCGGCCGGGGTTGCCGCTGGTCTCGATTAATAGCGTGTGGTTCGTTATTAGTCATTCTCCTTCGCTGTGCACCCAGGATCAGGAGGACCCGCTCTGTCGGTAGGGTAACTGAGACTTTTCTGACGAGGGTCAGACGGCGGGAGGGACACCTCGGGGGACTGACCGCCCGAAATGACAGAGAGGCGACGAGGTAAAATGAGCCGCGTCGGTTTCGAGAACCCCATCAGGGGAAGCGAAATCAAATTGCACCACCGAGCGGAAAACGATCAGCCCGGCTTGAGCTGAACGATCCCGTTTCGGGGAGGAGAAGTCATCCCCGGCGACACACATGCCCCAGGGTCCCCCTGCCTGGGGCTTGCCCGGGGGACCTTCCAGGCATGGGTGTGGAAACCCCGTGACCCAGCTGGGTCGGAACCGATCCCCCCCCCGGGCGGGGGCTTGGGCCAGGAGGGGTCCCGACGGGTGTTGTGTGCTCTTCACGGTTGTCGGGCGTTGGGGTGCCCCTCCTCCGAGTGCCAGACCTTCTGCGAGAGAGGAGCCTCCTTCGACAGAAAGCTTTCCTGCTCCAGCGGCCCGGGCCAACTCCGCCCAGGACTGGGTGTCCCCGGGCCCGGCACGGATTCTCCCGTTGCGAGGGAGGAGATGCAGCAAACCCCGTCGAGTGCTGGCAGCTTTTTCTCTGGAAGAGTTTACGCGTGGGGAAGGCCACCAGCCTGCGGTGTTGAAACAATGAAACGGGTTGGAAAAACCCATCTCTTGCTGCATAATGTCAGCGCTTGGTTGGAAGCGTATCTCGTGGCATTTTCCAGGAGGCTGAGCGTTTTAGTACTTCTTAATTGCGGTACTCGTTGGGCCCTTACTCTGTGCCAAGCACTTTTCTCGGCACAGGAGGAGATGCAAGATAATAAGGTCCGAAACAATCCCGGTCCCACGTGGGGCTCACAGCGTAAGTGGGAGGGAGTAGGATTTAATCCCCAGTTTTCGGATGAGGAAACTGAGGCACAGGGAAGTTAAGTGACTCGCTCAAGGTCACGCAGCAGACAAGTGGTGGACCCAGAGGTCCTCTGACTCCCAGGTCTGTCCTGTTTCTGGTAGGCCACGCTGCTTCTCGCCGCTGCTTGTGGGGAAAGTCGAGAATCCAGGATTGTGAACTGCTAACCGGGACTGTAACAAATAATTGTTGCCTTCAGGAAGACGTAGACATGGAGAGAAGGTGCACGTCAAAGCTCCCGGGGGAAACGGGGACCTGGCCCCTTCCGGTAGAACCCTGGAGTTGTAGTTGATGGAAAGGTTCGATGAGGAGATTAATTACAGTTGCACAGAATTCTTTCTGAATGCGTAGCATAGCATTTATTGCAGCGCTTTTTCCTTGACCCTGAATTTCAGACCAGCTCTGATAGAGAAAGCCGTCTGCCCCTCGAGCCTTAGCTGGTCTAGGAGCTTCTTGATCTGCTAAAGGGACTTGGAAAATAACCTCCTGCCTTGACCTCGTTTTCCAACACTGCTCTGAAATTCGGTCTTCCTATTCATTTTTCTCCTCTGGCCAGAATACTTTTGATCTGTCGCTTAAGCCGTGGGTAAGGGAGAAGTCTTAATAACCTAGATGAAATGGTTTTGACATAAGTTGAAGCGTTAAGAAGTATCGGGGATTAATTGAGGGTATTTCGCATGCATTCCCCCCCCGCCCTGGGGAATTTAGGTGGAACAAGTCTTTAATGAGACCCGAACCTGAAGTCAGGTATTCAAAGGAAAGAGCGTTGGGGGTTGTGTCTGGGCCTGAGCAGGACACACCGAAGCCGGTGGGGTCTGGGGGGGACGACACCGCAGCACGTACGAAGTTAAGTTACTCCAGGAGGACGGCTCTCCGTAATTTAGGGCCAGAAGGCCACGCTGGGGCCTGGGCGATCTGGACAGCTCGCTGCGGGCTAGGAAGATTTCTCTAGGAAGATTTGTCGGCCCGTTCGGAGAACGTAGACCCTCCCCCGTGGGCCTCGTCCCGGGGAGACCCTCCAGGCAACCCAGCTTCAGTGAGAGGATCACAGGCTTTCAGTGAAATCACCAAGGTGTTGGGGTGTTTCCGCAGCAGCGGGGAGAGGAATAAGCACGCATCAAGCAAGCCCGGCTCCATTCAATCCCACCTCCTCCAGGATGGCTTTCCTGATTCTCAGCACCCCATCCCCATCCACCCAACGCCTCCTTAAAACGAAGGGTTTTCCGTCTTATCTTTAGTACTTGGGTAGCAAAGGAGATTTCGTGTGTATGGTAAAGAATATAGAGAGACCCAAGTAATTTTTTAGGGATAGCAACTTCTCATTTCATTCAACTTGACGTATGATGCTCCTTCCGACATCCGTGGGGAAGTTTAATGAGGAGAAGCAAAGCCTAGTGGAGAGATTACGGGCCTGGGAGTCAGAGGACCTGGGATCTAATCCCAGCTCCGCCCTTTGCCAGGCGGGTGCTGCCGGGCGAGTTACTTCTCTGAGTCTCTCCGGCTCAGTTTCATCATCTGTAAAATGGGGGCTAAATATCGGTTCTCCCTCGTACGTAGACTGTAAGTGTCCCCTGGGGCGGGGGACGCAATTATTCTTATTATAACCCCCATCTAGAATCACTGAGGTGTGGATACAAGCAAATCGAGTGGCTCCGTCCCCATTTTACAGAGAAGCGAAATGACTTGCCAAGGTCACACAGTAATCACATGGCATAGCCAGGTTTAGAACCCACGCCCTTTGGACTCCCAGGCCCGTGCTCTGTCCACTATGCCATGCTGCTTCTCAAAAGTGGAGATGCCAGGGATTGAACCCGGGGCTTCACGTATGCGTGGCATACGCCCGGCCGCTGAGCTACATCACTGAGACTTTGACGTTCCTTTAATGGCAAATCTTTGCCCCTTTCTCCCTCTCAGTCCAGACTGGTTTAGTGCCAGGTCTCCACCCCGTCACTTTCCGATCCAGATTGGATTAAGATGAAATCTACACACCCCAGTCTCCTCCCAATCCCGACGTGGGGGGGCGGGGAGTGTAGATTTGATCCTCATCCTGTCCCCTCCCAATCCAGATTGGATTTGGAGCAAATCCACGCCCCCGTCTCCTCCCAGGCCCGATTGGATCGGGGCCAGATCCCCACCCTGTTCTCCTCCCAAACCAGGCTGTTTTAGGGCCAAATCTCCACAATTCTCTCCCCCTCCTGCCCCGCGCTGCACCTAATCCCGATTAATGAATTGCTTTTTGGCACAGCTCACAAATGCTCGTCTGCTCCCAAAACTGTGGGAAAATTCCCATCGGATCTATAGATAATTCGGACCGGAAATGAGCTGAGGAGCAGCGGGTCTAGCGGAGAGAGCCCGGGTCTGGGAGTCAGAAGGACCTGGGTTCTAATCCTGGCTCTGCTGTCCATGTGACCTTGAGCAAGTCACTTAACTCTTCTGTGCCTCAGTTTCCTCAAATGTAAAATGGGGATATGTGTTCTCCCTCCTAGTTAGACTGGGAGCCCCATGTGGAATAGGGACCGTGCCTGACCTAATTAATTTGTACCTACCCCGGTGCTTAGAACAGGCTCCCTCTGCCAGAATGAGGGCTTGCTCCCAGTGCAGTGGCTGTGTGACTGTCCTGCAGCCTGTAGCTACCCTGGGAAATTTTCCTTCTTCCCTGCAAGCGTAATAGAGAATTTAGGGGGACACCGGCTCTCCCCACACTGCGCTCTGCTCTTTACCCCACGGAGGCGACCGAATGTAGGCCTTGTATTAGCCTATTGCTGTTTATCTCCTTTAAGTGTGCTAACTAAGGCAGGTAAATTCCAGGATCGGGAAGCAGTGTGGCCTAGTGGAAAGACGTGAGAGGACCTGGGATCTAATCAGGAAGCAGTGTGGCTCAGTGGAAAGAGCATGGGCTGAGGAGTCAGAGGCCATGGGTTCAAATCCAGGCTCCGCCGCTCGTCAGCTGTGTGACTTTGGGCAAGTCACCTAACTTCTCAGTGCCTCAGTTATCTCATCTGTAAAATGGGGATTGAGACTGTGAGCCCCACGAGGGACAACCTGATCACCTTGTATCCTCTCCAGCGCTTAGAACAGTGCTTTGCATATAGTAAGCACTTAACAAATGCCATCATGATTATTATTATTAAGGCCACTGAGTGATCTTGGCAAGTCAGGTCAATTCTCTGGGTTTCAGTTCCCTCATCTGAAAAATGGAATATAGCCATTCTCCCTCCTTCTTCGACTGTGAGCCCCCTGTGGGACCTAATGATCTTTGATCATTCCCACCTCTTAGTACGATGTTCGGCATTAGAAGTTAACAAATACTAATTATTATTATTGTTGTTGTCATTGAAATCATTCATTCAATCGTATTTATTGAGCGTTGAACTAAGGACTTGGTTAGAATGACCCCATGGAAGACTCTCTGAGAGAAGAGAGTCAGCAGGCAGGTATAATTCAGTGCCAACCACTTAGTACAGTGCTCTGCACACAGTAAGCACTCAATAAATGCAATAGAATGAATGCACGCCTTCTGGTTCCATTTTTCATCCTCGTCAGTGGTATTTATCACGGGGCCTACTGTAGAACACCGTTCCATTGGAAACCTACATTAGAAGGTGAAGATGGTCCAAAGGTGACTTGTTGAATGTGTTTCTGCAAAAGTTATATTTTATCAGAGCATTTAAACTCTCCTTGATTTTCCGATATTATCAATGTTACCAGTATTGATATTGATAGCGGCAGGATTATTTTGTTTCTGAAAATGGCTCTTCTCCTCAAAAAAATCCTGAAGGCCTATTTAGGGTCGGCTCATTGGCCTAGCCCAAGACTCTGTCTCCGGTAGTGACCGTAGTACATTTTAGAGGAACACTGAGTGATGGTTGATGACTGAATACCTGCCTGGACATGGTCCATCCAGCCAACCATCCCTTATGGTGCTCTGCACATAGTAAGCGCTCAATAAATACTATTGAATGAATGAATGAATGAATGAATAGTGATGTTTCTTCCAACAGCACTTTACCTTTCCCAACCCTCCTCAGCCAGGTGAATCTAGCCGAACCTTTCCGGAATCTTCTAGCATTCCCCGATTTTCCTTTCTCATAACCCTTCATCATCCGTGAATGTACTGAAACCTCCCTTGAGCCTTCCGAGTCCCAAGATTTTCCCTCTGGTAGCGGGTTCTGGACCTGTCTTCTGACCCCCCCCCCCAAAAGTTTTCCACCTCCCTGGGGATAAGAAAATCCACATGGTTACTATCTTTATTGTAAAGAAGACCAGCAGAAGGATTTAAATCCACAAATATGCCAAATTCATAGCCCAGTGCAGAGGCGCTCGATTTGTGTGCTCTGGGAAATTCTCCTCCCTCCCGCCACAGGCTCAGGGGGTCTTGTAGGATATCTGAATATTTACGTATATTGATGGTAATAATTATTATGGTATATGTTAATTGTGCTAAGCGCTGAGGTGGCTAGAACAGTGCTTGGCACATAGTAAGTACTTCATAAATAACATTGTTATTATTATAATTGATGAAGTCTCTCATCAGGAGCAGCAAACCCCTGAGCCTTATATTAATGTCTGTCTCCCCTTCTAGTCTGTGAGCTCGTTGTGAGCTGTTTAATGTTGTATTGTAATCTCCCTTAGTAAAGTGCTCTGCACACAGTAAGCGCTCAATAAATACAATTGACTGACTGGGGCTTCCTGATTCAAGTGAACCAACAGCAGGGTTATTTCGTTTCTGAAAAAAGGTTGTGCCATTTGAATGGGAAACGGAGTGGCCATGGGGAAGGAGCCCAGGCCTGGGAGTGAGAGGCCCTGGGTTCTAAACCCAGCTCCGCTACTCACTTGCTGGGTGATACTGAGCAAGTTAACTTCTGTGGGCCTCAGTTCCCTCATCTGCAAAATGGGCATTCACTCACTCAGTCGTATTTATTGAACGCTTAATGTGTGCAGAGCGCTGTACTAAGGTTTGGAAAGTCCCGTACAGCAGTAAAGAGAGTCAATCCTGTTCTCCCTCCTACTTATTCTGTGAGCCCCATATGGGACCTGATTATCTTGTATTGCTCCAGTACTTAATACAGTGCTTGGCGTACAGAAAGTGCTTGCCAAATCCCGTAATTATCATTGTTTATCATTATCGTTATTTTTGTTATTTACGCATGTTGCACACAAATAGCATTTTGTGCTTGCAGCAGTTAGTACGGCTGTGGTGTGTTCAGATCTCAGTCTCCAGGCCACGGATGAAAAATTGGCCAAAACCCGAAAGTCGCACATTGCTTGGCCCAAGAACTGTGGATTGTTGATCTTCTTCCAAATTTCTTTTTGTTTCTAAAACACTCTTATCACTGGGGCTGTCAGAGGCTAGAAAATGTTTCCATTACTTTACGTAAGGATGTAAGTCTCAGATTAGAGCTAGGTTGTTGCTTATGTAAGTAAATGATATTCTAGAGCTGAAGACCAACTACCTGTCAAATCCCAGCAAATTAGTTCTTACTGGTTGTTAGCTTGTTGAAATCCCAAGGGCATTAAACGTGGCAGAAAAGGAAGTTCCCTCCCTTAGGTAGTTATTGCGAAGACAGTTGTTTTGGTATTAAAATGCGTCAGTATCAGTAGTGAATACTGCCTTTAACTGTGAGCAGACCACTGAACGGGACATTTGAGAGACCTGCAGAAGAATCAATAAATCAATCGATGGTATTTGTTGAGCGCTTTTTGTGTGCAGAACACTGTACTAAACACCTGGGACAGTACAATGAAACAGAATTGGTAGGCACGTTCCCTGCCCGCAACGAGCTTACCATCTAGAGGGACCGTCTTCCTGGACAGTGGCTTCCGTGAAGGATGGGGCTTTCCCCCTCTCCCCACTCCCCACCCCCAAATTCAGAGAGAGCAGGCGTGGAGGAGAGGGGTGACCCAGATAGCCCAGAGCGGGGAACTCAGTAATTTGATATTGACGCTCTATCCCAGGAGCGCCATAGGCCTCGAGTAAGGTTCATTTTTCATCCAGGAGGAAGCCACGTTTCAGGAACAGCAGACTCAACAAATAGTGACACCCCAAAAGGCCAACCCCGATCCCCTCTTTCTCTCTCACGCATGCCAGGGTTACGTCTGCCCTGTGCCGCATTGCTGGGGCCATCCTCAACTCCTCCCGGTCTTTCACCTTTCACACCGTCAACTGCTAAATCCCACCAGGTCTTCCCAACCGCTTCTAGACCGTCAGCTTGTTGTGGACAGGGAATGTGGCTACCAATTCTGTTTTATCGTACTCTCCCAAGCACTCAGTACAGTGCTCTGAGTACGGTAAGCACCCAATAAATACGAATGAATGAATGAATGAACAGCGAGCACTCAATAAATGCGATCGATTGGTTTGAATCGGAATGAAATCGGACTCAGCATCAAAGGGAATCCAGAAGGAGCCAGTGAAGAATTTCTTTAAGATTAAAAACTCCAACCGAGAAAGAGCCTAGCCCTAATTTTGCCGGGACATCTGGGCCACAAGGCATGGGGGGAGGAGGGGTGTTGGGGGGGGCGGGGAGATTATAGGTCCATTGTGTGTCTGTGGTCTCAACGGCCTGCATGACATTTACTCCTTTGGCCTCTTTATTTTAAGCGACGGGACTTTAAGTCTCTCTTGTAAAACAATGGGAATTTAGTGGGGGTTTCATTAGAACCCCCCAAACTCAATCTTTCCTGCCGCTTGTCCTGTTCTGAAAGAAACCTTTTGGCGCAATGAGTAATCTTATTTCTGCTTTGAAGAGGAATCCTGTGGAATTGTGTTCCTTCTGTTCTCCCGCTACATGAGGGATTTCAGTAACTGCACCAAACTGTATGTGTGGGGAAGAGGCCCCTTGCCTTTGTGTAGAAGCGGACCCCCGTGACTCTAGATGGTTGGTTCTTTGATCTCGTTCACACGAAAACACTTGGCTGTTTTTGTTTTTTTCTCCCAAAATGATCCTAAAATAATCCGATTAGTAGACTGGAGGGGTGATGGGGCTGTAATACACTCTTCAGTTTGCATGATGCGGTGTTATCCCAGGTGAAAAAGTGAGTATCAAATGGCACCATGGCCTTCCAGCGTTCCCCTGGAAAGGGCCTATTTGTTTAAAAACAAACTCCCGCTCCAATCTTTGGTGACCCTGCCTGCCTCTGTCCATCTGATTTGGGAGATTAGTCTTCCCCATTAAATAGCACCGTAGACGGTTTTTCCTTTCTCGGAATAGCGTTGTATTGGGAGTGATTTATCGGGACATGTCAGCCTGCCCCCTCGGGAGCCCGTCTCGTTAAACACGAACAATTCATCGTCTCCATCTTGCTGTAGGCCCGCTGGTCGGCCGGGAGTCTCCCAGGGAGACAAGCGGCACCTTATAGCCTAGCTTCCGAAAAGGCCGGAGCGTCATTGCGTTGGCCCGAGAGTTACCTGAGTGCCGAAATTCCACACACCGTTTCCAAGTATTTTTCCGGGAACTAGCGAGGAGGGGGCCATCCCTCGGCTGTCCTTCGTGCTTTTAAAGCACCCGCGGAAGAGAGCGGAGAGCCTTAGGGTCCCGAGGACTCTGGGTTTTCTCCTTCATGCCTGCTGCGGAGGGAGCAGGAAGCCACGTTGTTGTGAGATGAGCCCCGAGAGGCATCCCACACTAGCTAGGCGTGTGGCGGCGGAACCGTGATCCAGACGAGATTCGGAGGAGGGATTTTCTCCTTTGGGACCCCCTTTCGTGATGCTCGGAAAATGGCCGTGGCCCACATGTCAGGGACCACACGGCCCGACAGGAGGAATCCGGGATGCCCAATTGTTTGCCTTCCTTTTCCTCAGGCCCGCTTCCCGGGACGCACTTGACCACCTGGTCCATCAGAGTCGGGGGGGCAGAGTGGGGGTCCCTCCCCATGGGCTGGCTGTCTCACCAGCCGGTCTCCCCTCTTTTCAAGGATTTTTTTTTTTCCCCTGCCCTTCTTGATCCTAGCGTTTGGTGTGCTCCTGTACCCCCCCGTAGCCTGTCAGCCTCGTCTGAGGAGGGAGCAGGACATTGACTTGAGCCCTCCCGGCCTGAGAAATCCAAACAACGGTGAGGGAGAGGCAGCAGCTGCTGCAACCCGGGGTCAGGTGGAGAACGCCCAGTGCCGACACACCGATTTCGGTAACTGAAGCCGAGCACAAAGATGGCCCCTCCCTCTCAGGAGGACACAAAATGCGCTTCTAATCCAGCAGAAAATCGCCAGTTCAGAAACCCACCGCCCCCGCCTGTCAGGTCCCTGAATGTTCCATCCGAGGACACCTCCAAGCAGCCCCCGGATTCGGGGCAGAGACCCTCGGGCCCTGGGGATGAGGCTCCTGCAGAAAGGCCTCATGCAGCCCTGAAATCATTACCAGAGGCTTAGGAGCAGTCTGCCCTTCTCCAGTGCCTGGCACATAGTAAGTGCTTAACAAATGCCATGATTATTATTTCAAGAGGCAAGCATGTAAAAGATGCTGAGGAAGAAGCATTTTTTCTGCTCACTGCGGTGTGTTAGGTGGAAAAGTGATCATTTAATGGGCATAGATCGAACCTAAGGGCCCTCTGCCATTTATTATTATTATTAATATCATTGAAACAATAATATATATAATACAATTATAATATTTAAAAATATAATATAGTTATAATCCAATTATAGGCAATGATAACGATGGTATCTATGAAGTGCTTGCACTGTTCTGAGCACTGGGATAGATAGAAGGTATTAATGTTGTCCAACGTGGGGTTCACAGTCTTAATCCCCATTTTCCATCTGAGGTCACTGAGGCACAGAGAAGTGAAGTAACTTGCCCAAAGTCACAAAGCTGACAAGTAGCGGAGCCGGGATTAGAACCCACGGCCTCTGACTTCCAAGCCCGGGCTCTTTCCACTAAGCCATCCTGCTTCTCGAGAAACTATGGCCGGAAGCCTGGGGCAGGTTCTCTAAGCATAGGCAGGAACAAATGGAAGTTCCATTGGCTCCCTCATTTTTCTTTGGGGCACGGGGTTGGGGGAGCTACCGGCATTTTGAGAGGCAGCCTCAGAGGAGTGGATGCTGCCTTGGCCTTAAAAAGAAGGACTATAAACTCCTGGAGGATGGGAATCTAATCTACCTACTTGGTTGTATTGAGTTCCCCCAAGACCGTGAGCTTGTTTGTGGGAAGGGGATGTGCCTTACGCTGTATCATACTCTCCCAAGCACTTAGTACAGTGCTCTGCACACAGTAAGCGCTCAATAAATACGATTGAATGAGTGAATGAAGTGTTGAATACAGAGCTGTGCCCACAGTGAGTGCTCAGTAAATGCTATTGACCGATTGATTGAGGTCATCAGCTTTGACCCAGGCTCTGTGTGGGGGAAATGGACCTGTTTCAATACGTCTCCCCCTCTAGCCTGTAAACTCCTTGTGGGCAGGGTCCATGTCTACTAATTCTGTTGTACTCTCTCAAGCATTTAGTATTCACTCATTCATTCTTTGATTCAGTTGTATCCATTGAGCGCTTCCTGGGTGCAGAGCACTGTCCCAAACGCTTGGAAAGTACAATACAGCAATAGAGAGAGACAGTCCCTGCCCACAGTGGGCTCACAGTCGAGATGGGAGACAGACATCAATACAAGTAAACAGTAAAGTGCTCTGCACACAGTAAGTGCTCGGTAAGTACCGTAGTACAATTGATCAAGGGGAGGCTCACTGGCACCGTCTCTCTTTCTCCCTTCTTTCCTCCTCCTCTTAATTGCGATTTCGATTTGCGGACGACTCTGTCCTAGGCTTGGAATGAATTCAGTAAAAGCAGCAGACGCTCAGACCTTCAACCCTCGAGTTATTTCTAGTCTCCGGTGGGGATGTAGCCATCCCTCAAGGAAATGCAACTATAAAAACTCCCAGTCTCCGGGCCAGGGAGAGGAGCGACCAGGGTGGGGATAATAATAATAATCATAAGAGTGATGGTATTTGTTAAGCGCTTACTATGTGCTGAGTACTGTGCTAAGCGCTGGGGTAAATACAAGATAATCAGGTTGGACATAATCCCTTTCCCACATGGGGCTCACAGTCTCAATCCCCATTTTACAGATGAGGTGGCTGAGGCACAGAGAAGTGAAGTGACTTGCCCAAGGTCACACAGCAGACAAGTGGCAGAGCTGAGGTTAGAACCCATGACCTCCTGACTCCCAGGCCCATGTGCTGGACCAGGCCTTCCTCTCCTGGGCCAGGAGGTGACTTTTACCCCAGGTGGAGGAAAAAAGTTTATTTTACATTGACAGTGACATTTACCCAAAGTAGACACCTTCCGTTAAAGAAAAAGTCTAAATCAAGGTGATAAGGTAAGAACCTCCATTCATTCTTTCATTCACCGAATCGTATTTATTGATGCTTACTGTTTGCGGAGTGCTGCACTAAGCACTTGGGAGAGGACGATATGCAACAATAAACAGACCCATTACCTCCCGCTCTTCTAGTGCTAACCTTTTCACTGTGCCTCGGTCTCCTCTATCTTGCCACCGACCCCTGGCCCACGTCCTGCCTATAGCCTGGAACGCCCTCCCTTCTCTAATCCGACAGACAATTACTCTCTCCCGCTTCAAAGCCTTATTGAAGGCGCTTCTCTTCCAAGAAGCCTTCCCAGAGGAGCACCCCCTACCCTTTTCCTCATCTCCCACTCCCTTCTGCATCACCCTGACTTGCTGTCTTTACTCTTCCAGCCCCATAGAACTTACATAAATATCCATAATTTTTTTATTTGTACTGATGTCTGTCTCCCTCTCTAGCTCTTGGGTCTCTCCCTTCCCTTGCCTTCCTCCCACCAACAACTACCGGATCCCCAAAGCCACAGCTATTTCTTCCCCCTCCCCCTTTCTCCTCCCCCAATCCATTCCCCTTCAGAAAGATACATTTTAAATTGGCCCTCAAACTCCAGAAAAGTGGGTTTCTGTGGCATTTTTCAACCGAGAAACCCCAAGGTGGCTTTTACCACAGATGGAGGAAAAAAGGTTTATCTTACATTGACACTGTTCACATTTACCCAAAGTAGACACCTTCTGTTAAAGAAAAATTCTAAATCAAGGTGATAAGGTAAGAACCTCCATTAAATAGTTCCTACTCATGTATAATGTTTAAGAATATTCCTTTTCCTTATGAGCGATCTGTGCGTTTGGAAAATATATTTGTTTTTGGCACACAAATGTCACTGACGGATAACTTTTTACCAATTGCACGCTGATTTTGATTTTTAATTGGCAATTTTGATCATATCTGAATTTTCATTTAAAATTAATGTAGGGGGTGTGTTTTACCGGTTGCAAATTATTGTTGGGACAAGAAATTTTTGGAGTTGGGTCTTTCAGGATTTTTTGTGACAAATTCTTTCACTCTGGTGTATTAGTGATATAGAGTTTTTTCTGCTTAGCCCCTGGATTTCTGAAGGTGCGCTCAAGCTTGCTGGCTAAAACAGTGTCCTTTCTAGCCTCGGCAGCGTGTGATTTGAAAACCTAGCGCTCGCCACACAGTGAATGTGAACGTTTTCACGTCGGACTAATTTTATCTTGTGTAGTAAAATTAGTGAGAGAAGTTTTATTCATGTGCTAGGTTCATGGGTGCTATTGAGAGATAATAATAATGTTGGTATTTGTTAAGCGCTTACAATGTGCAGAGCACTGTTCTAAGCGCTGAGATCCGTGTGGATGTAGCCTGGAGTATTCTAGAAATGAATTTAACACTCGCTTGATCCACACAGGGTTTCAGGCTATCGATCACATCAGTCTGTCTTCTCTAACCTGCAAGCTCCCTGTCGTCAGGAGAGAGGGTCGTTGAACTCGTGGGAGTGAATGAGTTCTCCAAGGGAGTGGATGTAGACGGAGACTAGAAAAGGACCCAGAATCGATCCAGTTAGGGGTTGGGAGGTAAAGGAGGAGCCTGTGAAAGAGACTGAGAAGGAGAGGCCAGTGAACTACGAGAAGAACTAGGAGAGGACAGTATCAGTGAAGCCAAGGTTGGATAAAAATGTTTCGAGGAGGTGGGGGTGTGGACAATGTCAAAGGCAATCGAGAGGTCGAAAAGCATCAGGAAGGAGTAGAGGCGCTTGGAGTTGACAAGAAAGAGGTCATCGGTGACCTTCGAGAAGAATTCTGTGGAGTGAAGCGGGTGGATGCCCGATTGGAGGAGGTCAAGGAGAGAATTGGAGGAGAGGAAGTAGAGACAGCGGGAGTAAACAACTCGCTCGAGGAGTCGTAGAGGAATTGCAGGAGGGAGATGGAAGGATAACTGGAGGGGGCCTAGGTGTCGAGGGAGGGGTTTTTGGGCGACAAGGGAGACGCGAGCAGGTTTGAAAGCAGTAGGGGAAGAAGCCACTGGAGAGCGAACAGGTGAAGATGGGAGTCGGGGAAGGGAAGGGGCAGGTGTTTTGAAAAAGTGTAAAGAGACGGGGTTGGAAAGGATGGATTTTGAGAGGAAAGCGAAAGATCCCTTCTTGGAGTGCTGCTGAGATTGGCGAGAGAGTTGCAAAGGGAGCAGGAGAGGCAGGGGCTGGAGAAGATCAAGGAAGATTATGGAGTGTGGGTCGCGTGGGTACTGGTTATTGCAGGACCCCTCCTGGCATTTTATTAACTCTGCTGGTTGCTAAGCAAAGGTAGTTTGTCATAGCGTGAGCCGCTTATTGACGACCCAGTTGCTTGTGATTGATTAAAAGTGACAGATCTGTTTCAGCTTCAACTCCCTCCATTAACACTGCTATCGACCATCTGGCCGAGGTCGAGGAAATCCGATTTGGGGGCTGTGCTAGCATCTCATTTAAAATGCAGGCCCCCGGGCAACATAGAGAGACCCGGAGTGTCCAGAAACAGGCTAACCGGGGGTTGGTCCGGTCACTCTTTTACGCAGGCCCGGTTGCGGCCAGATCCCGGGGGCCGGCCATCCAAGAATCGGCCAGTCCCTGTCTCCCCGTGAACTCCTTTCCCATGGCCCCTTGTTGACCGGGCATCATTCTTCCGTGCTCACATCATCTCTCTCCTCCCCCCGGCCCCGCCTCTCAAGTGACTTTCTCCCTCCCCTGAGACTTCCTTGTGTGCAAGAACTCCTTCGGTCCCAGCCGAGGGGAAAGAGCCCAGGGAGTCAGAGGACCCGGGTTCTAATGCCTGCTGTGTGGCCTTGGGCAAGTCACTTAACTAACCTGTGCCTCGGTGTCCTCGGCAGTATTAAGGGGATCCGATTCCTGTTCTCCTACTTAGGCTGCGAGCCCCATGGGGAACAGGGACTGTGTCCTACCTGATTAACTTATCTTCCCCAGAGATTAGAATAGTGATGGGCAAATAGCGCTTAACAAATACCATTAAAAAAAAAAAGGGAGGACAGAGTCTCAGAAAATATGCTGCATACCAGGTGGCAAGTGGGAATCAGTTGCTCGGGACAGACCAGCGTGGCATAACTGTAGTCAGGAAGGAACCTCAAGCTTCATAAAAAACGATACACAGGGCGGAAAAAGAGAAAGAGCCCCAGGCTCTGCAGACAGGAGGTACGACAAACAGAGGAGTTTCACACTTTTCCGGAGTCCCCGACGGCCTCCTTGCCGCTCGTTCGACGAGGCCCCGTCCCCCAGACCTGCCGGCACCTCCCGCCTGCCCGTTGTCCTGCTGGCTGGAGCCACTCCGGTTCCTGTTACAGAGAAGCAGCTCGGTGTAGTGGATAGAGCAGGGGCCTGGGAGTCAGAAAGTCATGGGTTCTAATCCCATAACCTAATAAATACCAATGAATGAATAATCCCAGCTCTGCCGCTTGTCTGCCGGATGACCTTGGCCAAGTCGCTTCACTTCTCCGGGCCTCACTTCCCTCATCTGTAAACATGGGGATTGAGACTGTGAGCCCCACTTGGGACAGGGGACTGTGTTTCCAACCTGATTTGCTTGTATCCACCCCAGCGCTTAGTACAGTCCCTGGCACAAAATAAGTGCTAAACAAATGCCAACATTGTTATTATTAATATTATTATTCCCGCCTCTGGCACTTTGGCCAGATCACGAATCCGGGGACTGGCGCGGGGACAGAGGGTGAGGGAGAAGGGGGCGGGCACGGGATGCCGTCACGTCCCACTCCTCCAAGACGGGGTCAGAAAAAGCCGGTCAGGACGACCTGGGCGTTATGGTTAGATTGTACTCTCCCACGCGCTTAGTACAGTGCTTTGTACACAGTAAGCGCTCGATAAATACAGTTGAATGATTGAATGACAGTGGAGGTGGTGGTGGAAACGGCGACATTGATGGTAATGCTGGGAGCCTCGTGCTGAATGGAGCCACTGAAGGCCTCTCCCCGCCTCTGTCTCCCTCCGACTTCAATCAATCAATAGTATTTGTTGAGCATCTACTATGTGCAGAGCGCTGTACTAAGAGCTTGGGAGAGTACAATACATCAGAATTAGCAGAAAGTTTCCCTGTCCACAGTGAGTTCACAGCGTAGAGAGAGAGGCAGACGTGACTATGAATAAAACCCCTCTGCTTCCCTCTCGGGAGGCAGAGCAGTGTGGAGAGGCAGCATGGCTTAATGGATAGAGCGCAGGCCTGAGAGTCAGAAGGACCTGGATTCTAATCCTGGCTCCGCCACATGTCTGCTGTGTGACCTTGGGCAAGTCATTTCACTTCCTCCGTGCCTCGGTGACCTCATCTGTAAAAAATGGGGATTAAGAGTGTGAGGCCCCTGTGGAGCAGGGACTGTGTCCAGCCCGATTAACTTGTACCTACGCCAGGGTTCAGAATAGTGCTTGGAACATAATAGTAGTTAACAAATACCATCACAATTCATAACAACAGTAATAACAATAGTTTTAATTGCATGCCCTCCTGGTTGGGCTTTGCCTGATTTAGAATAGAAGAGCGTGTCAAGTTAGAAACTATGGTTGGTCAGGGAGAGAAGGAGAGCTAGGGAGAGAGAGAGAGAGAGTGTTTGGGACATTGTTTGTTGTTGCTATAACTAGTGGTTTTGCTCAGTAAAAATAGTATTTATTAAGCATTTACCATGTGCAGAGCACTATACTAAACCCAGGGGAAAAAAGATACACAGTTGGGAATTAGAAGAATCGGGCCGGGGGCTGGCTTCGTACTGCGGTTAGCCGGTGCAGGCGCCTCGTGGGACGAGCAGTTCAGTGAACCGCCGGTCCCTGGGGGTTCTCCTGGGAAATAGCCATCAGGAAAAAGGGCCATGTCAGTCACAGAACTCTGAGGCTCAGCACGTCAACGAGGTGAAAAAAACGATCACTTTATACCTCTGTCCTGTTGGAAGGTTTTGCATTTTTGACTTGCTTTTAAATACAATTTGGGAAGAAAATCTATCTTCCCTTAGTTCAGTGTGGAACTGACCCGTGTCATAGGAGACAGTGAGGGGGCTCCGCATGGAGTGGTGGTGATCTTCTCCCGGCGGGTGTTTGCCGTGGACAGAGGACGACGGTGGGTCATGGCCCTGTGCCACCTGGCCTTGGGGGCAGCCCTTGCCTGGACACGACTGGTCCTCCAGGCCCTGAGGATCCAATGATGGCCTTGGGGGTGACTGTTGTCCCCAGGTCTCTTGGGTGCGGAGGAGTGAAATGACTCGCCCAGGGTCACAGAGCAGACAAGTGGTGGAGTCGGAATTAGAACCCAGGTCCTTATAACTCCCAGGCCCGGACTCTATCCATTAGGTCATGCTGCTTCTCCTGATAATATTGGTAATCCTGGCTCCACCACTTCTCTGAAGTGTGACTTCAGTCAAGTCATTTAACTTCTTCGGTGCCTCAGTGACCACATCTGTCAAATGGGGATTAAGACTGTGATCCCCATGTGGGACATGGACTGGGTCCAACCCAACCAGCTTATATCTACTCCAGTACTTAGTACAGTATTTGGAGTATAGTAAGCAGTTACCAATACCATTTAAAAAAACAGTGGTTTGGGAATAATAACAGCTGTGGTTTTTAGGTGTTTACTTTGTGCCAAGCTCTGTACCAAGCACTGGAGTAGATAGAAGACAGATCAGTTATCGTCCCTGTGTCCCACAGGAGGCTCACCGTCTAAAGAGGAGGGAGAACAGGTATTTAATCCCCATTTGACAGATGAGGAAAATGAGACAGAGAGAAGGGCACTGACTTGCCCAAGGTCACGCGACAAGCCAGCGACAGAACCGGGATTAGAACCCAAGTCCCCTGACTCCCAGACCTGAGCTTTTTCCAATAGGCCCCGTGGCTTCTCACGAATATAGGCCAAAGCCGACAACCGAGTCAGCCCCGGAGGTGATGAGGTGTGGAGTGGTTTTACGGGCCTCTGCCGGAGCAGTCCCCATTAAGAGTCTGGTAGCGGACACGGAGGGCCCGGGCCAAGGTAGCAGGTGGCCCAGAGAGTCAGGACCGCGGCCAGTTGTGCCCAAGATGGCTCGCCCAAGGGCTCAGTGTGGCCACACAAAGCCCTAGACCCGCTTTGGGCTGGCCCAGGGACTCCCAGACTCCAGTGCCCCAGAGGTGACCCCCCGGAGGGCCCTTTCTGCTCATCTGACATTCTCCGGTCCAGGTCCAGATGTTTGGGCCTCCAGTCCCTCCATCCAGTCCCCTGAGCTTCAAAGACCCAGTGCAAACCTCTGGATCCCCAGGGAAGCGGCCATCCCCGGGGCCGAAGAGCACGGGGGTCTCCGACTCCTTTCCTGTTGGTTGGTCCCGGCGATTGGCACTCGCAGAGCAGAGAGGCAGATACAGGAAGGGGACGGACTTCTCAAGCGGCCCCGCGGGGACTTCCCCAGACGATCCACCTGGGGATCTGGGAAGTCGTTTCTTGTGATTGCCTGTAAAAGCTCCAGGAAGATGAAAGTAAAACCCGTCATAACCGTCTTGGACTCGTCCTCCCCGATCGAACGAGGCACTGTGTAGGGAAATGCTTTCTGCTTTGATCACCGCACCAGCTTTCTAGCTTGCTGCATGGCCAAAATCATTTTTTTTTAATGGTCTTTGTTAGGCTCTTACTATGTGCCAGGCACTGTTCTGAGTCCCGGGGTAGATACAAGCTGATCAGGTTGGACCACAGTCCATGTTCCACATGGGGCTCCACAGTCTTAATCCTCATTTTACATACGAAGGTAACCGAGGCTCAGAGGAAGTTAAGTGACTTGCCCAAAGTCACATAGCTAACTAGTGGCGGGACCGGGATTAGAACTCACCACCTCCGACTCCCAAGCCCATGCTCTTTCCAGTAAGCCACGCTGCTTCTAATCCCCATTTTACAGATGAGGTACCTGAGGCACAGAGAAGTTAAGTGACTTGCCCAGGTCACCAAGCAGATAAGTGGCAGAGCTGGGGTTATTATTGTTAATAATAATTATGGTATTGTTAAATGCTTAATATATGCTAGGCACTGTACTGAGCGCTGGGTGGATACAAAGCAGATCAGGTTGGACCCAGTCCCTGTCCCATGTGGGGCTCACAATCTCCGCCCCCATTTTACAGGTGAGGTAACTGAGGCCCAGAGAAGTAAAATGCCTTGCCCAGGGTCACACAGCAGACAGGTGGCAGAGCTGGGATTAGAACTCAGATCCTCTGACTTGACGTGCAATTGGGGAAAAGAGCTTGGAGTCTGCCCTGGGAATTGGATTTGGGGCGTTGGAAAACCCCACAGAAACCCCACCGGGGAGAGACCTGGTTCACATGAGACCCAGGAGGACATAAATCCACCCCCGCTGGGCCTCTCCAATTGGGCCTTCTGGCTATCCCGGGCCCGCCAGACCACCCCAAGATCTTCATCTAGTCAGCCCCGAGATCCCCGTCTTGGTCAGCCTTCTAAAGGTCGAGCTTTTTAGCCATATGCGGTGTCTCGCTCAGTCAATCAATCAGTGCTTTTATTGAGCCATCACTGTACTGAGCTCACAGTCTGCTCATCTCTCCGCATCCACCCTTGGGCCTGTCTTCATCTCGGCTTTGATCTTTTCCTGTCACGATCGTCAGGCTGTGACATTTCCCATGAGCTGTCCGGGGTTCCATCCGCCGGGACATGTGGTTGGTTGGGATGCGCCCCTCGCCTTCCGGGCCTGGCTCGGGCCTTGGGCCCGGGCCAGAAGGGGTCCTCTCAGGACCAGGGAGCGCTGGTCTCCAGAAAATGTGGCCCGGCCCCGAGGTTTTGAGCCTGTGATGTTCTGGAGTCCACGCCTGAGGGGTTTGCTACAGGAAGAGGGGCCTTCCTCCGGGAGCCCTCCCTTCTCCCTACTCTGCAGAAGGTCCGGAATCTTCCGCCGCCCAGGCCAGTGTCCCGGACCGGCCCGGAGTCCGATCCCCCAGAATGAAGCCAAGCCGCCACCACGCTCCCGAAGTGGAGAGGGACGTGGTGTCGGGAGCCGGCGGTCCGGGGTTGCAGCCTCGGCTTCTGCCCTTGTCCTGCTGGTGGCCTCGGGGCAAGTCACCTTTCTGTGCCCCGGTTTCCTCATCCGTGAAACCGGGACGATAAAAGCGCCTGCTTCTCCCTGCCTCGCAGGAGGTCGAGGAGAAAGATGAGTGCTAGTGGCGCGTGTTGGGGAAACCAGAGTGCCCCGCCCCATCCAGAGTGGAGGGGTGAACACACAGGTGACCAGTAGATGGTCAAGACTCGGGGGGCTGCCGTAGGTCCACGCGGCCCTCTGCCGTCCGTGCCCTCGGGCCCGCACCGGGGAGGAGGGCCTTGCCTGGAGAGGCCCTGACCAGCCGGCCGGTGTGCGGTGTGCATCCGCCTGTGTGCGTG
The DNA here is from genome assembly GCF_004115215.2 of Ornithorhynchus anatinus. NCBI lineage: Eukaryota > Metazoa > Chordata > Mammalia > Monotremata > Ornithorhynchidae > Ornithorhynchus > Ornithorhynchus anatinus. The sequence continues at coordinate 2,845,439 of NC_041728.1, read as the reverse complement.
AGTCACAGGGACAGAACGCGATTTCCACACGACGAGGCCGCCCGCCTCCTCCCCCCGCACTCCCGTCCCCGGCCCAAGAGTGACTTCTTCTAAACGGAGGCCTTCCCCTCTGGGCGCCGCCTGGACAACCCGGGAAAGGCGTCCAGAGAACCCCGGGTAGGGCAGTGATCGGGTGTAGCTCGGCCGCTCAGGAAATTCTCTCCGGCAGTGCGGGTCCCCCCCCCCCCCCAGGCGCCCACCCCGTCTCCCCACACACACAGTCGGTGCCGGCCGTGTGACTCATTGGCTTCTCAGGTGGCCCTGCGGCTTGGCCCTCCTCCCCGGGCACAGTCCTTTGGGTCTGTGCCCACCAAGCTCAATGGGACCAAATTCTCCAGCTGCCAGTCCCCCAGCCCACCAGCTGCCGGCCCAGGGCTCCTCCTGAGCGGGCGTCGGGCACGTCCCCCCGGCCCCCACTTCCCTGCCCGGGCTCGGGAGGCTGGCGAGCAGGAGGAGGAGGAGGAGGCCGGCGGTGGCGGCTGTCAGTAGAAATGGCATGCTGAGACCTGGCATCCACTGGCCCAGCCCAAGCCCGGGCTGTTTCGTAATTATTGAGCAAGTCACTTCACTTCTCCGGACTGTCAGTTCCCTCATCTGTCAAATGGGGATTAATACCGTGAGCCCATGTGGGAAATGGACTGTGTCCAAACTGATTACCTTGTATCTACCCCAGCAGTTAGTACAGTGCCTGGGACATAGTAAGTGCTTAACAAATGCCATTAAAAAAAAAAAAATTGAGAAAGCCCCTGTAATCCTGGCATGACTGGGAAGCAGCGTGGCTCAGTGGAAAAGAGCCTGGGCTTCGGAGTCAGAGGTCATGAGTTCGACTCCCGGCTCTGCCACTTGTCAGCTGTGTGACTGTGGGCGAGTCACTTAACTTCTCTGTGCCTCAGTTCCCTCATCTGTAAAATGGGGATTAACTGTGAGCCTCACGTGGGACGACCTGATTACCCCGTATCTCCCCCAGCGCTTAGAACAGTGCTCGGCACATAGTGAGCGCTTAACGAATACCAACATTATTATTATTATTATGACTACGACAGGAGCGTTTTCATTATGCCAGGGTAGGAGTCTCGGATCCGCTCAGCTCAGCTTCTCTTAGCTGCAGCATGGCCTAGTGGATAGAGCACAGGCCTAGGAGTCAGAAGGTTGTGGGTTCCAATATCGGCTCTGCCACTTGTCCGCTGTGTGACCTTGGCCAAACCACTTCACTTCTCTGTGCCTCAGTTCCCTCATCTGTAAAATGGAGATTAAGACCGCGAGCCCCACATGGGACAACCTGATTACCTTGTATCTACCCCAGCGCTTAGAGCAGTGCTTGACCCATAGTAAGCACTTAACAAATACCATTATTTTTAACCCCCAAGTAGTAAATTCCCATTCTGTCCGCCACTCCTTCCATTCCTGACCTGGGAGGTGCCTGGGGGCTTGCCTTTGAGCCCCTCAATTATTCTGTGGTATTTATTGAGCACTTACTGTGTGCTGAGCACCGTATCAAGAGCTTGGGAGAGTATAGTTCAACAGAGTTGGAAAACGAGTTACCCGCCCTCAAGGGCTTATGGTCTAGAGGGCTGTTATGAATGGACTTGTCCTGTCTGTGTCTGTCTCTCCGCCGCGCCTTGCTCCTCCCCTCCACCCCCCAACCAGAAAGGCCACTTGGATGTTCCTGGAAGAGCCGCTTTCCCTTGACCCGGAATTCAGAGTGAGGACAAGGGGAAGAGACTTCTGGCTTCCTCCTCTTAAAAGCTGAATCTGGTGTTTAGGTAATGATGATCCCAAGGCAACTTCAGAGATGAAATAATGAAAAGTTCTCAGGCGTCAGAGAGAGGAAAGGAGACAGCCAGGAAAGGAGAAGGCAGGAAAGAATTGACCTCAGTTCCAGGCAGCAAGTTCCCGGCCCCCACCCCAGGAGCGCCCCAGGGTGTCACTTCATGGTCAGAGGGCTGACGGTCTGAGCCGACGAACTCTATCGCACAACCTTTTGGGGCACCAGGTCGGAGAAATGAGCTCTCCAACTGGTGGCGGTGTGGTGGTGGTCATCGTCAAGCAGCGTGGCTCAGTGGAAAGAGCACGGGCTTAGGAGTCAGAGGTCGTGGGTTCTAATCCCGACTCCGCCGCTTGTCAGCTGTGTGACTTTGGGCCATTCCCCATTCTCCCCATTCTCCCCATTCTCGTGGAAATCCTTTGTGGTTGTGTCCTACTTGATAATGTTGTCTCTACCTAGTGCTTAGTTTAGTGTTCAAAACAGTAAGCTTAACTTCTCGGTGCCTCAGTTACCTCGTCTGTAAAGTGGGGATTAAGACTGTGAGCCCCACGTGGGACGACCCGATTACCTTGTATCTACCCCAGTGCTTAAAACAGTGCTTGGCACAGAGTAAGCACTTAACAAATATCAAAATTTTCATTTTTATTATCGTCGGGGTCATAGCATTTCCTGGGGGCCCATTGAATACAGTGAACTGTACCAAGCACTTGGGAAGTACAGTAATAATAACTGTGGCTCTTAAATGCTTGCTACGTACCAAGCACGCCGCTCAGCACTGGGGTAGATACAGTACAAGTAGCTCAGACCCAGTCCCCGTCCCACATGGGGCTCAGGGTGAAACAGGCATTCATCCCCATTTTACAGTTGAGGAAGCGTAGGCGCCGAGAAGGGAAGCGATTTTCCTAAGGTCACATAGCTCTGCACGTAGTAAGCTCTCAATAAATGCTATTGAATGAATGAATGAATGAATAGCCGACAAGCGACAGGGTAGGGGTTGAAACCCAGGGCTCCCAAGCCTGTAGTCCTTCTACTAGGCCACACTTCTTCCTTTCCGGTGTGCTCTTTCCTATTCTTCTTGCCTTTGCCTCCTTCTTCGGGTCCCTATTTGCCATGTCTGTAGGAAGACGTGTCTCCCCCTCTGGACTGTAAGCTCATCGTGGGTGGGAAATGTGTCTGTTTATTGTTCTATTGTACTCTTCCAAGCATTTAGTACAGTGCTTCGCACACAGTAAGCGCTCAATAAGTACGAATGAATAATTGAATGAATTAATGGTCTCTCCATCCCTTGTCCCTTGCAGGGTCCGGGGCTGATGCCCCAAGATAGTGAGAGACATGGTGTGCCTGGTGGAAATGAAATGGTTCAGGGAGGGGTCGGGGGGGTCTGTCGGGTCCTTGGACTTTAGGGGTGTGTGCCTCAGACCTCCCTTCCTCCCTCCCCTGGAATATGGCTAATTTTTCCCGGCTGCCACAGTGTCCTAAAAGAAGCCAAGTGGGAGCTTCTGCGAGTTTCCCGGAGCAGAGCGTCTCGTCATCTGGCGTAGTCACAGCTCCGCTTTCCTGTTTCGTCCATCCCTACCTCCCCGACGGACCCCGCGTGCCTGGAATCGCAAAGCCGTTGCCATTCTCTGCCTACTAGTCTGCGCTCCGGTTTAAGATGGGCTGGACTCCGGGACCGGAATGGGCCCGGCGACATTAGCATTCTCCCGGGCAAATCCAAAGAGGGCACAGCTGCAGATAGGAAATTGGCAAGTCAGATTCAGAGGATTAAGCGACGGAAGCTTTTGCATTTCGGTCTTAGAATCAGTGGGCGGAAAGGAGAGGAGGGAGGTATATGGCGGAATCCTAGGATTGATTAACCTGAATTGAAGCAAGTGGGGATGATGGAAACATCCAGTCGGTACCTTTTGACCGGAAAAACGACGAGAAACAGTGAGCAGATTGGCTATTTCTGTGACTTTGACCCGTTTTCAGGATTCCTGGGTTCTCTTTTAAATCTTTAAAAAACTGAACACATTTCCAGGTTCTCCTCTTTAATGTGATAACATTAAAGTCTCTTACATTTCACCCCCGAGACCACAGCTTCTTAAATAGGGCTCTCAGCATTTAACAGGCAAGACTTGGGGTGTTGGGTTTCCTATGATTCTGTACCCTCAGGGAATGTGGCCAGAAGTAAGATGGGAGTGGGAGGAGGCCTTACAGGAAGTGGGCTGTTCATCTCTTCGGCCGATTTCCCCATAGGTTTCCGAGGAAGGAAATTCTTCCTTGAAATTTCAGCGAGGGATTCTGTAAAAGGTCGAGTGGAGATCCCAGCCCCCGCTTTGTCTACCTCAAGCAGCAGTACCGGAGAGGAGGGATTCCCAGATGAGCTAACGGGAGGAGAGTTGGGGATGTCAGGTGGGGTCTCTGATCCCTTGCCGCCCTGGAACCCATCTCTTCAAGGGTGGGACGGCCCCTTGTTTTTTGATGGTACTTGGTAAGCGCTTATTATGTGTCTAACCCTATTCTAAGCCCTGGTGTAGGTATAAGTTAATTAGGTCGGACAAGATCCCTGTCCCGCATGGAGCTCACAGTCTTAAGTGGGAAGGAGAACAGGTATGGAATCCCTCTTTTACAGTTGAGGAAACTGAGCCCCAGAGAAGTCAAGTGTCTTGCCTAAGGTCACAAAGCTAGCAATTGGCAGAGCCAGGATTAATAATAACAATAATAATAGTAATACTTATTAATAATTACGGTATTAAGTGCTTACTGCGTGCCCGGCACCGTATTAAGCACTGGGGTGGATACAAGTAATTCAGGTTGGACACAGTCCCTGACTCACGTGGGGCTCCCAGTGTCCATCCCCATTTTACTGATGAGGTAGCTGAGCCCCAGAGAAGCAAAGTGATTTGCCCAAAGTCACGCAGCAGACAAGAGGCAGAGCTGGGTTTAGAACCCAGGTCCTCTGACTCTTATGCCCGGGCTCTTTGCACTAGGCCACGCTGCTTCCCAACGGCCCCCGTCCATGCGAGGCCCTAACTCCTCCTGTTCGGAGATGTTTCGGAGTGGAACTTCTCTCTGTGGACCCATCTAGGGGGAGGGGTTGGGGGGAACCAGGCAGGTATTCTTCCCACTCCCCTTCCACGCTGGATGTGTCTGTGCCCGGCCCAGCTCGGGGGCCAGGGCTCCCACCAACGTGTGCGAGCCACAGCTGAGGAAGCAGCCCCCCACGCCCCAGTCCCAGCCCCGGCCAGGCGGGTCTTGGGCCGATCAGACCCTGGCACCTGCCCCGCCTCCTGAGACAGATCCTGAGCTGGGGCCTTCAGACCCAGGGCCTCCAGACAAGCCAGCGGTTGTCTGGGAAGCAGTGTGGCCTAGTGGAAAGAGCACGGGCCTGGGAGTCAGAGGACCTGCATTCTGATCGCGCCCGGCTCTGCCACTTTCCTGCTGCGTGACTACCTTGGGCCGTCCGCTTCCCTTCTCTGGGCCTCCATTCCTTCATCTGCAGAGTGAGGCTCCAAAACCTCCTCTCCCTCCTGCTTAGACTGTGAGCTCCATCGTGAGACCCGATGATAGGATATCTACCCCAGCTCTCAGTACAGTACTTGACACATACTAAGCACTCAGCAAATAACACGATTATCATTATTATTATTATTATTGGTTCTGCCCTCTCCCCGGGGTCTCAAGTCTCCTCCACACTCCCCTTCCCTGTTTCAGTCCTTAGACCCAGGGCGGTTTGCCCGGCTCCTTTGCAGATCACACCAGGCGCACACATGAGTGATCCCTTTAAACCTTTGATGTTTGTTTTGCTTTGTCAAGTGGATCGGGGGTTGGGGGTGGGAAGGGAAGGAGGGGGGCCTGTTAGCATTTGTAGCACTTCTCCCTGCCTCGCCTGACAGGAGTAAAACAAGCAACCAATCCCGTCCTGTTCCAACCCCCTGCTGCATTTGGCTGGGGGCCAAGCTTTGGTAACCACCCCAGCCCCAGCCCTAAAGGCACCAGTCAAACACGCTTCGTCCAACAGGCTGGCTCATGTCTGAGGGAGAGATTACCCTGGGAGGGATGGGCCTCCTTTCCCCTCTAACTCCATTCCCTCAGGCTCCTGCCCATGGCTGGAGCTGGCTCTCAGGCCCCTTCCCCTTGGAAGGTGAGGGTGGCAGGGAGAGAAGTGAGAGCTCCGTGCCTGGGTCGTTGTCTGTTAAAGTGGATCCCGCTGTTTCCTGAACCTCCTCCTAAGAAGCGCTGGGATCTCTATACCTCCGGTGCCGGCCAACGGCTTAGACAAGGGAAGCCGGGCACGGGATCCTCGATTCCTTTCTGCCCGGATTTCCGGACCTCGGCAGACTGAGAGAGGAAATCCTCAAAAAATGCACCTTGTCCCCACTCGTCCTTGAGGCAGTCAGAAAGGCCAGGGAGCCAGTGGGTGGGGGTCTTGCACTGGGGAAATGGAATTCACCGGGCCATCACGGCAGAGCCCACCCTGGACCACTGGCTATGGTATTTCACCGTAGAGCGTATTTGTATTCTCTCATCACTGGGGTATTTGTTAGGGTTTACTATATGCCAAGCACTGTACTAAGCGCTGGGGTGAATAGAAGATGATCACCCAAGTCCCTGTCCCACATGGGACTTATGGTCTTAATGGGGAGGGAGATCAGGAAATTAATTCCCATTTTACAATTGAGGAAACTGAGACGTAAAAAAATGAACTGATTTGCCCAAAGTCACATAGCAGGTAATAATAATAATAATATTGTTAAGCACTTACTATGCCAAGCACTGTTCTAAGCACTGGGGTAGATACAGGGTAATCAGGTTCCATGTAGGGCTCACAGTCTTAGTCCCCGTTTTACAGATGAGGTAACTAATAATGTTAGTATTTGTTATGCATTTACTACGTGCAAAGCACTCTTCTAAGTGCTGGGGGATACAAGGTGATCAGGTTGTCCCTCATGGGGCTCACAGTCTTCATCCCCATTTTACAGATGTAGTAACTGAGGCCCAGAGAAGTTAAGTGACTTGCCCAGTCACACAGCTGACAAGTGGAGGAGCCGGGATTAGAACCCATGACCTCTGACTCCCAAGCCCGGGCTCTTTCCACTGAGCCACGCTGCTTCTCTAAGGCGCAGAAAAGTGGAGTGACTTGCCCAAGGTCACGCAGAACACGTGACAGAGCCAGGACTAGAACCCAGGACCCCCGATTCCCAGGACCAAGCCCTTTCCACTCGTCCAACTGTTTCTCATAGAAACAACTGTGGTATTTGTTAAACTCTGTACTGAGCGCTGGGGTAGGGGCAAGATCATCAGGTCAGACACAGTTCCTGTCCCACGTGGGGCTCACCCCAACTCCGTAAGGAACAGGACAATGCCCGGGGGAGAGAGAGGGGAGAAGACTGGCTGCGCAGCTTCCCCGCACAGTCTCCCATCAAGTCTGCGTGGAGACTCCACCCTGAGTCCCCTCTCTCTCCGACCGTCCGTTCCTGATGATCGACGGCCCACCCCCGAAGGGCAACTTTTTAGATTTTTCTTACTGTCATTCGATAAAGCGGCCCCACGATGGAGACATCCCAAGGCGTCATTTCACTTTGTATCCTGTCAGGAGACAACAGCCAAAAATCAGCATCTCGGCCCTTCTTCTGCTTCTCGTATAGTGATGTGCGTGTGTATACAAGAAGTCACTTCACTTCTCCGGGCCTCCGTTCCCTCAGCTGCCAAATGGGGACCCAATACCTATTCTCCTTTCTGCTTAGACGGTGAGAGAGCTGATGACCGCTTAGTGCAGTGTTTGACATTTAGTGAGAGCTCAACATATATCATGATTATCAATTCTGTCCCCTCTCTCCCAGGTCTCAATCTCTCCCTCCCTGTTCCAGTCCTGGGCCCAGGGCTGTTTGCCAAGCTCCTTTGCAAACCACACCAGTCACACGCATGAGGGATCCCTTTAAACCTTTGATGTTTGTTTTGCTTTGTCAAAGTGAACTTGTTGGGTGGGGGGGACAGGAGGAGGAGGGTGTTGGTTAGCATCTGTAGCACTTCCTGCCCTGCCTGACTTGAGTAAAGCCAGCGCCTTTCCTGCCCGGAGTTAGTAGTCCTTAAGGGTTGGGTCTCCTTAATTCTGCCAACACCCCCCATGGGTCAGGAAGTGGTGGGGGCCTGATAGTCTCTGATCTACTCCAGGAAGCTGCTGGGCCACTTGTGGCAGAGTTGGGATTCCGCCTCCAACCTGGACCCCTTTTCTTCAGTAACCACGTTGTTCACCGGCTGTGCCGGCCACCGTGACTAGGGCCCAAGGAAAGCAGACCCCTTCCGGGGCCTGGGAGCCAACACGTGGACAGGTCTGGAGGAATGCGGGCCAAAAGGGGCCGTTGGGACTCTCTCAGGAGGTGGGTGGTGGATAGCCTGCCCAGAGACCTCTCACGGGGTCCTCGGGCGAGACCCGGGGGGTGGGGGGAGGATGGCGGTGGGCTGCCTTTCCCCTACCTCCTTAGGGATTTTTCTAGAGTATCCAGGAGGAACAGGGACCCTGCCATCCGTGGTACCCTGGCCTCCCTCCCATTTGTACGCTACCCAGGCCTGGTCCTCTCTCCCGTCCTCATGTTACGGTAGCGGTCGGGGAAGGAAGAGTGCTATCTTCCCCTTTGTTCACATTCCCTGCCCCTATTTCCCCTTGGCCCACTTTCCCTTTCCCCTTCACCTACTTCCCCCTCTCTCCTCACCCACTTCCTCCACCATCCTCGTCCGCTTCCCCCTCCGTCCTCGCCCGCTTCCCCCTATGACCTCACCCTCTTCCCCCTCCGTCCTCGCCCGTTTCCCCCCTCCGTCCTCGCCCGCTTCCCCCTCGTCCTCGCTCACTGCTGCCTCTGTCCTTGCCCACTTCCCCCTTTCTCTATGTTCTCAGGAAGTAACCGACTCCTGCTGAGTGCTTGGCTGCTGCTTGCCAGGGGTCGAGCAGAGGCCGACCGTAACCACCCTGGAACACACTGATGGCATGAGAAGGGAGCGCGGAGCAGCGGAGTGTGCGGGTTTATCGGCACTTCCGCGTGTCACCGCAGTGCTTTAATGTGCCCCCTCTGGTAGTTCACTGAGGGGTTCTCGGGGTGGACCGTGAGATGGGGGATAATTTTAAAGTCTATTTGCCACTTAAATCAGAGATTTGCCGTAATTGGCTGTGATAAATTTGCAAGCAAGGAGGAATAATTTATTGCACATAATTGGAAGCGAGCTTCAGAGCAAATGTGTGTAATTCTGAGGCAACGGCTGGAAGGCCTTGGTTTCCAGATGGTAGCCATTGAAATGGCTCTTTGATGGATAATGTATTAGCCCCGGGGAAGATAGGGCGGGGTGACTTGTAGGGACGTATCTGATTTGGGGACCCTGGCTTATATTCCTTCAGGCATGGAGTCCCTGGAAGGCCTTGTTCAAATAAACAGGAATAGGCACGTCATCTCTTGGCAACAGCGGGCCGGGTCACGCCTCAGCCCAGTGTTGTCTTTGGTGGACGGAGGGTCCCTGTGGTCACATAGCAGGGTCCCGGGGTGTCGGTTGGGGGCAGCGTGTGTGGGATGCGGGGGTCCGCTGGGGCGGGGCGAGGTCTAGCGAGGCCAGAAGCGAAGTAACGAGGAACTGGAGAATCTGCTCAGAGGTGGGGGAGCGGTGGGACCGGCCGCCACTCGATCCGGGGGATTTCCGGGGACAGAGGCTGGGACTAGGGAGTCCTTGAAGAGATGCGGCTCTTGCCATCCCGGGTCTGGCCAGATCAGGGGAGAGCCAAGTCCCTAATTCTACAGCCCCCGTCCCCAGCGGAATAAAAACCCAGAGGTGGTCATGAGAGACTTTTGGTTTGGTGGGGGGAATTTAACCTCCTCTAGGCTGGTGACTGTCTGAACACTGAGCCCAGGGAAAAGGATTGGAGAAGCAGTGTGGCTCAGTGGAAAGAGCACGGGCTTTGGAGTCAGGGCTCATGAGTTCGAATCCCAGCTCTGCCACTTGTCGGCTGTGTGACTGTGGGCAAGTCACCTCACTTCTCTGCGCCTCAGTTCCCTCATCTGTAAAATGGGGATTAAGACTGTGAGCCCCACGTGGGACAACCTGATTCCCCTATGTCTACCCCAGCGCTTAGAACAGTGCTCGGCACAGAGTAAGCGCTTAACAAATACCAACATTATTATTATTATTATTATTATCTGTTTCTAGAGAGCGGGACACCCGCACTCGGTGCCGTCGGCGGGCACAGCCATCGCTACACAAGGGAAGAGGGCTGATATAATAATGATGGTATTTGTTAAACGCTTACTATGTGCACTGCACTGTTCTAAGCGCTGGGGGAGATACAGGGTCATCAGGTTGTCCCAGGTGAGGCTCACAGTCTTCATCCCCATTTTACAGATGAGGAAACTGAGGCCCGGAGAAGTGAAGTGACTTGCCCACAGTCACACAGCTGACAAGTGGCAGAGTCGGGATTCGAACCCAGAACCTCTGGTTCCTCAACCCAGGCTCTGGTTCCTCAACCCGGGCCACGCTGCTTCAGTGGATTGAGTGGGGCCAGGGTTGGAGGGAGATGGAAGGGCTGGAGGAGGCGTAGTGGCCCGATTTGATTCACTTCATCTTCTGGGTTGGACGACTGGTCTTGGGCAAGGTTTGACTGGAGACTCTAGACCGTAAGTTGGTTGTGGACAGGGAATGTATCTGTTACATTGTTCCGGCCTACTCTTCCAAGCGCCCAGTCCAGTCTTCTGCACACAGTAAGTGTTCAATAAATATGATTGACCGCCTGACTGACCGTGGGGTCCCGAGCCACGCTGGCATCCAGTGGTTCCGTCGGAACTGTGGCCTGCCTCTCTGTCCAGCCCGCTGGTCCAGCGAGTGCCATGAAGGCCCGAGCCGAGGACGGGGCCCAGGCCACCTCCGGCCTGGCGGGGGGAGGGTTGTGGCCACGCCGACTCAGTGGCGGCGGCTGCGGCGATGGAGACTCGTCACCGCCCCAGCCGACGGGGATCGGAGCGCGCCGGGAGCCGGAATCGGTTGGGCTCGGGGAATGTTTCGCGGTCAAGGGCACGCACGCCAGCCAGCCCTTCCCTCCCTCGCCCCTCCCCGACTCTCGAGGACCGTTGCCCCCGATGACCCTGACTGTAGGGGCACCCGCTGAGGCCTTGCCCCTGCCACAGTGGTAGAGCTACCGGTTGGCCAAGGCTTTTGACTTGGCATTCTCCTCGCTTTCCTCTGGACTAACCCTCTGCCCACAAATTCCTGCAGCTTCTCTTCCAGATCCAGACATGGGAAAAGGGGCCGTGGGCGGAGGGGCTGAGTGACCCCTGTATCTCTTGTCAGGAGAGGAGGAGGAGAATGGCTATAAGGGAGTCGATCAGGGACCGGTTTGTTTCATTTTCAGCCTTCGGCTTCATTCTAATTTCCCTTCCTTCCCGTCAGCCCTGTCTGTCAGGTCATCTCTGAGAGCCGGACACTTGACCCGTCTGCAGAGACGGGGCTTCGGCTCCCGTCGCCATCTTTTCTGAAAGCCTCTTTCCCCGACAGTGGGCCGGCCGCCGCCGCCACGCTAGCCAATCCCCTAGTTCGCGGAGGGTGCCCGACTCGGCGTCGGTGGTCGGTCTGCCCACGCGCCCACCCAGGCCGGTGACTTAGGAGGCTCCCAGCTGGCAGGCGGGGTTGAGCCCAGGTTTCTGACCTGGGGGCAGTTAAACTCAATTCCGAGTTCTGATTCAGGGCAGTGAGGCTGTACGGGATCCTACTCCCCATGAGGGTTGGGCTGAGCTATTTTTGGTTTTGTTTATATTTGCTAAGCACTTACCATATGCCGGCCATTCTAGGAAGCACTGGATGAGATGTGAGATAATCAGGTCAGACAAGATCTCTGTCCCACACTGTGCTCACACTCTAAGTGGGAGGAAAACACTCCCACTGAATCCCCATTAAACAGGTGAGGAAACTGAAACACAGAAAGGTGAAGCTATTTGCCCAGGGTCACCCAGCGGGCAGGTGGCAGAGCCAGGGTTAGAACCCAGATCCTCTGACTCCCAAGCCCGGGCTCTTTCCACTAAGTCATGCTCCTTCTCAGTTCCGCAGGTCCAGAGAAGGAAAAACAAAAGCCGTGACCTCCTAAACCCCTGCCCCGACTCAACGCAGGGCCGCACGGTCAAGTCATGGTCTCTGGAATTGGGAGTACAACTTATATATAGTACTTTTCCAAGTGCTTAGTACAGTGTGCTGCACGCAGTAAGTGCTCAGTAGATACCAGTGGTTGATTGATGGAGTGAGAGTGTCCCCAACAGGCTTTGAAAAGACTTCAAGAGAGGTTTTGCAGAGCAGAGTCCTTGCCCTCCGCACCTGCCAGACTTGACTTCACGGGATCTTTCTCCGGTTGTCGAACGGGGAGGCTAACTCAGATTTGAGCGTTCATCTCAGGAGCGGAAAGTAGGTGGAGTCGAGGGCAGGTGTTGACCGTCGGCCCCATCTCCCGCTCCCGGAACATCTCTGGCGTTTCGGCCCCTGTCGGTGCCTGGCCGGCGACAGCTTTCCCTCGTCCGTATTTGGATCAGCAGCGGCTCGTTAGTGCTGAGGCCTGTGCCTGTGGGGCAGTGCCTTCCTTGGAAAAACCCGCTCGCCTTCCCCGACTGGTCCGGAAACGGAGACGCGTTCAGTCCTGTGTCCTGCGTTTCGCAGGTCCCGAGGCCCTCTGACTTCCTGTCCCCAGGCGGCTGGGAAGACACAGCCACGGCCCCAGTTATCATCCAGCAGAACCCAGCAGCCACTCTCTGGGCCTCGCCCCCCGGCCCCCCGGCCCCCACCACTCAATCAACCAGTGATGTTGGACTGCCCACGGCGTGCAGAGCCTTCTCCTAAGTGCTAGGGGAGTCCCAGAACCACAGAGCTGGGAAACACGATCCCTGCCCACGAGGAGTTTACAGACTAGACTCCCTTGGGTCGTGTCCCCGGTGCCGGACCAGATCCCCTGGTGTGAACAGGCAGGGAGGAGCTCCCCTCTTGTGCCCGGCCCTGGACGTGGGGCCCCCTCCCTCAGAAGCTGCTCATCCGTGGCCTTTTTTTTTAATGGTGTTTCTTGTTTTGTGGATTATCCCAGGCACTGTTCTAAGCGCCCGGTTACAAGCTAATCAGGTTGGACACAGTGCCTGTCCCACATAGGGCTCAGAGCTTTAATCCCTACTTTTCAGATGAGGTAACTGAGGCCCAGAGATGGTGAAGTGACTTGCCCAAGGTCACACCCAGTAGATAAGTGGCAGAGCCGGGATTAGAGCCCAAGTCCTTCCGACTCCCAGGCCCGCACCCTATCCTCTAGGTCACGCTAGTTCTCTTCATCCCATAGACCCCACCTGGCCGGCCGCAGCCAGTGGCCGCCTTCCTCGGGGTGACGGCAGCCTGCGGGGATCCTCCGGCGGCACTGATCACCGGCGGCCGGCAATGCCCTATTCCCTATCCTGGACCGAGTCAGCTGCTGCCCGGTCCTGGTCCCGATCAAGAGACGGGGCCTCTGGGACGTTCCAGGAAAAGCCCCGTGCTCTTTTGGCAGTCAACGGGCTGGGGCCAGGGCAAGGCAGTGAGCTGGGTGGCGTGAGGTAGTTTGAAAACCTTGAAATCAACTTCTCCGCAAATGCGGTTCCCTTTCTCTTTCATTCCCCATAAATACTAAGTACTTGGGGTTGTTCAGTAGCACAGAGTTGGTAGAACTGTCCCTGTCTGTCAGAGTAGGGATTCAGTGCCTGTTATCTGTCCCCTTCAGCCTATGAGTCTTGACAGGGACAGGAACTGTGTCTGTCCTACTTATCTTGTCTATATCCAGCGTTTAGAACAGAGCTTGGCAAGTAGTACGTGCGTAACAAGTACCATCGTTACTGTTATTATTATTACCCTTCCCCTCTACCCTAGTCTCCACCTCGGCGCTCAGTACAGTGCTTGGCACATAGTAGGTGCCGAACAAATACCACCCTATCGGTAGTAGCAGCCGTTGCTGCCGGTCCGGGGGTTCGGCTGGTGGCCCGTCGCTTCGGAAACAGGCTGGCTCGGGCTGCAGTTGCCTGGGGTCTCCGGGCGGTTCCTAGGGGCCATCGCGGGGAGCGGGGCCGGCAGGCCGGCGCCGGCCCCGGCCCCCACTACGCCGGCCAACAAGGAGCGTTTTGTCCTGATCAGAAGAGGGCGGTTTCTAGCCAAGCTTCACCTCTGGATGTCCAAGTGGGGTTTTGATGTTCTGCAGCTCGGCAGGAGTGGAACAGAGGCAGAGCAGAACGTCTCCCCCCCATCCCTCTCCCTCCCTCTCCTCGCCTCCCTCCGCCCACCTCGCCCCTGGGAGCCAAAACAACGCAATCTGTCAGAGCTAGAGACACGTTGGCGGGGGGCGGCAGCCGTGCTGTTGGGAAGTCTTCCCCAAGCACAGGACTGTTTCTGTTTCAGCGCTCTCCTCTGGGACTCCTTTGCCTCTCGTGGTCCCAGTAAATCACGTGCAGATTAGGTGAATGGGCGTCTGTAGCGGCCGGGGAGGAGAAGCCCCCGATTCATGCCGGCCACCTGAGCTAGTGGCGCTCAAAGCCAGCCGGGCCTGGACGAGTGAGATCTGGGATACAGCTGCACCAGGAACCCTGAGAACGTAGCGGATTCCTACCGGGCATCCCCTGTGTCCTGTCCCCCCGGCAGGACTTTGGGATCCTCCGCTATCGGCTGCTCCCACTGGTCCCCGCTCTAGAGGACACTTGTGGAGGAGAACAGGTCTCCGGCTGCCCGGGCCGGCCCGTCCGGCTCCCGGGGAGGAGGGAGCGTGGCCTTGGCATCCCTAGGAAGTCACTCCCACTCCCTTGCCGGGCCCCCGAGGAGCCACCGGGACTGAAACGGGGCCAGCATTGGGCTTCTTTTGCCAACTGGAGGCTGGGCGGCCGAAGGCAGGAACCAGGACAGAGAGTGGAGAATTGCGGAACAGAGCGGGTTTGGGAAAACGCCAGGGGGCTGGAGACAGAGTTAGGGACACTGGGTTGTCCACCTTGCTGTGGAGATGATGGCCCAGGTGGTCTCGTGGAGTCTGCCTGGCACTCACTGTGGGCTCCCGCTCGAACCCGCTTCCGCCCAGAGATGTGCCGTGGCTCTCAAGGCCACAGGTTTAGAACTTCGAATCCGAGGAAGACCCCACTGGGAGCGGGTTGGTCTTTGAATTCCGCTTTTCCCTCGCCGTTCCTGGGCTAATGGCCGTCTGTTTTTCCTTTGCAGATTGAGGCCTCTCCTGTCTACGCATCCGGCGAAGAAGGCTGCAGTTGGAGAGGTTCGTTAGAATTGGGCTTTGTTTGTCTTCGGAGGGACGGCCGGCGTGGCGTCCTGTGGACTGTAAATCGCTGTCCACACCGGGCACCCCCTCCCCTTTTCTGGGGCCTCAAGGCACCCCTTCCCAGACCCCTCGCTGCCTGCCTGCACTGTCGGCCTGCAGCTTTTCTTAGCGTGGCACAGAGCTCTCTTTAATATCCTGAGCCCTGTCTTCCTGGAGTGTCCCTGGGTCCCCCGTCCTGGTGCCCGCCCCAGGGGTGCCCACCGTGGGGCACAGAGGCTTCCGGTGAGATGGGTCGGCTGTCAGGGACCCCGGGACGGATGGGCGCTGGTGGGTCTGTCTATACCCTGGAGTGCCAGGCCTCAGTCGGTAGGGAGGGGGCCCCACAATTGGGAAACGAGTTCAAAGCCAGACCAGGACCTTTGAGGTCATTCCAACCCCCGAAACCAACCCCTACCCCCAAACTCCTCTCCGGGGGCAGGCTCACCCTCCTAAATCGGGGTTTTTTCAGAAAGCCTCTCGAGGGCATGCCCCTGCGGTGATCCCGCCCCACCCGAGGGACCCCTCATGGGTGGGTGGACTGGCTGGGGGGGCTCCCCCCATGCTTTGAGAGATGGAGGCAGAGGAGGCGTTCTCTCTCCCAGACCTGGGGGACTGGGAAGGGGGTGTGCAAATCCACCAACCCCGTCATGCAGCGTGGCTCAGTGGAAAGAGCCTGGGCTTCGGAGTCAGAGGTCATAGGTTCGACTCCCCTCTCTGCCACTTGTCAGCTGTGTGACTGTGGGCGAGTCACTTCACTTCTCTGTGCCTCAGTGACCTCATCTGTAAAATGGGGATTAACTGTGAGCCTCACGTGGGACAACCTGATGACCCTGTATCTACCCCAGCGCTTAGAACGGTGCTCTGCATATAGTAAGCGCTTAACAAATACCAACATTATGAGAAGCAGTATGGCTCAGTGGAAAGAGCACGGGCTTGGGAGTCAGAGGTCATGAGTTCGAATCCCGGCTCTGCCACTTGTCAGCGGTGTGACTGTGGGCGAGTCACTTCGCTTCTCTGTGCCTCAGTTACCTCATCTGTAAAATGGGGATTAAGAAACTGTGAGCCTCATGTGGGACAACCTGATTACCCTGTATATCCCAGCGCTTAGAACAGTGCTCTGCACATAGTAAGTGCTTAATAAATACCAACGTTATTATTATTAGTCCCCTCCCTTGACCAGGAAATTGGCTGCAGGTCTTGTTGTCAGGGAGGGGAGAAAAGGGGATGGCAAGAAAAGGGGATTCGAGAGTCATGCGGGACTCCGCATGAAGAAATCTGGGAAAACCCATCTCCAGTAGGGTGCTCCACAAAACTCCCAGCTCCTGGCCCCTCGGCAAAGCTGTCCGGCCGGGTAGAGCCGTGTGTTCGGCCACGGTGACGTGGCTCAGCAAGCCTAATTCTGCTGTCCGGGGCCGCTGGGATGACCGGAAGGCCCATTCTTGCCTTCCAGGAACTCCCAGAAGGGGTTCTGAATTCTCCGGGAATCCCTCCCCCAACCCCATCTCCTTCCCTTCCCCTCCTCCCCACCTACCCCTCCCTCCCCGGGGCGGTCCGGGTGGGATTGGGAACTGCTCCATCCCCGACTCCGGAAATATATTCTTTTCCATTCTGCAGCAGCACTTAACAGCGCCAGGAGAATTGGTGTCCTTTTATTAGTCCTCCTAACTAGAGAGTCATCTCCTCTTGATTACAAAAAAAAAAAAATGAAGTCGTGTCCTTTGACACCAGTTTGCAGGGGGCCGTTAATTTCTAGATCGATAGATTCTGGGCCCCACAGGTCTTTGGCTCCAGGCTAAACTTGTGTATCACATTAAAAGCCGGGCAGAAGGTCAGTTTGTTATCTACAGTAGAGTGAGGAAAGGATTTTAAATATATTTTTGATAGTCTTTTTTTAAGATTTATTTTTTTTCTTTGTCCATAATTCTGAGCAGTATGGTATATTATCCCTGGGGAAATAAGCTAACCAATTTTCTGCATGCCCCGTAGAAATATCTGCTCATTTTTAGGGCCAGGGCAACCTGGAAATGGTTGCCCATTAGGGAAGGGGGACACATTCATTAGGGTGAGAACTTTTAGAAAGTCCCGAGCCCCATTCACTGCCCTACAATGAATGGTGTTGCGTAGTAGAAAGAGTAGAGGCCTGGAAGTCAGGAAATCTGAGTTTTAATCCCAGCTCTGCCCATTTGCCTGCTGTGTGACCTTGGGCAAGTCACTTCTCTTCTCTGGCCTCAGTTTCCTCATCTGCAAAATGGGGATAAAATACCTGTTCTCCCTCCCCCTTAGAGTGTGAGCCCCATGCAGGGCACGGACCGTGTCCCCGGCCTGGATTGTCTTGTATTTACCTTAGCATTTAGTATGGTGTTTAGCACTTAGTAAGCACTTAACAAATACCGCTACTAATATTAAGCTTCAGAGCAGGCTAAAAACGACTGTACACTTTGTCTTAAAATGACGGTTTTCTCCTCCCACCCACCAAGCCCCCTGCTTTGTCCACCTGTCTGATGAAGAGTGAGCCTCTCGGCTTTCTCCCAGCATTCTGGACCCAGTACCGGTAGCATGGCCAAGTGGATAGAGCACGGGCCAGGGAGTCACAATTAGTCAATCTGTGTTGTAATCCTGGCTCTGCCACTTGTTTTGCTGTGTGACCTTGGGCAAGTCACTTCACTTTCCTGTGCCTCCGTTTCCTCATCTGTAAAATGGGCATTAAGATGGTGAGCCTTATGTGGGACAGGATCCGTGTCCAACCCAATTACCTTGTGTCTACCCCAGCACTTAGTACAGTGCCTGGCAAATAGTAAGCACTTAACAAATACCACAGTTATTATTATTATTACCAGGTTGCCTGCAGGTCCCGGCTATTTAACGTTTGATGCCTCAGGTGACTTTGCCTATCCTTCTTGTCCTCCCCACCTCCCACCGCCTCTTTAGATTTATTTTGGAGATAAAGTTCTCGGCGTAGCCAAATGGCCGCGGCCTGGATGTGGTTCTTCGTTCTTCGTGAAGAGAGGTTTGCTAATGGGACCACGTTTTTAAAGGAAAAAACCCACATTCTCCGGCCGCCACCCCGCGGGCTCCAGCCTCTGTGCGGGTGCCCAGCTAGTCCGGCTGAGCGACGGGTTGGGATCCATCCCATTTCCCAAAACAAAACCCCTAAAGTGTCACAGTTATTCTAAAATGCACCGGAGTGGCGTCCGTGAAACCGGCCGTGGCCCGGGGAACTGTGACTCCTCGAGGCACCCCGGAGAAAAGGTCCGGGCAGCACGTGGCCACATCTGGCCGGACTGGAGAGGATCTGGGAAAGTGGAATTGTCCGTGGTTCCCGGTGGACTTTGCTCTGAGTTCGATTGCCTGGCCCTGGGTTACCTAATGACTAGAAAAATGGTGGTGTTTATTAGGTACTTAGTTGGTGCCAAGCACCAAGCTAAGCATCCAGGTGGATACAAGATAATCAGCTCAGGCACAATCTGTCCAAACGCAGGCTAAAGGGGGAGAAGAACAGGTGCTTCACCTCCATTTAACAGAGGAGTGAAAGCACTTCCCCAGGGTCCCTCAGAAGGCAAGTGGCTGAGCCAGGACTAAGACCCAGGACTCCTGATTCCCAGGCATGGCATCTTTCCACTAGACCATGCCGCCGCCTCTGACTATTCATCTCAGAATTTCAGTCCCACTCATTTCCTTGTCCATTTGATTGTTTCTCCCGTCTCCCGTC
Organism: Ornithorhynchus anatinus; assembly: GCF_004115215.2. Lineage (NCBI taxonomy): Eukaryota > Metazoa > Chordata > Mammalia > Monotremata > Ornithorhynchidae > Ornithorhynchus > Ornithorhynchus anatinus. The sequence goes on along the minus strand of NC_041728.1, from coordinate 2,826,629 downwards.
TGCCTCTCTACCCGGTCCCTTCCGAATCCCTTGGCTCTTCTTTCTCTCTCTCTCCCTCCGCAGCCCCCTCCCCATCCCAGTCTGTCAGGCTTCTTGGGCTCCGAGCCCAGGGCCGGAAAGCGGACAGATCAGCTGTCGTTGGGCCGTAGGAGGCCCAAGATCAATCCTCCCCTTCCTCCTCCCCAGGCACCTGCCCCGGGTTCGCTGGGAGCGGTTCCGGAGCCCAAGCCAGCCAATGTCGTGGTGGAGAGCGGGCCCGTGTCCTATAATCACGAAGACGACGTGGCGGAGGAAGAGGAGGCCGAAGAGGATGACGATCACTGCGTGAGCGCCCTCCAGCTAATGGGAGGAAATGGTGGGTCTCGGATCGCGGAGCCGGCACTGATGGAAGCGGGGCGTTCCTTATCACGCTCCCCCGCCCCCCGTGCTTTCCGGAGGCCAGAGAGAGATGGGAAATCTCCAGGACCTGGGAGGGGGCTTGCAGGGGTGGGGAGGGCTCCTCGCCCAACTGAGAGGGCTCAAGCAAAACCTAAATTGGACGGCATCTTCCGCCGGCATGCTGTTTGGTGCGGCTGGAGGATTTCAGGCCATTTAGTGTTCCCTCTGAAAAAGGTCCTCACTCGCTCTAAGGGAATTCCTGATTAAGCCAGTGCTGCTCACTGCCTACTGAGCACTCTGAAAAACCAGCTTCTTATCATAACGACCCAGAGGGATTCTCAGTGGCGATTCGTAGGCAGCCTTTTCAAGGAATGTGTCTCCCGGCCCAGCCAGGGATGTGGTCAGAAATGCCCTCCAGGAAGCCATCCAGCCGGAGAACCCAGCAGGCCCCAAAGGGAATCGGGCGGATCCGGGAAGGAGCAGCCCATGCCGGAATCCTGGAGGGAGAGTCGGGGATGGGAAAGGAAGAGTCGGGGGTGTGGGATGGTCTGTGCTGGGGACCACTGGGGAGAAATAGGGGTATTGGATGATCCCTGCTGGAACACTGGGGTAGAGTTTGGGTGTTGGATGGTCCATCCTGGGTCAGTGGGGGAGAGGAGAGATGGGGAGGGGAGAGTCAGGTGTCAAATGGCAGGAGAGCTCCCGATTTGGGGGTTCTGCTGGATCGGTGCTGCCCTCAGAGCCAGGGTTTACATGCATGAAAACCACAGTAGAAAAACATAGATCGCAAAGTACCACTACGCTGGCCCGGCAGGTAGCAGTCTTGTTCCCAGCCCTACTGGTGGGGAGAGGGCGGGGGGAGGTGTGTGTGTGTTTCTGTATGTCTGTCTGTCCATCTCCCCTCCCTGGGGCTCCTGCCTACCTGCATCTGAAAAACAACTCATCCAAAAGTTACAGAAGCAGCATGGCCTAGTGGCAAGAGCACGGGCTTGGGAGTCAGAGACTCATTTGTCTGCTGGTGACCTTGGGCGAGCCACTTCACTTCTCTGGGCCTCAGTTCCCTCATCTATAAAATGGGGATTAAGACTGTGAGCCCATGTGGGACAACCTGATTACCTTGTATCTGTCCCAGTGCTTAGAACAGTACGTGGCATATAGTAAGTGTTTAATAAATACCCTAATTATTATTAGTATCTGGCTCCCTTGCTCAAGAGAGAGCAGTGATAGGAGACGTCATTCCCTCCTTTGGCAGAAGGGACTCACCGGGTCATTGCGTACGCCGTCACGGGCGTGTCCTCTCACACGCATGTCCTTTCACACACGCACACCCCCTCACGTGCACACCCCATCTTACAAATGCCTCCTCAAACACTTGGGCCAGGCAGTGGCGAGGTCCAGGATACAGTCCCTCAAATCGGTGTGATCCCGGGCTAGGTGTGGCATCCAGGTTACCACTGGTGCTCTTGGTTGACCGTTCCCTCCGGATTTTCAGATTACGGCTGCGAGATAGACGACGACGATTTCTGAAGGGCCCCGCTACGACCTGGCCGTTGGACCGACCCTGGGATCTGAGTCGGCTGGCGCGTCGGAGAGACCCTTGGGGGCCCCCTCCGGCCTCCTGGTCGGCGTGAACAATCCTGACCTTTAAGATGGGCTCCCGAGGCTGTACCGTGACCCATCCCATCTGCACTGGCCCCACCTCCCCCACCCCCGGGACCATGGTCAGGTTCCGGGGGCAGACCTTGGATTTTGGGATCATGTTTGGAGAAACGCAAGTGATCATTTCTAAAGCAGAGAGGGCGGTCTCTCTCTCTCTCTCTCTCTCTCTGTCACTCACTCACTCTCTCTCCGTGTGTGTTCCCATCTGATGGAGAAGATGGTTTGTAAGTTCCCCCCGGGCTAGCATCTCGCTGCCGCTGGATTGAGCAGCTCTGCCCCACTGGCCGGCACGGAAGGAAGGTAGACTTTCCGTTCGGCCTCTGGCCTGTACAAAACGCAATGTCTTGCGAGGCCAAAGTGAGCATACCTCTCTACACTAAACCTCAAAGAATCCAGAGCCCGGACTTCCCGGCACGGGACCGGGCTGGGCTCCATTCTCCGGGCCTTTCTTTGCCACCCCTGGACGGGGGAGAGCGTGGGGGTGCCGGCGCAGAGACACTGGACCGCCCCGCTCCGCCCCGCAGGATCCGGGGGGCCGAGTGCCATCGGAGTGGCAGAAGCTGGAACGGAGCCGTTTGATGGCGTGTCGGTCGTCACCCGCAGCCCGAGGGGCGAGCCAACTGAAACCCCGACCCGGTGCTCGCTCACTCGGGCTGCGTCCTGGGGGCTCTGGATCGACAGGAAACACGGACGGCGAGCAAGACTCGGCTCGTCTCCCCGTCCGGGCCCTGCCCTCTCCCTCCCGCCATCCCCTCCCTTCTGAATCTCGTCTCTCTAGTGGTTTGTCCCATAGCAGGTGCTTAATAAATGCCGTAATGACTGAAACATGGGGCAGTCGGGAACTGGACACTCGAAAACCAATTCTCTCCCCCCGCACCCCGAGGGTGCCTGCCCCACCGTCCGTCCCCGGCCTTGCTCATCGGGCTGGTTTTCTCCACGGATCGGGACCGGGGATGTGGTGGGAGCCAGGTCCGGAGACATTGGCTGCCTCAGAATTTGGGGATCTCCGGGATGTTCCAGGCAGGGAGGACGGGAACTGGGGGAAGACGGTAGGGAATGGTGACAGACTGGTTCCTGTAGGAGGAAGCCCAGAGGGAGCAGAGGCTTCTGCCGTCCCGTCCCGCGCCGATCCCTCAGGGCTTCCAACGAGCCAACACTCGTGGGAAAGTGACATGAAGCCACCTGTGGGTTAGCAGCAGCTCGTGGTGGCTAGCTCACCTCCCTTCTGGGGTGGCAAAACAGGAAATTGGAAGCATGGGGGGGTGGGGGGGTTGTGGGGAGAGGGAGAAAGAGGGAGATATGTCCGGGCCAGCCTCGGATTTATTGGTGGGGAAAATGGGCTCCACTTAACAGTCATTGTTTCTGGATCAGACTGGGCCTGGGGATCTTAGCCATTTTTCCCAGGGCCAATTTGTAATTAGAGAAATTCCTAGCAAAAGGCAGGAAGGTCGCTCAAGCATTCCCAGAAATTTAGGCTGGGCATCAGTGGGCAAGGGTGTTGATAGAGTTTGGGATCTCTGTGGCAGCTCTTGCCTCCTCCTAGGAAGAGGAGAAGGAGAAGAGGCAGCAGAGGGCTGCTTGCTATCACTGCTCTGCTGCCGCCGCCCCCCCTACCCCCCCACCTTGCCACCTCTACTGCACCCCTTGCCACTACTCAAAATTTGAACTGTCCCCTTTCTGGAAGGGGGTGGGGTCATGAGAAGCAGTGTGGCTTAGTATGAGAAGCAGTGTGGTTTAGTGGAAATAGCACGGGCTTGGGAGTCAGAGGTTGTGGGTTCTAATTCATTCAATCATTTATTGAGCTCTTACTATGTACTGTACTAAGTGCTTGAAATGTACAATTCGGCAACAGATAGACAATCCCTGCCCAACGACAGGCTCACAGTCTAAACAATTAGAATTCTAATCCCGCCACTTGGCAGCTGTGTGACTTTGGGCAAGTCATTTAACTTCTCTGTGTCTCGTTACCTCATCTGTAAAATGGGGATGAAGACGGTGAGCCCCTTATGGGACAACCTGATTACCCTTTACTTCCCCCAGCGCTCAGAACACACAGCACATAGTAAGCGCTTAACAAATACCATCATTATTACTATTATCTCTCTGAGCCTCCTAAATCCCAAACAGCCCAGCACAGTAGAGGCAGGAGCCTGGGCCTGCAGGGGAAGCAATTTGGAATGGGGTCGCTCGGTCTTGGCTCAGCCAGGGGTCCGGACCCAAGTGAGACAGAGACGAGCAGACCGCCTCCCAGATGCCCCATGGGGGTCCCCCTGATGCTGAGGGGTGGCCAGGGGAGCCCACGCCGACCCGTCGAGACCCTCTGGATGGTGCAGCCCCGGGCGTCTGGCTCCCGGCCACCTGACCGAACCACCACAGGCCGGAGGATGGGTTCCTTTCCCTCTGCCGGACGAGACTCTCGGGCAGGAGCCAAGGCGAAATCGCCCTTCTCACTGGGAGCCGTTCCCCTGGAAGGATTCCTGGCAGCAGCCGGTGGGAGCGGGAGCCGGAGCCGGGTTGCAGCTGGGCCGCGGAGTTGAGCCACCTGGGGCGTTGGGAAGCAGGGCTGCTGCGGAAAGCTCTTTGGAGAGAGCCCGGCGCCCTTGGAGGATGAGAGGTGACTCGGAACGTCGGGCCCCGCGGAGCGGCCGGACACGGCTCTGGGTCCGGCATCGGGACCGAACGAGACACGAACAGGGGCTTCCCGGGCCCGACGACCCCCTCCCCCGGGCCTGTGGATGAGACAGGCGGAGGCGCACCGGACAAGCTCGGGATAATGGGTCCACTGCAGCCCCAGCGAAAGCTCACCATTCCTCGTCTCCACCTCACCTGTGGGGACACGGGGGCTTCCGATCAGTCACTGAGCTGCCCCCTAAGTGCCCGATTCTATACTGAGCGCGTGGCACATGGTCCCCGCCCTCCAGACGCTTTCACTCCATGGGACAAGATGGGCAAAAACGATTTACGGGTGGGGAAAACGGAAGAACGGATGGGAAGCAGGAAGCGGTACAAACCGGTCTCTGAATGCAGATAAATGCGTTCATCTGCTGAAGGAAAACACCCCCAAGTAGTAAGGGTGGGTGTGGTGAATTCATCGAGGAGGGCTTCCTGGAGGAGGTGGGACTTTTAGGAGGACTCCGACGGTAAGGAGAGCCGTGGCCCGGCAGATCTGAGCAGCCTGAGTGAGGGGTGGGAGGCGGGAGCATCGAGAAGGAGGTTCGGTTAGAAGGCAGATTTGGGGCGAGGTGGGGGAGGAGTGAATGAAGAGAGCCGACGAGAAAGGGAGCGAGCCGGCCGAGAGCCTTGATGCCGGAGGTGAGAGGTGTCTGCTTGCTGCGGAGGGACTGGGGGGGGTGGGGCGGTTGTCGGAGGGTTTGGAGGTATAGAGAGACGAGGCCTGGCAAAACTACAAGACGGGCCAAGCAGCAGCATCAAGTGCGGACTGGAGGTGAGGAGTCTAGCCAGAACAACAGTAATAATAGTAATAATAATGATAATTGTGGTATTAGTCAAGTGCTTACTTTGGCCAAGCACAGTAATAATAATAACTGTGGTATTTGTTAAGCATTGACTATGTGCTAGGCACTGTACTAAGTGCTGGGGTAAATGCAACCTAATTGGGTTGGACAGTCCCTATCCCACATGGGGCTCACAGCCTTTTACAGATGAGGGAACTGAGGCCCAGAGAAGTGAAGTGGCTTACCCAAGGTCACACAGCAGACGAGTGGCAGAGCAGGGATTAGAACCCAGGTCCGACTTACTCCCAGACCCGGGCTGTAACCACTAGGCCAAGCGCTGGGATAATCAAGTCAGGCACAACCCCAGTCCCATGTGGTGCCCACAGTCTGAGAGTTGGAGAGAACAGGGATTGAATCCCCATTTTCCTTTTGAGGCAATTGAGGCACAGAGAAGTCATCACTTGCCCAAGGTCACCCAGCGAGCAAGTGCTTGAACCATGATGGAGGTGTGGGTGGGCGGGGCTGGGAGGCTCCGAGTGGAGAGGAAGGGACGGATCTGGGAAGTGTTCTGGAGGAAGAATCGGCACAATTTAGCCATTGACCAAATGTGAGGCGTGAATGACAGGGAGGAGTCGAGGATGACGACCAGGTTGTGGACTTCTGTCCAGGGAGGATGGTGGCCTTATTGACGAGATGGGAAGGCAGGAGGAGGCTGTTAATGTCTGTCTCCCCCTCTAGATTTTATGCTCACTGTGGGCAGGGAATCTGTCGGTTTATTGTTGTGTTGTACTCTCCCAAGAGCTTAGTACAGTGCTCTGCACACCCTAAGCGCTCAGTAAATGCCATTGAATGAATGAATGAATGAATGAATGAATGAGAAGAGGAGTCTGAGAAGGGAAAATGAGCTCAGTTCGAGGCGCAGCGAGTTGAGAGGTGTCCTGCTGATCTGTCCCAGCGCCCAGAGGAAATGCAGGATCGATCGGAGGTAGGGTGGAGAGGGAGACCGGGAGTCACCCGCCCGGGTAGAAGGGTTAGCGACCGCCGTTTGAGCGGACCCTGGGCCGGAGCAGGGGGAGGTAGGGGCAGACAGGGAGGAGCGTGTCCCCTCTGGGTCAGCCCAGGTCTCTGAGGCCCCACCAGGATGTTTGAAGGAACCATTTGCTAGTGGCTCCCACGCTCCCGACGAGGGTCAGGTTGTCCCACCCCCGTCACTGTGCCCGGCATCCCGGGCTGATCCGGCAGGTCACCGAACGGGCATGGGCCCACACCCCCCGCCCCCGCCGCCAAGTTCATTCGTCTCAGGGCATTGCCATGGCTCCCGGCGGGAGGGGTGAGTTCGGGTGAGCAGTCGCCCTCCTCCAAGGGCCGGTGAGAGAGCGGGAAGGCCTTTCCCTGGTGCAAACAACCCGGGGTTCTGGTCGGGTCATCTGTCCAATTCCCCGCCTCTGAGAAGCCGGGCCTGCCCCTGCCGTGGGCTGGTTCCAAGGGGACCCTCCCCGGCCGGTCTCCCTCATTTTCCACTCCCACAGCCCGTTTGCCCGGCGGGACGGGTTTGCCAGCAACGTGCCGGCGCAGAGGCGGCCCTGCCCCATCCCGAGCTCCCTGCTTGCCAGGGCTTGTGCCCAGGTCCGGGTCTGTGCCACAGTCTTGCCAGGGGGGAGCATTAGAGAAACAGCATGGGCTTAGTGGAAAGAGCGTGGGTGGGCCTGGGAGTCGGAGTCCTGGGTTCTAATCCCAACCATTTGTCTGCCGAGTGACCTTAGGTCGTGACTTTTTGGGTGTCAGTTGGCTCATCTGTAAAATGGGAATTTAACACTTGGTCTTTCTCCCTCTTAGACTGTGAACCAAATGTGGGTCAGGGACTCTGCCCCAAATGATAATCTTTTATCTACCCCAGCTCTTACTACAGTGCTTGGCGTTTAGTAAGCGCCTAACAGATACCAGAACTATTAATTATAGACGCCGACACGGAGAGCCTAAGGCACGGCCGGGTCGAGCGGCAGGGCCTTGGGGCACGGGGGGTCAAGTCCCCCAGTCGATTAAACCGCGCCAGCACCCCGCCCCCAAGGTGGGCACTGCCCCAGCTGGAGGGATTTCCCCAGCCTGATGCCAAAGCTCAGCAGGCCCACGAAGCTTTGGTCAACTTTTGTGGGGCTCGGTGCCTATGTTTGTGCCCGTGGATGCGGGTGTTACTTGGGGGGGGGGGAGGAAGTGTGTGAGTGTGTGTGTGTGTGTGTGTGTGTCCTGAGGATGGGGAAGAGCTCCCTGATTGGTCAATAGGACCTATGTCCGCCCAATCTGCTGGAAATTGGTGTCTGGCCTACTCCGGCTGGGGCCGGTGAGGAAATGTTTGAGAATCCCTGGGAAACGCCAGCTGCGTCTCCATGGCTCCCGGGCCCCGAACGCCCGGACAGCGCCAGGGACTCTCCTGCCAACGGTCGCCAGCTTTGCCGTTCCGTCCCCGGGGAGCGGTGGCCGGGACTGACCTCACGCCGGGGTTCCCGGGGGGCCCGTCTGGGAGCCGCATCCAGCCGCCGGCCGGCTGGGCTGTCTGGGCTGGGCTCGCCCCGGGCAGACCGTCTCTGGATTCCCACGATCCCGGGCGTCGTCTCCCCAGCGCGATTCTGCAGGGGAGGGTTGTGTGCATCCCTTCAGTGTGACCCCGGCCCAGGCCTGGGAGATTGGTGTAGTGGCTAGAGCACGGGCCTGGGAGTCAGAAGGTCATAGGTTCTAATCCAGGCTCCGCCACTCGTCTGCTGTGTGACCCTGGGCAAGTCACTTCACTTCTCTGGGCTTCGGTTTCCTCGTCTTTCAAATGGGGATCGAGACTGCGAGCCCCACGTGGGACAGGGACTGTGTCCAACCCTATATTTACTTGTATCTACCCAGAGCTGAGTACAGTGCCCGGAACATAGTAAGTGCTTAATAAATACCATCATTTTTATTATCATTATTATTATTATTAGTGCCTGTTTACAGGGTGGGCAGCAACAAGCTCAGCTGCCAAGGGACTCTGCCAGGTCCTTTGCCCTCAGGGAAACCTCCCCGTAGCCCTCGGCCCATACAGAGGTGAAGGCCCGCCTGCCCCCCAAGCCACCATCTCTCTACCTCTCCCTGGTCCCGTGTCCATCTTGTAAACCCGGTGTGTTTGCTCGTCCCAGCTGCTGCTCGCTCCCCTGGGCCTGGGCCTTGGCTGGAAAAGGAGAGGCGGGCGCTTGCTCTGGCCTGGAGCCCCGGCCCCCACCCCAGCCCCCAGAGGACACGTTCGGATTGGAAATCGCTTCTCCTGGCTGCCGCCCAAACAGGGTTTCGCTCCAGAAACCAGCAGTTACAGGAAGCGCCAATCGGGGCCCGGCTGGGTTGTCGGGGTGGGGCCGTCAGGGGCGGCCCCGGGGGGGGGGGATGAGCTGGCAGAAACAGACTATCTTCCCTGCCCTGGGTGGGTGCCGGATTTTCAGCCAAGAGTGACAGTGGGCCAGTCCAGGGGCAGCTACGGGCGGCGGGGGCGTTCCCGCCTGTCTGCAGAGGGATGAAGGGCTGGCTGGCTGGGGCCGGGGGGCACGAGGCAGGCCAAGAGGATAATAATAATAATAATAATGATGATATTTGCTAAGCGCTTACTATGTGCCAGGCACCGTTCTAAGCGTTGGATAGATACAAGGTGATCAGGTTGGTCACAGTCCCTCTCCCACGTGGGGCTCACAGTCTTAATCGCCATTTTACGGAGGAGGGAACTGAGGCCCAGAGAAGTGAAGTGACTTGCCCAAGGTCACACAGATAGACAAGTGAAAAATTAGCTCTTGGGAGCTCTTCTGGGAAGGCCATTTGTCGGGTGACCTGCATCTAAGCCACTAGGTCTAAGAAGCACCCTGATGCTGTGGCTAGGGTCTGCTTCCGGGCAAGAGTTGGAACCCCAGATTTGGCTTTCTGTTTCACTCAGTCGATCATATTTGTTGAGCACTTACTGCGCGCGGAGCATTGTGCTAAGCACTTGGGAGAGTACAACAGAACAGTATATCGGACACATTCCCTGCCCACAACGAGCTTACAGTCTAGAGGAAGCCTGCCGGAAACACGGCGCCGATCTCCTGGCCGCCACATCACTGCTACCGTTAACACCTCCAGCTCCCATCTCGCCTGGCTGGGCTTTGCCTTGAGCTGCCGGAAATGGTGCCTATTAAGTGCTTACTATGTGCCAAGTACTGGGATAGATGTAAAATTATCGGAGTGGACTCCGTCTCTGGCCTACACGGGGCTCCCGATATTTCTTATCCCCTTTTACCAGATGAGGAAACCGAGGCCCAAACCAGCAAAGTGACTTGTCCAAGGTCTCCCGGGGAGGCAGCGGCGGAGCCGGGACTAGAGCCTGGCCTCCTGACTCCCGGGCCTGGATTCTTTCCACTGATCCCCCTGGTCCCCTGATCCCCTTTGGAGTCCGGCCGGGGCGCCGACCCTTGGGCTGTAGCTTGGAGGCCAGCGGAGTCTCCAACCTTCGTCCCTCCTGCCTCCGCCCTGCCATTGCCGGCCGTCCCGGGGCCACCCCGGGGATCCGTTGCCCACCTTTCTCGGGTCTTGCGGTGGGCGAGGTCCCTGCGGGGTGTGGGATTTGGAGAAGCCTCACTTGACCCACAGGCCACAGAGATACTGCAGGTGAAACTCTGCTCCGTATCTTCCTCCTTCTCTGCCCCACAGAGATAAGAACTATCTCCCACTCCATGCTGGGATAAAAACGATCCTCCCTATTTCTATTAGGGATAGGAGGATCCCTCCCTCTCCCGCCGCCCCCATCCACCCCACCCCAACCCCTCATCCAGGAGGGACAAGAGCTGCTTCACTCCAGCGTAGGGATCAGCACCAACTCTTCCCCCGGGATGACCCGAACCAGGCCAGCCCCATTCACAGGTGATGGAGCAAGGCCCAGAAGTTCCTAGAACAGAGAGGCTCAAGAACCCTCCTGAAGCAAAAGCTCATTTGCACTAAGGGACCTCAGCCAGAGCACGGTCCAATGCAAGGGAGGATGTCACTTGTCTGCTGTGTGACCTTGGGTAAGCCACTTAACTTCTCTGTGCCTCAGTTACCTCATCTGGAAAATGGGGATTAAGACTTGAGCCCTAGGTGGGCCAACCTGATCTCCCCCCGTACTTAGAACAGTGCTTGGCACATAGTAAACACTTAACAAAAACCATAATAATAATAATTATTATTATTACTAAGCATCGGGGTGGATACAAGCAAATCGAACTGGTCACGATCCCTGTCCCATTTGGGGCTCACAGTCTCAATCCCCATTTTACGGATGAGGTGACTTGAGGCCCAGAGAAGTGAAGTGACTTGCCCAAGGTCACACAGACACACGGATAGAACCGTTCCCCAAGAAAGTCCCCATCTCCTCCCTGGACCCCGGGTACATAATAGCTGTGGACCACCACCCTCACTGCTTTGGGGATGGCACCACCACCCTGAACTGGGCAAACTCTTGGTATGTTTGGGCTGGGGGCGGGTGGAAGTGGGGTCAAGGCATGGCTCACTCTGAAGACTGAGGACCTGTGAAGCCAGAGGGCAAACAGAAGGACTGTTGGGGAAGCAGTCTGGCCTGGAAGTCGGAAGGACCTGGGTTCTAATCCCAGCTCTGCCGCTCGTCTGCTGTGCGGCCCCGGGCAAGTCACTTCATTTCTCTGTACCTCAGTTCCCTCACCTGTCAAATGGGGATTAAGACTGTGAGTCCCATGTGGGCAGGGACTCTATCCAGCCTGATTAGCTTGTATCTACCCCAGTGCTTACTACAGTGTCTGGCATACAGTAGGCGCTTGAAAAGTACCCCCCCCAAAAAAGAGGGGACTGAAAGTGGAAAAAGGGATATTGCCAAGGCCTGGAAAGGTGACCAGGTTCATTCTGGGAAAACTGGCTCTACCCACAGCAGCTGATCACCTGCCAACACTGTGCACTGATGGGGAGGGTATTGCAAAGCCTGGTTCTGTTGCTATAGAAACATGCGGGGCTCTATTGGAAGAGGAATTGTAATGGAGGGGGGTGAGGGGGAAACATATTTCTGCAAACCTCTCCTAGAAACTACATTTCCCAGAATCCTTGGGGATACTGGCATCTTCTCAGAGGCGATGGGGCCAGCCAGACGGCTAGTTAGGCGGAGTTTTGCAATTCAGGGGAGGGAGGGGGTCTCTGGTTGTCTCCATTGGCGGTCTCCTATGTGCAGAAGACTCCATCCATGTGGTGGAGACGAGGGCTCGGTGTCGAGAAAGCCAGGAGAAGGACAAGATTTTAGTTCCCGCCCGGTTCCCCCCATTTGTTCTCCCTGTGTATCGAAAGCCAAATCTCTGGGTCTCAGGCTGCAGTGGAAATTTGGGAATCATAAGAATAAGAATGATGGTATTTGTTAAGCTCTTACTGTCTTAAGCTCTGGGGTAGATACAAGGTAATCAAATTGTCCCACACGGGGCTCACATTTTACAGGTGAGATAATTGAGGCCCAGAGAAGTTACGTGACTTATCCAAGGTGACACAGCAGACAAGTGGCAGAGCCAGGATTAGAACCCATGTCCTCTGACTCCCAAGCGCGTGCTATTGCCACTAGGCCATGCTGCTTCTCTGGAGTGGAAGCAGCATGGAGTGGTAGGGAACTGGTCCTGGTTTCACCCCCTACATTCCACCTCCGTATCAAACAAAAACTCCTCACCATTGGCTTTAAGGCAATCCATTCCCTTGCCCCCTCCTATCTCACCTCGCTTCTCTCTTTCTACATCCCAGCCCACACACTTTGCTCCTCTGGTGCCAACCTTCTCACTGTACCTCCATCCCGCTTGTCTCGCCACTGACCCCTGGCCCACATCCTATCTCTGTCCTCTGATGCCCTCCCACCTCAAATCCTTCAGAAAATGACTCTCTCTGCCTTCAAATCCCTACTGAAGGCTCGTCTCCTCCCAAACTACTTTTCCTCACTTTTCCTCATCTCCCACTCCCTTCTACATCCCCCTGACTTGCTCCCTTTGCTCTCCCCACCCCTCCCCGCCCCACAGCCCTCATGTATCTATAATTTTATTTGTTTATATTGATGCCTGTTTGCTTGTATTGATGTCTGTCTCCCGCCCTCACCCCCCACCCCCCAGACTGTGAGCTCGTTGTGGGAAGGGATCGTCTCTCTTTATTGCAGAATTGTACTTTCCAAACACTTAGTACAGTGTTCTGCACACAGTAAGCGTTCAATAAATACAACTGAATGAATGAATGAACGAACCAGCTTGGGTTGCAAATTACAACCCTGTGGCGTTGGATCAGGTAAAGAGCTTGGAATCTAACTTGAGGATGACTGTTGTGGTGTGGATAGCAATGAAAATGGTGCTGAGAGGCTGTAAAATTGCTCTCTCAGTGTCTCTGTGTCTCTGTGTCATCTTCTCTATGTTGTGGGTGTGTGTCTGTTTCTCTCCCCCTCACACACCACCCATCCCTCTCTCTGCCTCAGACATAAGTCCAGATCCGTGGAAGGAGAGGAGCCTCTCACCACAAATGGCAGAATCAAGGCTCTGTTTATGCTCTTCAGAAAAAAAAAACCCACCAAACCCAAGGCAGAAGCTGCCCCACCCCGATTCTATTTCCAGAATATCCTGAGTTGGACATGTGGTGAGTTGGGAACTGCTCTGGGCCCATTTCCAGATGGAGGTGGATTTCCCCACACTTCAGGCCCTCAGGCAGCTGAGATAAACCCTGCCACCCCAGCCCCCAGCCTTCGCCTCCCCCGTCCCCTAAACTGCGACTGCTCCCAGACCAGATCCCTACCCCCACCTCAAGCCTGTCCTGCCCTGGAGGCCAGAGGGCTGCTTCCCCCTTGCTGCAGGGGTCCTGCTGGGCCTGGGGGGTCTTCCTGAATCCCCTATCTGGGGCCATTGCACATGCCCAGAGCCAGCCTTATTAACAATAATAATCATATTTATGGCATTTGTTAAGCACTTACTATGTTTCAGGCACTGTACTAGCACTAGGGTAGATACAAGCAAATGGGGTGGGACACAGTCCCCTGTCCCACGTGGGGCTCACGGTCTCCATCCCCATTTTACAGATGAGGGAACTGAGGCACAGAGAAGTGAAGTGGATCGCCCAAGGTCACACAGCAGACAAGTGGTGGAGCCGGGATTAGAACCCACATCCTCTGACTCCCAAGCCCGGGCTCTTCCCACTAAGCCACGCTGCTTCTCTATGCTACTCTAACTCGGTCCCCAATCTCATCTCTCTCACCACTGACCCTTCACCTACATCCTGCCTCTCTGACCTGGAACTCCCTCCCCCTTCATCTCCGACAGACTTCCACTCTCCCATAAAAGTACATCTCCTCCATGAGACCTTCCATGACTAAGCCCTCATTTCCTATTCTCCCACTCCCTTGCACTAGAATCTTGCACCCTATAGTCAGTGAATCAACCAACCGTATTTCTCCAGTGCTTACTGAGTACTTGGTAGATATATTCACCTCCCCCAAAGAACTTACAGCCTATTCACCCCTCCCTCGGCCTCACTGGACTTACATACATATCCATAATTTAATCTATTTATATTAATGTCTGTCTCCCCCTGTAGACTGTAAACTCGATGTGAGCAGGATATGTGACTACCGACTCCATTATATTGTACTCTCCCAGTACTAATGATAGTTGTGGTATTTGTTAGGCATTTACTATATGCCAGGCACCCAACTAAGCGCTGGGGTGGATACGAGCAAATCGTGTTGGAGACAGTCCCTGTCTGAGGGGCTTACAGTCTCAATCCCCATTTTACAGATGAGGTAACTGAGGCCCAGAGAAGCAAAGTGAGTTGCCCAAGATCACACGGCAGACAAATGGAACAAAGATTAGAACCCATGACCTTGTGACTCCCAGAGAAGCAGTGTGGCTCAATAGAAAAAGCCCGGGCTTGGGAGTCAAGGTCATGGGTTCTAATCCTGGCTCTGAAACTTGTTGGCTGTGTGACTTTGGGCCAGTCACTTCTCTTCTCTGTGCCTCAGTTCCCTCATCTGTAAAATGGGGGTTAAGACTGTGAGCCCCACATGGGACAAGTTGATTACCTTGAATCCCCCCTAGCCCTTAGAACAATGTTTGGCACACAGTAAGCGCTTAACAAATACCATCGTCATCATCATCATCCCAGGCTGTGCTCTATTCACTACACCATGCCGCTTCCCCGAGCACTTAGTGCTCTGCACACAGTAAGTGCTCAGTGAATGCAATTGATCGATTGATTGATTCTGCTTCTTATTGCATCGAGCGGCTGGCACGGGGCGGGAAAGTGGGCCGGACCCCTCCCTCCCGACGGACGGACCACGCGCGGGAGCCTTCTGGGCAGCCCCCTCCCCTCGGAAAAGGGACCATATCGGAGAAGAGGCTCGGCCCCGCGCTCCTTCGCGAGATGGCGTGGGCCTCCAGAGGCCTGGCGGAGGAGTCGGCACATCTCAGGGCGTAAGTGAGCGGCGGGGCCCTAATGGCGCTGGGACGCTGCATTATTGAACAGGTCGGGAGAAGATGACGCTATTAGGGGCTCGGCCGTGGCGGAAAATGCCATCTCCGGGGGCCCGGTGCTCAGGAAGTCTTTTAAAAGCACTTAGGCCGAGACCAGGCGCATCATCCTGGTGCTGCAGACGGCGAGGCAGCAGTGATGTCAGCCTGGAGGAGGGGGCGGCAGGCCGGGCCCCCTGGGCCCTCTCCTAGACGTTTATCTCAGGCTCGGCGGCTCCATAGTCGGTGGTATTCTAGGGCAGGGCCAGGAGGGTGAGCCCGGGGAAGCCTCTTTTCTCGAGGCCTCGGTGTCCCCCCTTACCCTCTGGGCTCCTGGAGAGTCAGGGACTATGTCCACTCAGATTCTATTGTTATCTACCCCACTGTTTTGTTCTAATGGTATTTGTTAAGTGCTTACTACTTGGCAGACACTGTACTAAAAGCTGGGGTAGATACATACTAATCAGGTTGGACGCAGTCCCTGTCCCACCTGGGACTCCCAATCTTAATCCCCATTTTACGGGTGAGGGAATTGAAGCCCAGCGAAGTGAATAGACTTGCCTTAAGTCACACAGCAGACAAGGGTGGAGCTGGGATTGGAACCCAGGTCCTTCCGATTTTTGCACAAAAGTGAGCACTGAATTATTTTCCCCCCCCGTCTAGAAGACCAGGGTCCTGCAGTGGCTTCCAGGTGCCATCCACCGAGTCCAGCCAGAAATCCCTTTCCTCCCACCTAGCCACTGGCACTTCAGTGATCTCCCGCCACCGTCAGGCTGGCGAGGGGGGGCCGGGCCGGGCCTGATGGATGCCCCGGGACAACCTCAGGGTTGGGGGTGAGGGGGCATGGGGTCCTCCCCATCCCCCCTCTTACCCTCAACCCCTATTGCTGCCCCTGCAGGTGGAGCAAGCGCTTCTCCTCTCCCACCTTGATTACTCTATCAGCCTCCTCGCTGACCTCCCTGCCTCCTGGCTCTCCACACACCAGTCCCTACTCCATTCTGCTGCCCCAATCATTTTCCTTCAGAAACGTTCAGACCGTGTTTCCCCCCTCCTTAAAAAACTCCAGTGGTTGCCCATCCACCTCTGCAGCAAACAAAAACTCCTCACCGTTGCTTTTAAAGCGTGTAATCACCTTGCCCCCTCACTTAACCTCTTTGTGCTTCAGTTCCCTCATCCGTCAAATGGGGATTAAGACTGTGAGCCCCACGTGGAACAACCTGATCACCTTGTAACTCCCCCCAGCACTTAGAACAGTGCTTTGCACATAGTAAGTGCTTAACAAATACCATTATTATTATTATTATTATTGTTACCTCACCTCGCTACTCTTCTACTACAACCCAGCCCGCATACTTCGTTCCTCTAATGCCAAGCTTCTTACTGTACCTTGATCCTGTCTATCTCGCTGCCCACCTCTCACCCACATCCTACCTCTGGCTTGGAACGCCCGCCCTCCTCATATCGGACAGATAATTTCTCTCCCCCACTTCGAAGCCTTATTGAAGGCCCATCTCCTCCAGGAGGCCTTCCCTGACTAAGCCCTCCTCTCCTCTTCTCCTAATCCCTTCTGCATCGCCCATTCATTTATCCTCCCTCCCATCCCCGCAGCCTGTATGTATATATCTGTAATTTATTTATTTATTCATCTATTTATTTATATTAATGTCTGTCTCCCTCTCTAGACTGTGAGCTCTCTGTGGTCAGGAATGCGTCTGTTGTTTTAATGTCGTTTCCCAAGTGCTTAGTATAGTGATTGGCACACATTAAGCACTCAATAAGCGCAACTGAATGAATGAACGGGCAGTGTCAACTGAACATGTGGTGGCTCTTGACCCTTTACTGGACTGAGGGAAAGTAGGGACTCAGATTGCCCTTATTCTACTGCACGACCTGGGGGGTTGAAGGCAAGAATGAGTGTGTGTGTTTGTGTGTGTTGGAGGAGGTGGGGGGTAGGAGGTGGGAAGGGAGGGACGTCACAGCTCTTGTCAGACACGCAGAGACCGTTGCAGCCCTGGGGTTCAGGATTCCACGCTCCGCCCTGCTTGGAGGGTCGCCCCGGGCACGGCCCTCATCTTTCGGCCCTCCCTCGTCCGGCCTGTGGGCCCGCTTTTGGGTCAGGAATATGTCTGATGTTCTATTGTATTCTCCCAAGTTCATTCATTCATTCAATAGTATTTATTGAGCCCTTACTATATGCAGAGCACTGTGTTGGTACGGTACTTTGTACACAGTACGCGCTCAATAAATACGAGCAGCGTGATGTAGAGGATAGAGCCCGGGCTTGGGAGTCAGAAGGTCATGATTCTAATACCTGCTCTGCCACTTGTCTGCTGTGTTACCTTGGACAAGTTACTTTACTTCTATGGGCCTCAGTTCCCTCATGTGTAAAATGAGGATTGAGATTGTGAGTTCCAAGTGGGGTAATAATAAAAATAATGGTATTTGTTAAGCTCTTACTATGTGCCAAGCACTGTTTTAAGCGCTGGGGTAGATACAAGCTAATCAGGTTGTCCCACATGGGGCTCACGGTCTTAATCCCCGTTTTACAGATGAGGGAACTGAGGCACAGAGAAGGGAAGTGACTTGCCCACGGTCACACAGCGGACAAGTGGCAGAGTTGGGATTAGAATCCACATCCTCTGACTCCCAAGCCCAGGCTCTTTCCACTAAACCACGCTGTTTTTCATAAGGGAAGGTTATCCAACCCCATCTGCTTGTATTCGTTCCAGCGCTTACTACACTGCCTGGCACATAGAAAGCGCTTAACGAATACCATGATGATGATGATTAACAATAATAATAATATTAATAATAATATGTGGAGGGAGAGGGATCTCTCTTGTTCACTAGCCGGCAGCCGCGGGAAGAGTTAATTCCCCGCCGCTCCCGCACAGGCGTGTTCTCTTGTAAAAATAGTCGAGCCTGCAAAACGTGCAATTAAGGCGGCTGAAGGTGCCCTGTGCGACGCGCTCTGCCCCGCCTGGCTCCGGAGCGCCCCCGCGCGGCCGCCGGGGGCCGCCCCAACCGCGAGCCCAGCGCGCCCCCTGCTGGCCAACACTCCGCGGGGCTCCAGCCCCCCTCAATAATATTTATTATAATAACAATAATGTTGGTATTTGTTAAGCGCTTACTATGTGCAGAGCACTGTTCTAAGCGCTGGGGGAGATACAGGGTCTTCGGATTGTCCCACAAGAGGCTCCCAGTCTTAATTCCCATTTTAGAGATGAGGTGACTGAGGCACAGATATTATATCATATAGAATTATTATACCGTTATATAATATATGCTATCATAAGAATTAGGAAATTTGCTAAGTGCTTACTATGTACTAGGCACTGTACTAAGCGCTGGGGTGGACACGAGCTAATCGGGTTGGACGCCGTCCCTGTCCCACGTGGGGCTCACAGTCTCAATCCTCATTTAACAGATGAGGGGACTGAGACACGAAGAAGTGAAGGGATTTGGCCAAGGTCACACGTGGTAGAGTAGGAATAGAACCCATGAGCTTCTGACTCCCAGGCCCGAGTTCTAGCCACTAGGCCACACTGCTTCTCTACCCCTCAGGCCGGACCAGAGGGGACAGCTCCTGATCACTCCCTTCAACTTCGCCTTGACTTTCTCCCTTCGCTCTTCCGTGCTCCCAGCCCCATAGTACATGTGGATATAGCTGTCATTTTATTTATTTCTATTGATGTCTGCACCCCCCCTTCTAGACTATAAACCCATTGTGAGCGGGGAATGTGACTGTTTATTATTATTATTATGGTGTTTACGCACTTACTATGTGCTGAGCACTGTTCTAAACGCTGAAGTAGATACAAGGTAATCAGGTACTCCCACACGGGGCTCACAGTCTTAATCCCCATTTTACAGATGAAGTAACTGAGACACAGAGAAGTTAAACGACTTGTCCAAGGTCACACAGCAGCCAAGTGGCGGAGTTGGGATTAGAACCCACATCCTCTGCCCATGTTCTTTCCACTAAGCCACGCGTATTGCTTTATTGTGCTCTCCCAAGCGCTTAGTACAGTGTTCTGCACAAAATAAGCACTCAAAAAATATGATTGAATGAATGAATGAATGACCATGGGGCACAAGATCACGGTGCTGGGGGAGGAGAGGTCAGTGCAGTGGAGTGAAAGTCAAGCAGCAGGCCCAGAGGGCTTGGCTGGCTTCTCCTGCCCTTCCAGACCCCGGCCACGGACTGGACCGAGAGCAAGGCGGCGATGGAAATGGCTTCCCCCTTTACAGATGCATTCATTCGTTCCATTTAATTGTATTTATTGAGCACTTACCCTGTGCAGAGCACTGTTCTAAGCACTTGAAAAGTACAATACAGCAATAGAGACAATCCCTGCCTACAACAGGGATCTCTCCTCGCAGATGCGTGAGCTTGGAGAGCTACACCTCTCTCCCCATTCCCACTGGGGCTTTGGGGGGGCTGGATCCCCGTCCCCAGCTATAGGGTGCAGCTTCTTTGCCCCCTGGGCCAATGCCTGGACCAGGGCCCGGGGCCTAGGGTTCAGAAACCATGGGAGAGGCTGGGGCCAGGCCACCCCCTGCTCGGTCACCTGGGTGTGGATGGTCTGTGATCCACGCTGGACCCGAGGCGGAAGAATCTTCCGAAAGCCAGATGACTGAGGCAATCAATCAATAATAGTAATTATGGTATTTGTTAAGAGCTTATTATGTGCCAGGCACTGTACTAAGCACTGGAGTGGGTACAAGCAAATCAGGTTAGTCACAGTCCCTGTCCCACATGGGACATCTCAATCCCCATTTTACATGAGGTAACTGAGGCCCAGAGAAGTGAAGTAACTTGCCCGAATCACAGAAGATAACACATATATTGAGTAATTAGTGTGTGCAGAGCACTGTACTAAGCACTTGGGAGAGTACGATACAACAGAGTTGGTCGGTATTCCCTGCTCACCACGAGCTCACAGTCTAGAGGGGGAGACAGATGATACGGAGGTGGATGGGCAACCACTGGAGATTTTTGAGGAGGGGGCTGACATGCCCAGAACGTTTCTGGAGAAAGATAATCTGGGCGGAGTGAACTACGGACTGGAGTGGGGAGAGGCAGGAGGTTGGGAGGTCAGAAAGGAGGCTGATGCGGTAATCCAGGCGGGATAGGATGAGTGATTGTACTAACATGGTAGCGGTTTGGATGGAGAGAAAAGGGAGGACCTTGGCGATGTTGTGAAGGTGAGACCAGCAGGATTTGGTGAGGGACTGGAAGTGTGGAGTGAATGAGAGAGCGGAGTCAAGGATGACACCAAGGTTATGGGCTTGTGAAATGGGAAGGATGGTCGTGCCATCCACAGTGATGGGAAAATCAGGGAGAGGACAGGGTTTGGGTGGGAAGATAAGGAGCTCTGTCTTGGACATGTTGAGTTTGAGGTGGCTGGAGGATATCCAAGTAGAGATGTCCTGAAGGCAGGAGGAGATGCGAGCCCGGAGGGAGGGAGGGAGAGAGAACAGGGGAGGAGATGGAGATTTGGGTGTCATCTGCAAAGAGATGATAATTGAAGCCGTGGGAGCAAATGAGTTCTCCAAGGGAATGAGTGTAGCTGAATGAGTGTAGCTGGAGAATAGAAGAGGACCCAGAACTGAACCTTGAGGGATCCCCCTCACAGTTAGGGGATGGGAATGGAAGGAGAAGCCCGCAAAGGAGACTGAGAATGAACGGCCAGAGAGATGAGAGGAGAATTAGAAGAGGACGGAGTCAGTGAAGCCATGGTTGGGTAACGTATCGAGGAGAAGGGGATGGTCCACTTTGTCAAAGGCAGCTGAGAGGTCGAGGAGCGTTAAGGTGGAGTAGGAGCCGTCGGACTTGGCAAGAAGGAGATCATTGGTGACCTTTGAGAGGATGGTTTCGGTGGAGTGGAGGGGACGGAACCCAGATTGGAAGGGGTCCAGGAGAGAGTTGGAGGAGAGAAATTCGAGGCAGCAAGTGTAGACAACTCATGGAGTTTGGAGAGGAAGGGTAGGAAGGAGATGCGATAACTGGAGACGGCTGTGGGGTCAAGGGAGGAGTTTGCTTTAGGATGGGGGAGACGTGGGCATGTTCGAAGGCAGTGGGGAAGAAGCCATTGGAGAGCGAGCGGTTGAATCCAATCGCTCATCCTATCCCACCTTGATTATTGCATCAGCTTCTTTACTGACCTCCCAGCCTCTTGTTTCTCCCCACTCCAGTCCATACTTCATTCTGCTGCCTGGATCATTTTTCTATAAAAACACTCACTCTATGTTTCCCCCACTCAAGAACCTCTAGCGATTGCCCATCCACTGTGGCAATCAAACAGAAACTCCTCCATCGGCTTTAAAGCACTCAATCATCTTGCCCCCTCCTACCTCACCTTATGGCTCTCCTATTATAACTCGGGTGGCATACTTTGCTCCTCTAATGCCAACCTACTCACTGTACCTTGATCTCATCTATGTAGCTACCGCCGACCTATTGCCCACGTCCTGCCTCTGGCCTGGAACATCCGCCCTCTTTATATTTGACAGATTATCACTCTCCCCACCTTCAAAGCCTTATTGAAGGTACATCTCCTCCAAGAGGTCTTCCTCGCTGAGGACCTCCTTTCCTCTTCTCCCTCTCCCTTCCGTGTGGCCCTTGGCTTGGATTTGCACCCTTTATTCATCCCTCCCTCAGCCCCACAGCACTTGTGTCCATAGCCAGAATTTATTTATTCATATTAATATCTATCTCCCCCACAGACCGTCAGCTTGTTGTGGACAGGGAATGTATCTACAGACTCTATTACACTGTACTTTCCCGAACACTTAGTACGGTGCTCTGCACACAGTAAGCGCTCAATAAATATGACTGATTGATTGACTCAGGTTAGCGGTGCTGAGGGGGCTCCGTGGAAATGCTCTTGGTGTCTGGGAGGAGTGAGCCTGGACCGAGCCATGGCCCTGCCCCCTGTTAAAATATCCTGGATCCTTTCCCTGCCCAGGAGAACGCGGTCTCTTCCACGTTTACCAGTCCGGTGGGTGCAGAGCTCCGGGGGTGAAGCTTGAAAAATTCAGGAGCACCAGGCCGTGGGGGGAGCGTTGCTGTGGGCTGGGGTCAGTGGAAAGAGCCCGGCCTGGAGAGTCAGAGGTCACAGGTTCTAATCTCTGCCCCGCCACTTGTCAGCCGTATGACTTTGGGCAAGTCACTTCACTTCTCTGTGCTTCAGTTACCTCGTCTGGAAAATGGGGATGAAGACTGTGAGCCCCACGTGGGACAACCTGATCACCCGGTATCCCTCCCAGAGACCCAGAGAATTGAAGTGGCCTGCCCAAGGTCACACAGCAGACAGGTGGCAGAGAACAGTGCTTTGCAGATAGTAAGC
Organism: Ornithorhynchus anatinus; assembly: GCF_004115215.2. Lineage (NCBI taxonomy): Eukaryota > Metazoa > Chordata > Mammalia > Monotremata > Ornithorhynchidae > Ornithorhynchus > Ornithorhynchus anatinus. The sequence continues at coordinate 2,804,291 of NC_041728.1, read as the reverse complement.
GCTTACCAAATACCATTATTATTATTATTGTTATCGTGTCTTCCAACTCAACCGTACTCTACTGTACAGTGCTTTGCACACACTAAGCAATCAATTCATGTCTGTCTCGCCCTCTAGACTGTAAGGTTGGGGTGGGCAGGGAATGCGTGTGTTATATTGTTCTAGTATACTCTCCCAAGCGCTTAGTACAGTGCTCAGCACACAATAAATAATCAGTAAATACGATTGACTATTATCGATTGATTGGCTGCCTGATTCCTACTATCTTCCCTGTGGAAGCAGAGCTTGTGCTGGCCACTGGGGGCACTAGGTGGCGCTGCAGGAGTACACAGAAAACCTCCCGCATGAAACCTATTAATTGATATTAATAATAATAGTAATAATTGTATTTGTTAAGCGCTTACTAGGTGCCAAGCACTGTTCTAAGCTCTGGGGTCTATACAAGATTATCAGATTGGACACAGTCCCTGTCCCACATGGGGCTCACAGTCCCAGTTTTACAGATGAGGTAACTGAGGCACAGATAAGTTATATAATAAGAGTAATAATTATGGCATTTGTTAAGCGCTTACTGTGTGCCGTTCACTGTACTAAGCGCTGGGGTAGATACAAGTAAATCGGGTTGGACACAGTCCCTGCTCCGGTTGGGGCTCACAGTCTCAATCCCCATTTTACAGATGAGGGAAATGAGTCCCAGAGAATTGAAGTGGTCTGCCCAAGGTCACACAGCAGACAGGTGGCAGAGCTGGGATTAGAACCCACATCCTCTGACTCCCAGGTGTGTGCTCCTTCTACTAGGCCATGCTGCTTCTCGGGCCCAGGGAGGTTGCCTGGGTCCCAGGGCACTTGGGTCATCTTGGGAATGGATCCTCTCTTTTGGACCGTTCCACTTCCACATCCTTCCTGCCAGGAGACCCCGCTGGCAGAGGGGCATCCCCTCTGGCCAGAGCCAGCCCTGCTCCTGGAGATCTGACCCATCCCACTCCTTCGCCTCTACCCTCTGGTTCCCTGAGCGGGCCCTAAGGCCCAGGGACGAGCCACGACAGCAGACAGAGGTGTCCAGTAGACAGTCTCCTGGCACTGAAGCCACCCAGCTGATGGTGATGGTATTTGTTAAGCACTTACTCTGTGTCCTAAGCGCTGGGATGGAGTCAAACTAATCACCTTGGGCACCTTCTCTGTCCCACAAGGGGCTCACAATCTCAATCCTCATTTTACAGATGAAGGAACTGAGGCACAGAGATATGAAGCGACTTGCCCAAGGTCTCACAGCTGACAAGTGGAGGAGCCAGGATTAGAATCCAGGTCCTTCTGACTCCCAGGCCCGTGCACTATCCACTAGGCCACGCTGCTTCTCACTGCAACCCAGCTCTGCTGCGCGGGCATGGGAGGAGGATGAACGACAGCAGTAGGGTGGACAAATGGCGCTTTATGGAGAGATGAAACCAGGGAGAGGGAGAAGCGCTTTCAGGACACAGGAAGGGGTTGCTGCATCTCAGCTGGGAGACAGTATGGCTGGCGTCCCGCCGTCCAGGAGGATACGAAGGGAAGGCCGAACACTCGATGCAGGGATTCCCACCTCACTTCCGATGTCTGCTATTTCCTCGGCCCTTCTGTTCCTTCTGGAAACAGATTAGCCACATTCCCTGATTGCCGCCCCAGCTGGGAATCCTCACCAACTGTCGGAACCTCTTGGATGTCGTCCGCACTCCACTCCCCTGGGTCAGATCCGTGGTCCTCCCAGCCCAGGACTGTGTCTCTGACGGCAGTACTGGCACACGAGGAGGAATCATGTGCTGGTTGCCCTCCTTGGACGTCCACCCACCTTCATGGTTACACATGGATCACCCAACACCCCTGACTCTCCCCTCTCCATCTCTGACTCTCTCCCTGTGATCCAGCATGGACCATCCATCACCCCTGACTCTCTCCCTCCATCTCTGACGCTTCCTCCAGTGATCCAGCGTGGGCCACCCAACACCCCTGACTCTTCCCTCCTCAGGCTTGTTCAGTCCGCCTTTCCCCACTCCTCAAGAACCTCCAGGGATTGCCCGTGCAGTTCTGCGTCAAACAGGAACTCCTCACCATGGACTTTAAAGCACTCAGTCACCTTGGCCCTTCTTACCTCACCTCGCTACTCTCCTACTGCAACCCAGACCACACACTTCGCTCCTCTAATGCCAACCTTCTCACTGAACCACAATCTTGTCTATCTTGTCGCTGACTTCTCATTCACATTCTGCCTCTGGCCAAAGAACGCCGTCCCTCCTCATATCCAAAAGGCAGACTATCACTCTCCCCACCTTCAAAGCCTTATTGAAGGCGCATCTCCTCCAGGAGCCCTTCCCTGCCTACACCCTCCTTTCCTCTTCTCCCACTCCTTTCTGTATCACCTTGACTTGCTCCTTTTATTCATCCCCCTGCCATACTCTGCCTGCCTCCCCGTCTAGACTGTATGCTCCTGGTGGGCAGGGAATGTGCCAGTTATAGCGTTATACTGAACTCTCCCCATTACAGTGGTCTGCAAACACTAAGTGCTCAATAAATATAATTGACTGACTCTCCACCCTTGACTCTCCTCCAGTGATCCAACAAGAGCCCGATGTTGGACAGGGATTGTCTCTGTTGCTGAATTGTAAACTTTCCAAGCACTTAGTACAGTGCTCTGCACACAGTAAGTGCTCAATAAATACAAATGAATGAATGAATGAAAGAACATGGGCCATCCAAGACCCCTTACTCCCACCTCCATTCCTGACTCTCCATCCAGTGACCCAACCTGGACCACCCAACACCCCTGACTCTTCCCCTTCCGCCTCTGAGTCTCCATCCACTGACCAAGCCTGGACCAATCTTCATCCACAGGTCTATCCAAATCCCTCATGAGCTTTTCCCTACCTTCTGCTGATTCTGATCATGAGAACATTGATGACGAGTTGGGTGGTTTCTCTGCCAGGGGTAAACTCAGTATCCAACTCCACTTCATTTCAGAAACAAATCTGAACAGGAAGGTCAGGGGCAGGGGCAGGGGGAGTCATAAATACTGATGATGATGATGGCGATGAGGGTCCGCTGGAGGGTCCGCTCAGTGCAGCCCTATTGGACAATAACAATGACGATAATGTTAAGTCCTTACTTTGTGCTAAGCATTGGGATAGACACAAAATAATCAGATGAGACATAGATCCTGTCCACCTGGCGCTATCTATGAGGGATGGAGAATGGAGTGTTTTAATTTTTTTATGGTATTTGTTAAGCGCTTACTATGTGCCACAGTCTAAGCACTCGGGTAGATACAAGGTCATCAGATTGTCCCACGTGGGGCTCATAGTCTTAATCCCCATTTTCCAGATGAGGTAACTGAGGCACAGAGAAGTTGTGACTTACCCAAGGTGACACAGCTGACAAGTGGCAGAACCGGAATTAGAACCCACTACCTCTGGCTCCCACTAAGCCACGCTGTTTCTCTTACTGAGCCCTGGAGATAGATACAAGCTAATCAGGTTAAACACAGTCACTGTTCCCACATGGGGTTCACAGTCTTGATCCCCATTTTACAGATGGAGTAACTGAGGCACTGAGAAGTGAAACGACTTGCCCAAGGTCACATGGCATGGAATTGGCAGAGCCGGGCTTAGAACCCAGGTCTTCCAGGCTCCAAGCCTGTGTTCTATCCACTGGACCACGTTGCTTCTCTGTTCCTCTTAATAATAATGTTGGCATTTGTTAAGCGCTTACTATGTACACTGTTCTAATAGCTGGGGTAGATACAGGGTAATCAGGTTGTCCCACGTGAGGCTCACAGTTAATCCCCATTTTACAGATGAGGGAATTTAGGCACAGAGAAGTGAAGTGGCTTGCCCACAGTCACACAGCTGACAAGTGGCAGAGCTGGGATTCGAACCCATGACCTCTGACTCCCAAGCCCGGGCTCTTTCCACTGAGTCATGCTGCTCCTCTTAGCAACCGCTTAGCTCTGCACTGGCTTTAACCGTCTGAAAGGAAAAGCTCTGGTCTTCCCAATCAGCTGAAGAATCTAGGCATCCCCCTAGATTGGCTCCTCTGGCCACGAGGTCTTATTCATTCGTTCAGTAGTATTTATTGAGCGCTTACTATGTGCAGAACACTGTACTAAGCACTTGGAATGGACAATTCAGCAACAGATAGAGACAATCCCTGCCCAGTGACGGGCTCACAGTCAAAGGGCTCTTATCTGGACCCTGGTAATTGGGTTCTCACCAGCAAGGCCTAGTGGCAAGAACATGAACATGGGAGTCAGAGGACGTGAGTTCTAATCCCGCTCCACCACTTGTCTGCTGTGTGACCTTGGGCAAGCCACTTCACTTCTCTGTGCCTCTGTTCCCTCATCGGTAAAATGGGGATTAAGACTGTAGGCCCCATGTGGGACAACCTGATTATGGTTACCTTGTATCTCCCCCAGTGCTTAGAACAGTGCTTGGCACATAGTAAGCGCTTAACAAATACCAACATTATTATATCTACTCCAGTGCTTAGAACAGTGCTTGGCACATAGTAAGAGCTTAACAAATACTATAATTATTTATTATTATTTCAGAAGAAATGACAGCCAGTGCAGAGAGGAGACATTCTCTCCTCCGCCTCCTCCTTGGACAGTGTCCTCAGGGTATACCTGGGCCTACTGCATGCACAGCCCTGATTTGACTGCTTACTATATGCTGGGCACTCATCTTTTATGGTATTTGTGAAGTATTTACTAGATGTGAAACACTGTTCTAAGCACTGGAGAAGATCCAAGTTCATCAGGCTGGAGGCAGTCTCTGTCCTGCATGGGGCTCATAGTCTAAGCAGGAGAAGAACAGGGATTGAATCTCCACTTTGTAGTTGAGGAAACTGAGGCACAGAGAAGTTAAGTGACTTGCCCAAGGTCTCACAGCAGGCAAGTGGCAGTGTTGGGATTAGAACCCAGGTCCTGTGGCTCCCAGACCAGGCCTGGTGGAAAACGTGTGCCTGGAAGTCAGAGGACATGAGTTCTAATCTCAGCTCTGCCACATGTCTGCTGTGTGACTTTGGACAAGTCCTTTAACTTTTCTGTGTCTCAGTTTCCTCAGCTGTAAAATGGGGATTAAGACCGCGAGCCTCACGTGGGACAGGGACTGTGTCCGACCTGATTACTTTGTATCTACCCTACTGCTTTGAACAGTGTTTGGCACATAGTGAGAGCTTAACAAATACTAATTATTATTACTATTACCTACTAGGCCACACTGTCTCTCCCACTATTTCCTAGAGAGCAGAAATCATATCTACCAATTTTATTATACTCTTTCAAGTACTTAGCAGAGTGCTCTGCACACAATAAGTGCTCAATAAATACTGATGATTGATTGACTGATACTGGATGTCTACTGTGTGCAGAACACTGTACTGAATACTACTACTATTACTAATAATGTTGGTATTCGTTAAGCGCTAACTATGTGCAGAGCACTGTTCTAAGCGCTGGGGTAGATACAGGGTAATCAGGTTGTCCCACGTGAGGCTTCCAGTCTTAATCCTCATTTTCCAGATGAGGTCACTGAGGCACTGAGAAGTGAAGTGACTTGCCCACAGTCACACAGCTGACAAGGGGCAGAGCGGGGATTTGAACCCATGACCTCTGACTCCCAAGCCCGGGCTCTTTCCACTGAACCACGCTGCTTCTCTAACTCTGTGCAGACCACTCTACTGGGTACCTATGAGATATAGGGCACTGACTGAACACCTACCATGTGTAGAGCACTGGACTGGATGCCTACTTTGTGCAGAATGCTGTTTTGGGTATCTACTGTGTGCACAGCGCTGTCCTGGGTGTTTGGCGTGCAGATGGGAAGAAAGGTGAAGAGGTCAATTCTTCCAGTTTCATTGTTCTTTGTAGCTGGAGGCCCCGTGGGGATCGGCTCCGAGCTGGAGCTCGGCTCCGGCTCCGGCTCCGGAAGGTGGTGGGAGAATTTCCCATGGAGCCCGGCCTATTGGAGCCGGAGCCGAGGATCACGCCAGCTCCTTGTGGGCAGGGAACCGGTCTACCAACTCTGTTATGTTGTACCCTCCCAAGCTCTGCACACCTCACAGTACGAGAAGCAGCATGGCCTGGTGGAAAGAGCATGGGCCTGGGAGTCAGAGGACCTGGGTTCTAATCCCGGCTCTGCCAATTCTTGTTGTGGGACCCTGGGCAAGTCATTTAACTTCTCAGGGCCTCGGTTTCCTCAACTGCAAAATGGGGATCGAAAACCTCTTACTAAGACTGTGAGCCCCATGTGGGACAGGGACTATGTCCAATATAACTAAATTGTTCCTACCCTAGTGGTTAGAACAGTGTGCACTTAACAAACACCATAAAAAAGTAAGCGCTCAATAAATACCACTGATTGAATGAATGATTAAAAATGCTCCCTGGTGGACCTGTCATCTACTTCAGCCCAGTGACAGGCTCCTCTATGCTCCTTCCTCAAAGCTTCTTGGATACAGATGCTCTGCACACAGTAAGCACTCAATAAGTACGACTGAATGAAAATATATGGGGTCTTTAGGGGCACTTAGTACAGTGAACGGGAGCTGGGAGCCAGGGGAGACCCCCCCCCCCAACTACTGGAGCCCTGAGAATGACCTTCCTCCTGCCCCTCAGCATTCCCCTGGGTATCCTCTGGGTACTATATCCTCGTCTGTGAGTTCTCTCACCCTCATTCTAATAATAATAATAATTATGGTACTTGTTAAGCTCTTACTCTGTGCCAAACTCTGTTCTAAGAGCTGGGGTAGAAGCAAGTTAAATAGGTTGAACACAGTCTCTGTCCAGCATGAGGCTCACAGTCTTAATCCCCATTTTACAGATGAGGTCACTGAGGCACAGAGAAGTAACTTGCCCAAGGTCACACAGCAGACATGTGGAAGAGCAGGGATTAGAACCGAGGTCTTTCTGACTCCCAGGCCTGGGATCTATTCACGAAGCCATGCTACGTCTCTGAATAGGTGTAGGTGAGAAGGGGGTGGGGAAGCCGATGGACCGGTGCTGTTCCCCAAATCTGTCCCCCACTGGAGCTGGAAGGGGACAGGTTCAGATCACGTCAAGGCAACAGCAGTAGGAGGGATGAGGGTGAGCGCACTGAATCCGTTCCCACAGGAAGTCGGGCAGCCAGAGACTCTGGCAGGATCCAGAGGGGTACAGATAGATCCATGGATTTATTTCTTCATTTAAAGTCATTGTGGGAGAGTCAGGGATGAAAAGAGGTGAGTCAACAGGGCTGGGTGGTCTATACTGGGTCATGGCGGGGAAGGAGTCGGGGTTGAAGAGGGGAGAGACAGTGGTGCTGGATGATCTGGGAAGGGGTCCTGGCGGAGTTTCAGGGGTGTCAGAAGGTCTTTTCTTAGTCACTGGGGTAGTCAGAAGTGGTGAAGGGAGAGTCAGGGGTGTTGGTTGGTCTGTGCTGGGTCACTGGGGGAGAGTCAAGGGTGTTGGAGGGTCCGTGTTGGGTCACTGGGGGAGAGTTAGGGATGGAGAGGGGAGAGTCAGGGGTGTTGGATGGTCCACCACCAAACATGAAAGATGGGTGTCCAGGATTCCTCCAAGTGTCCCAACTCTGTTTTCCAAGACCTGGCTGCCTAGAGGGCTCGGCCCTGTTGTAACGGAACCCAAGGCCACCTGCTACCATCTCTCCTCTTCCCCTTCCCTGACCCTCGCTAGCTCCTCGCTCGGCAGTTCCTCACCTCTCTCGCTCTGACAGTCCCCCCCCGAGAGCCTGCTACAGGTGGCGGGGCCAGTAGACCAGCCACCCCGGCAGGTAGGGTCAGCTCGGCCTCCGTACCGGCAGCCCCCGGCTCCCGTGCCTTCCCCGTACCCCCGGCGTCCACGATGCGAGCGTGATAAGCGAACGCCGATTTTCCCAGGCCAGCAGCCAAGCCCCACGGAGGCTACGAACAATAAATTTATTGAAAGCCTTTTCAAAATAGGAGGAAATTATTACTCACTGGAATTATGTGCCGGTTGGGGTCAGCGGCCCATCCCCCTCCCGGTCCCCACCTCCGCGCCCCCCATTACGATTGTTAATATTAGATGAAAGAACGTTTCCTTTACATTGTACGGATGAACTCTGCTGGCACCAGCGGGGTCACCGCCGCGCATTCCAGCCCAGGAACTCTCCTCAGCCTCGGCGGTCAGCATTGTTCACAAGCCTTCTCCCCATTACTCATTTTCCTTTGACCTTCAAGTTAAAGCTGCAGCGTGCGCGGCCTGAAGTGTCCCTCTGGGGCGTGGGGCTGGTGGCCTCCCCTCTCGGACCTGTGTCGGGGTCCCCGGGCTTGCGAGGAAAGAGAGGCATCGGCCTGATGGCCCTGGCACCTGGATTTTGCCGGGCATTTTTTATCATCCACAGGGGCTGGAACCCTCCATCTTCAAACTTTTCTTTCCACACCGTCCCTGGGAGTGAGGGAAAGGCTAGTGGTAGGCTCCCCATTTGATAGCTGAGGAACCTGAGGCCCAGAGAGGTTCGTCAGCTCGTCCGAGGTCACAGAGCAGGTCGGAGGCAGAGCTGGGACTAGAACCAGGGTCTCCTGACTCCCAAGCTCACACCCTTTCCAGTAGACATTTCCGCGTGGTTTGGCTTACCCTAGAGATCAAGTCTCCTGAAGAGGTGCCCCCGCCCCAAACCCAAGAAGCAGTGCATGTCCAAATGGTCTCAGCAGGAGGGATAGTTAGGATGCGACTGTTTATCATTGTATTGTACTCTTCCAAGCGCTTAGTACAGTGCTTTGCACACAGTAAGCACTCAATAAATATGATAGAATTCAGTGAATGGACCAACGCCCTTCAGGAACCTGGGCCTCTCCTCGGGGCTCTGCTCTTGGCCAGTGGGGAAATCTGGGAGAGGATCTTGTAGCTGAAGAGAGGACCAAGTCTTAGAACCTAAGCCCTCCTCCACTGCCTCTCCTCCAACTCTCTCCTCGACCCCCTTCAATATGGCTTCCATCCCCTTCACGCCACAGAAACTGCCCTCTCTAAAGTCACCGGTGATCTCTCTTTTAACATATCCTACAGCCTCTACTCTCCATCCTAAACCTCCTCGACCTCTCATCTGCTATTGACACTGCAGACCGTCCCCTTCTCCTGGAAACATTTTCCAACTTTGACTTCACTGACACTGTCCCCTCCTGGTTCTCCTCCTATGTCTCTGGCCCTTCCTTCTCAGTCTCCTCCTCCTCCTCTGCCTCCCACCCCCTAACTGAGGGAGTTCTTCGAGGCTCAGTTCTGGGTCCCCTTCTATTCTCCATCTACACCCACTCTCTTAGAGACCTTATTCGCTCTCCCAGCTTCAGCTCCCAGCTCTGTGGGATTCTCAAGTCTACCTCTCCATCTTTGACCTCTCTCCGTCTGCAGTTTTGCATTTCCTCCTGCCTTCAGGACATCTCAATTAAGGAATGGTATTTACTGAGCACTTACTGTGTGCAGAGCACTGTACTAAGCAGTTCACCAACCAGTGGCATTTATTGAGTGCTTTCGGTGAGCAGAGGACTGTATTAAGCACTTGGGAGAGTACAGTACAATAGAGTTGGTAGATAGGTTCTCTGTCCACAGTGAGCTTACAGTCTAGTGAGCTGACAGTTACTACAGTCAGTCCTGATCTCCTACCACAACCCCGTCCATATACTTTGCTCCTCTAATGCCCCCCTACTCACTGTGCCTTGATTTCACCTATCTCATCACCGACCTCTCTTCGGACTCCCAGGCCTGTGCTTTATCCAGTATTCCATGCTTCTTCTCCTAGGTTTGGAGGGGCTTAGAGAAGTCATCTGGTTCAGCAACCCTCACCTCTGGGACTTCCCCACAGAGAACGAGCAAAGAATGTAAGACACTCCACAATCTGAGTAGTCCATTCTTGCTCTTGTCCCCCTGATAGTCAGGAAGTTCCTTCTCAAGTCCAACCACCCTCCTTTTTCCTGCTCCAAGCCCACCCATTTGCTCCTGTTGATCTGACTGCAGACCCAAGCAGCACTGTCCCCGTAGCAACCATCCTGGACCTGAAGACCGTGATTCAGTCGCCATCCGCAGCCTCCTCTTCTCCGGGAAGACCTTTCCTTCTCCCATACAACCCGTTTCCCATCCCTCTCCTCCTTTCGGTCGCTTTTCTCTGGAATGCATAAGTGGCCCCCCCGGAGAGGGTGAGGACGGTTTCTGCGGGGGAGATCATGGTAAAATGAAAGGGATCCAGACTGGCTTGGGCTGTTTTTGATGCCGCCCTCCATGGGGAAGATGAAGTTCAGCCCCATGGGCATCTCTGAGAAGAACACATCCTCCCGGTGGTCTTTTTCCAGTTGCCTGGCAGGGGCACTTTCCTCCCAGAGGGCCATGACCTCCCCTTGCCAGCTTGGCAAGGGCTCAAGCTGCCAGGGCCAGGGTTGGGTTGGTTGGGGGATGGAGAGGATGGGGGGGGCCGATGGGGGAATGGCATTTCTCTGGGAATGGCCCACGCAGGTGTGCGGACACGCCCGGGCTCTGCCTCAGGCTGCATTAACCATCCTTCTGTCCTGACTCACCTTGGCGAGGAAGAATCTCCCCTCCTCTCCCCCCCGCCCCTCTGGGCGGGATACAATTTCTCAAATCTTTCATTAAAAGCAGGAAAAAAATGCACTTCCCGAGAATTCCCACCAGGATCTCTGCCAGCAACCCCCAGGTCACGTGAGCTCCCCATCCCGGCACTGGGATCCCGAGTTTCTGAACAGCTCTCTGCTGAGGTGAATCAGGAAGAAAATTTAGCCTGGTTTTTTTTGGTTTTTTTTTACCTTCTCTTCACTATTTTTATCATTATTATTATTATTATTACTACTAATAATAAAATAAGCCTTATTATTACTATGTGCCAAGCACTGTTCTAAGCACTGGGGTAGATACCAGGTCATCAGGTTGTTCCACATGGGGGTCACAGTTTTAATCCCCATTTTACAGATGAGGTAAGTGAGGCACGGAGAAGTGAAGTGACCTGCCCCAAGTTAGGGGTACCAGAGGAGCAGTGTGTGCGGGATGGGATATAGAAGGAGAGAAGGGAGGTGAGGTAAGAAGGGACAAGGTGATGGAGACCTTTGAATCCCATAGGGAGGAGTTTTTGTTTGATATGAAGGTTGATAGGTAATCACAGAAGATTTTTGAGGAGGGGGTGACATGCCCAGAACGTTTCTGTAGAAAGATAATCCGGGCAGCGGAGTGAAGTATGGACTGTAGTGAGGAGAGGCAGGAGGTTGGGAGGTCAAAAAGGAGGCTGATGTAGTAATCCAGTCAGGATAGGATGAGTGACTGTACTGATGCGATAACGGTTCGGATGGAGAGGAAAGGGCGGATCTTGGCGATGTTGTTAAAGTGACCCGCAGGCTTTGGTGATGGATTGGATATGTGGATATAGATATATTGGATATAGACACATCCCCAAGCACTGTTCTAAGCGCTGGGGTAGATATAAGGTATCAGGTTGGATACGGTCTCTGTCCCACATGGGGCTCACAGTCTTAATCCTCATTTTACAGGTGAGGTAACTGAGGCACAGAGAAGTGAAGTGACTTGACCACGGTCACACAGCAGTCAAGTGGAGGGCCTGGGATTAGACCCCATGAACGTCTGACTCCCAGGCCTGTGCTCTAGACACTACACCATGCTGGGCACCCCACAGCCACTACCACAACGACTGTGGGGATGGATTGCGGCCGGCTCTGGCCCTGCTCTGATGGGCCCAGGGACAGCTCTGCCTCCTGGAGCCTAAGTACTCCCTGTCCACTTGTGCATCTCGACCTTCGGAATTTCCCCACAGATGGTCGAGCCCCGAATCTCACACGCACAGTAGACACCCAGATGAGGGCCTCCCAGAGAGAAGGGGCATCGCGCCTCAAGAAGGAGCCGCTTCACTCTTGTGGACTTCTCTCCACTTAGCGCAGAGGTTTGGGCCTGTCCCCTCCTGGCCTGCCCCGAGGAGCTTCCAGTTGGACCACCGGTCCACAGGCTGGTGGGAGATAAGGCCAAGGCAGGCGTTATCTAGACTGTAAGCTCGTTGTTGTAGAACGGGCCTCTCCGATCTATCACCCTTGCGGTTCAGGCTTCCCTCTCCCTGTCTCTTTCATCCATCCATTCATTCATTCATCAATCGTATTTAATGAGCGCTTATTGTGTGTGGAGCACTGTACTAAGCACTTGGGTGAGTACAATATAGCAATCTCTACTCATCTTCACATTTCTCTGCTGCCTCGGATTCCCCCCTTCAATCAGTCAATATTAGAGAAGCAGCGTGGCTTAGTGGAAAGAGCCCAGGCTTGGGAGTCAGATTCAGTTCTAATCCCGGCTCTGCCACTTGTTTGCTGTGTGACCTTGGGCAAACCTCTTAACTTCTCTGTACCTCAGTTACCTCATCTGGAAAATGGGGATGAAGACTGTGAGCTCCAAGTGAGACAATTAGACTGTAAGCCCGTCAAAGGGCAGGGACTGTCTCTATCTGTTACCGATTTGTACATTCCAAGTGCTTAGTACAGTGCTCTGCACATAGTAAGCGTTCAATAAATACTATTGAACAATCTGATTACCTTGTATCCACTTCAGCGCTTAGAACAGTGCGTGGCACATAGTAAGTGCTTAAATACCATAATTATTATTATTATCAATCATATTTATTGAGCACTTACCATGTGCAGAGCACTGTACTAAGTGTTTGGGAGAAAGTGATACCACAGAATTAGCAGACACGTTCCCTGCCCATGAGACCTTGAGGGACGGTTTGCTCCACCTGAATCAGCTTCACACTCAGCCAGTCCAGCCCTCTGAATCCGTCAGATGCTGAATCCAACAGGGCCACCCGAACGCTTGCAGAAACTGGGTTCCGGTGCCCTCCTGGATACCTGCCTTCATGGTTATGGGTGGACCATCCAACAGATGCTCCCCTCTCTGTCTCTGCCTCTCCCCCAGTGATCCCACTCTCCCCCAGACTCTCCCCACTGTGTCCCAGCACAGAACACCTCCCTTCCACCCCCTCTTCTCCACCCCTGACTCCTCTCCAGTGACTCGGCATAGGCTGTTCATGTATAGGTCTACCCAAACCCCTCTGAAACCTGCTGATACTTTCCGCCTGCATGAAACCCCCATGGTAGAGTAATTCATCGATGGTATTTATTGAGCACTTATGTGCAGAGCACTGTATTAAGCCCTAGGGAGAGTTCATGAAACAGAATAAACAGACACGTTCCATGCCCATGACGAGCTTACAGTCTAGAGGGGAGCTTATTAGGGGAGTATTCTGGTATGTCCCATTACCCAGTGGGTGAGAAAAATGGGCCATTTCTAACACTGCAGGGCTCGGAAGAGCTTGGGGAGAGGCTCCTAGGCAGAGGGCTCCTGGAGCGACTTACCTTTCTTCCTGGAGCCTACATGCTTTTCCAAATTCCCAGGTAGCAAGTCCGTGAGTTTTCCTCCATTCAGGAAAAAGTTAAATCAGCAAAAAGTTTCCTCGCTGTTCTCAGGACAGTCCCATTTAATAATAATAACAATAATAATAATAACTGTGGTATTTGCTAAGCACTTACTATGTGCTAGGCACTGTTCTAAGAGCTGGGGTAGATACAAACTAATCATGTTGTTCACAGTCCTTGTCCCATATAGGGCTCACAGTTTCAATCCCCATTTTACAGATGAGAGATTTCCATTCCCGATTTCCCAGGGGCTTTTTTTTACGGTATTTGTTTAGCATTTACTATGTGCCAGGCACTGCTCTAACCGCTGGGGTAGATATGAGTTAATCAGTTTGGACATAGTCCCTGTACCAAACAGCATCCACAGTCTTAATCCCCATTTTATAGATGAGGTTACTGGGGCCCAGAGAATTGAAGTGGCTTGCCCAAGGTCACACAACAGACAAGTGGCAGAGCAGGGATTAGAACCCAGGTCCTTCTGATTCCCAGGACCGTGCTCTATCCACTAGGCCACAACTGGGCTTCTTGCCTCTCTTCGGCCTCTGTGGTCACTTGAGGGAGAGTGGGCTTCAAGGCCTCCCCCGGAGTGCTCCTTTTTTTGCAGTGCTGCAGCAGCAGTGTGGAAGAGCCGTGGGTGCTGCCCCTGGGGGTGGAGCCACCCCGGCCGGTCAGGGCAACGGGGCGGAGGACACCTGACCACTGGGGCTGAAGCCGTGCCGGTCGGGGCAGCGGATGTCCAGTGCCACAGGGATGGAGATTGGCTTATACCGCCCTCAATTCTAATACCACGTCAGCTGGTGCTTTCTGAGGATTTCCGGCTCTCCCACTCACCGGACCCCTTGTCTCCACCTGAACTGTCCCCCTTTCATCTGCTTGGAGGCAGGGGGCTGGAACAGATGACCTCAGAAGACCCCTCCCAGATCTGGGAGTTCAGTGTTTTTTCGAGGGCAGCGATATCCGGGTCTGGTGGAAAGAATGACGAGTGTGGAGGCCAGGGGCCACAGATTCAAGGCCCTGCTCTGCCACGGTCCCTTGACCTTGGCCAAGTCACTTAAGTTCTTCATCTTGTACAATGAGAAGGATGATCCCTGCTTCTCTCTTCATCGGAAAGGTGCGGTAAAACTAAAATCAGTCAATCAGTGGCACTGATTGAGCACTTACCATGTGCAGAGCACTGTAATAAGCACTTGAGAGAGTACAGTGCAACAGAATTAGTAGACACATTCCCTGTGCCCAAGGATTAATAATGATGGTATTTGTTAAGCACTTACTATGTGCCAAACATTGTTCTAAACCCTGGAGTAGATACAGGGTAATCGCATGGCCTAGGGGAAAGAGCTCAGGCCTGGGAGTCAGAGGATCGGGGTCTTAATCCCCTCTCTAACGCTGGCCTGCTGGGTGACCTTGAGCAAGTCACTTAACTTCTCTTTGCCTCAGTTTCCTTATCCATTTAGTGGGGATTGAATCATACTCTCTCCTACTCGGATTGAGAGCCCCCCATGTAGGACACAGACTTTCTTTAACCTGATTGCCTCACATCTACCCCAGTGCTTAAAACAATGCCTGACACATAGTAAGTGCCTCAATGAGTACCATTATTAAGGAATTTACAGTCAGTTAAGTAAGTGAAAGTGCTTGGGGGGGAAAAAAGATTTCTGTAACTTTTAAGATGTGACTATTATTATTGACCTGCCTGGAGGCAGTGGCTGAATCAGGTGACCTTGAAGTCCCCAAGATTCCGAGATGCTACTTACATGCTGCCGGGTGTCTCTTGGCCACCCTGGGCCGTGTTAGAAGGATCGACAGTGCGTTCCAGGATTGACAATCCATTCCAAGATTGGGACGGTCCCTGCTAGACTGCTCAGCCTATCCTGCCCCATGCCCCGGATGTTCGTTCACTCACTGTAATTCATCAATGGTATTTATTGAGTGCTTATAAAGCACTGAATTAAGCGCTTGGGAGAGCTTGATACAAGAGTTGGTGGACCCTTTCCCCGACCACAATGAGCTTGTATGGGCCCAGGCTGGGGAGCGTTCAGTCCAGCCTCGGCCAACGTCCCACGGGATTCTGGGACTCATAGTGCAGACGAACGCCGATCTGGGGGCCGCTCCCCTCCCTGACTGCCAATAAAGGAGGTGTGTGAGCAGCAGCAACCGGGAGTAGGTGACCCCGTGCTCCTCACCTACACTTCCTTGTCGCTCCCCGTTCCCGAACCTTGAGCCGTACCTGGCCTGCAGCTTTCCCGGGGATGTTCTCCCAACCTCTCTGGAACAGGCACAAGGAGTAATTTGGGAACCCGAGATGGGTCGGTTAATAATTCATGAGAAACGTCGACACATCCCCGAGGATCCATTATTCCCGGGCAGCTGGGCCCCAAGCCCCCGGGGCCACTGGAAGGGTGGGATCGGTGGCCCCGCTGACCAGCTCAGTCCGGGCCTTTCATCCCTGCCCATTAAGAATGTAAATGCTAAAATGGGTTCGGGATCCGGAACGAAGGGGAAAACCCTTCCGCTGCCTATGCGGTCTGCCTGCTTAAATGTTTAAGATCCAAGGCTGTTTTATGGGGATTCTCCTTCCAGACTGTTCAAAGCCATTTCTTTTTTTGTCTTATGCCGTCAAGTCATCTCCGACCCAATAGTGACACCATGGACACGTCTTTCCCAGAATGCCCCACCTCTATCTGCAATCATTTCTGGTAGTGGATCCAAAGCGTTTTCTTGGTAAAAATCCAAAAGTGGTTTACCATTGCCTTCTTCCGCATAGTAAACTTGAGTCTCCACCCTCGACTCTCTCCCGTGCCACCGCTGGCCAGCACAGGTGAGTTTTGACTTGTAGCAGATTGCTTTCCACTCGTTAACCACTGCCCGAGGTAGGAATGGTTAGACCTCTGCTTGACTCTCCCTCCCATAGTCAAGACTTGGTAGAGTACTGGAAACTCTCCAGGTGCGACCCTGAGAACGATCAAAGACACCATGGTGCAAATTCTGCCTTTTGGGGGTGAAATGTGCCATGAGGCCCCCCTTCCTGGGACTCACCGGCACCCACCTGGGGCAGAAGCACCCTCTGACCCCCAGGTCATCGTGAACCCTGGTTGCTGAGCCCCGGGCCTCAAAGCCGCAGTGACGGCTCAGTCTCGTAGGCCAACGATCAAGCTTGAGGCGAGGCTGGGGCAGTTCAGGCCTGCCTTCAGTCAGTCAATCGAATTATCTGAGTGCTTATTGTGTGCAGAGCACTGTACTAAATACTGGGGAGGGTACAATACAACAATGTTACAGACACATACCCTGCCCACAACGAGCTTACAGTCTAGTGTGAGCCCTCTGTGGGACAGGGACTGTGTCCAACCTAATTTATATCTACCTCTGTGCTTAAAACAGTGCTTGGCACATAGTAAGCACTTAACAAGTACCATTATTATTATTACTATAAGTGCTGTGGGGCTGAAGGTGGGGTGAATATCAAATGCTTAAATGGGATAGATCCGAGTGCACAGGCAACACAGAAGGGAGAGACCTCGTCAGGGTCCTCAGGGGTTTGGCTAGATCTATGGATGATCAGACACTCAATTAATCAGTTGTGGTACATAGTAAGCGCTTAACAAATAACATTATTATTATTATTATTTACTGAGTGTCTATTGTGTCAAAGAACACTGTACTAAGCATCTGGGAGAACACATTAGGATCAGTAAACGTGATCCCTGCTCTCAAAGAGTTTCCAAACAGACAGGCACGAAACTAAATTACAGATTAGAGAAGGTAAGAGTATAAAGACGTAGCCAAGCCCATTTGCTTGTATCCACCCCAGCGCTTAATACAGTGCCACACACACAGTAAGCATTTAACAAATACCACAATTATTATTACATAAGTGCTACACTGGGAGTGGGGAGAAGAGAGGAAGGTGAGTACTCAAAAGCTCATTAGGGGTAGAGAGGGAAGCAACGGGGGAGCTGTAGGGTCCAAGCTAGGTGACTTGAGGAGGGTCAAGGATGTAAAGGGGAGAGTTCGGGGTATCGGATGGTCTGTGAGGGGTCCCCGGGGGAGAGTCAGGGATGGAGATTGTAAGCTCGTTGTAGACAGGGACTTGCCTGCCAGCTCTGTTGTATTCTCCCAAGTACTTAGTACAGTGCCCTGTACATACTAAGTACTCAGTAAATCCCAGTGATGATGAGAGGGGGGTGTCGGCTGGTCCAAGCTGGGTCACTGCAGGAGAGTCAGGGATGGAGAAGGAAGAGTCGGGGTATTGGCTGATCCAAGCTGGGTCCCTGGGGGAGAATCAGAGTTGGAGAGCAGAGAGGCGGGGCGTTGGCTGGTCCATGCTGGATCAGTGAAGGAGAGTCCGGGATGGAGAGCAGAGAGTCAGGAATGTTGGATGGTCCACCCCTAACTATACAGATGGGTATCCAGGAGGGCAACCAACACACAGTTCCTTCAAGCGTCCTGTTGCGGCTGTTGGCGACAGAGTGGGGGACCGGGTGGGCCATGGGCCTGAGCCAAGATGGCATCCCTCGGGGGCTGATGAGATGCACTTCCTCCTCCAGAGAAGCGGGCCTGGCTGCCACCAGCTCTGCAGGACAAACGGAGAGTGTTCAGGCTTGGTCCCCCATGGGCACGCTGCCCTGTGCTAGACATGCAAAGAAGCCTTCTCCAACCAGTCCACCCACCGGGGTGACCTCCCAGTGCTCCTCTGGGCCCCGGTCCACGCCCCTGCCTCCCGGGGAATTTCTGGCTTATTTGCAACCTGGCTGGAAAAACGTGCCGGGGCAGCCCCCTGCCACGGCCTGCTTCCTGCTGTCGGGTTCTTGGGCGCCAGGGCAGGCGGGTCCTGAGGCGGGGGAAGGGAGAGGCGGGGGTGGAGGGGCTCTCTGAGATGCCCTTCCCCCGCCACCAAGGCCTCGAAGGAAGTACCTGGATCCCCAGTGAACCATCTCCTCCTGGGGAGGAGTCATCAGTTGAGCACCTACTGCGTGCAGAGCACTGTCCTGGGCCCCCACTGTGTGCAAGGCTCTCTAATGGGCTCTTCCTCCCTCCCCTCATCAGACAGACTCCAGCTCACCCCACATTCAAAGTCCTCCTAATATCTCACCTCCTCCACCAAGCTTTCCCAGATTACTTCCTCAGCTCCCTGAGCCCTACCATCCCTTCGGCCAACTCGAGCACGTGGGAACTTACCCGACACTCTCCTTACCACTCACGTATAGACATGGAATCAATCATTTATTTCAACCACTTGAGTTGTAAATATTTTTATGTTTGTCTCCCCCATTATAGTACAAGCTCCTTGAAGGTAGGAAATGGGTGGCTTCTTTATTCTATACTCCCCAAGCACACTACTTCAAGTGAGAGCTCAATAAATGTCGCCAGTAGCTCTGTTACTATTATTCCTCCTCCTGCTATCACTGTGAGCCCGAAGTGGGCAGGGCCTGTCTCTATCTGTTACTCATTTGCACCACCCAAGCGCCTAGTACAGTGCTCTGCACACAGTAAGCGCTTCGTAAATACGATTGAATGAATGAACTGCTGTTAACAATAATAATAACAATAATGGCATTTGTTAAGCACTTCCTATGTGCCAGGCACTGTACTAAGCACTGGGGTGGATACAGGCAAATCGAGTTGGACACAGTCCCATGTGGGGGTCACAGTTTCAATCCCCATTTTCCAGTTGAGGTGACTGAGGCGCAGAGAAGTGAAGTGACTTGCCCGAGGTCACAGGGCAGACAAGTGGTGGAGCTGGGATTTGAAGCCATGACCTTCTGACTCTCAAGTCCATGCGCTAGCCACTGCATCATGCTGTTTCGACTACTACTAACTACTCTAACCCTACCACTATTATAACAGAACAATGTGCTGGGTGTTTAGGGCCATACAAAAATGGTAAAACATACTATCCCTGACCTGAATAACTGGTATTTGTTGACCTTAAAAAGCTAACAGTTGACTAGAGGAGACAGGGAGCTCCAAACTGCATACATCCAATAGGAAAAAGAGGACAGGCATAGATAGAAATGGTAGCCAAAGCAAAAAATGAACATAAAAATAAACTCGTCGACCCACAGATGTTCGCTCTGCGTCCTCTCCATCCAGCTTCATTACCTTCATCGTCCTTATCATTACTAGCCTTTACTAAGCGGTAACTCGTGTGGATAGGGAACGTGTCTGCCAACTCAGTGGTATTGTACTCTTCCAAGGGCTTAGTACAGTGCTCTGCACATAGTAAGCGCTCAGTAAATACCTTCGATGAGGATGTTGATGGTTACCGTGTGCCCAGGCCTATCCTGGGTTCAAGGGAGAATCCCCGAAATCGATTTGGATACAGTCCCGAGCCCTCAGGGGGCTCACGGGCAACTTGCGGACAGGCAAGCTTAGAGAGCGACAGGGCCAGAAAACCGGTGAAAATTCATCTTTCAAAAGTATCCGTGGGAAAACAAAAGGTCCAAAAGCCTGCTTGGCTCGGGGGTGGCGAGAGTGGGCCCTCATCAAGTCACAGAGGAGGAGGAGGAGGAGGAGGAGGAGGAGGAGGAAAGACGGGAGGAGGAGGGACAGGAGGAGGAGGAAGAGGAGGAGGAGGAGGAGGGACAGGAGGAGGAGGAGAAGGAGGGAAAGTCCACCAGCCCATGCCTCCAGCAGGTGTTGCTGCCGCACAGGACAGGCAACACCGGTGTGGGCCCTGGGCTCATGGAGGAGGCTGGTCCAAGGGAATTTTTTCTTCAGGGATTTTTCTTGCATAATGTCAGCGTGTAAAATCCTGCTGCCGCGGTTGTTTACTCCCCGAACGTGAATGCTAAGCCGCTAGGTCATCCTGATTTCAAGGAACAAGGTGAAACACAGCTCCGGGGGAGGTAACGGCCTCCATCGCCCACCCTGGGTACCCCGGGACCTCCAGCCCCCAAACACCTCGGGAGAAAACCAGAGAACTCCTTGGGTGTTGGCTGGGAGAGTGGAGAAATGAGCCCGGGGCAGGAGAGGTCAAGGCAACCGATGAAAGGGAGAGGCTCGGCTAACTCGGAGTGGGGACTCGGGGGAGCGTGAATGGGAGGTCAGCGGGAGGAGGACGTGGGACTGGACTCAGACTCCCTCCAGCCCAGGACTCTGCCGTGACGGGGAGCCAGAATGCTTGGAATGATGGTGTGGCTTTTGTCCTCCTGGTTAGGCCTCATGGTTAGGGATTCGTTCATTCATTCATTCAGCATGGCTGAGTGGATAGAGTCAGAGGACATGAGTCCCAATTCCTGCTCTGCCACATGTCCGCTGTGTGACCTTGGGCAAGTCACTCCACTTCTCTGTGCCTCAGTTATCTCATTGTAAAATGGGGATTAAGACTGGGAGCCCCATGTGAGAGAGGGGCTGCGTCCAACCTGATTGACTTGTATCTACCCCAGCGCTTGGAACAGTGCTTGGCACATAATAAGTGCTTAACACATACCATAGTCATTATTATTATTCAGTCGTGTTTACTGAGCACTTACCGTGTACAAGACTGTGAGGCCATTGTGGGCAGGGATTGTCTCTATTTGCTGCTGAATTGTACTTCCCAAGCACTTAATACAGTGCTCTGCACACGGTAAGCGCTCAATAAATACGACTGAATGAATAGCACTGTACTAAACACTTGGGGAATGGCCCATGCACACCCCCGATGCTCCCCTCTCCAACCCTAACTTTCCCTCCTGTGATCCAAGATGGGCGGTACATCCATGGATCCATCCAAACCCCTCCAGAGCCTGCTGGTGTTTCCTACTCCATGACTTTCTGTCGGGGGGATTCCACGGACGGTGAAGTTTTGGGGGTCCAGAGTGCATCAGCTCCTGTCGGGTTGGGGCTGATGCTTTCCCTGGAGCTTGGTGGACTTTGGGATGGGGGGGCAGTTGGGAGCCCCCCACATTCTCCCACCAGGCTCTGTCTCCTTTTCCGTGTTCTTAGGATGGTTTCATTCGCTGTCGTGGGATCCGATTTCCCCGAGGCTGCCCGGTACGGACCGCTCTCCCCGATCGAAAGCCTGCCGGGAAAACACTGCTCCAGGAGCGAGCCAGGCCGACAAGATGCTGCACGGAAACGCTGCCTTCAGGCACGGAAAGTCCTTCCCGGAATGATGTCATCTCCAATGAGGCGAAGCGCCCGCACCGTGCCAGAGAAACAAATATTTGATCCACCCATGTTCTTGAAAAACACCCGTTCTCCCATCCAGCCGCCCCATGGGTTTTGGTCCCACTCGCTGGGCCCTGGACGCCTTCTCCGCCCGGTGGCAGAGACTCACTGTGAGCAAAGCCCCCCACCCTGGGCACCCCCCTGGCCTGGA
The DNA here is from genome assembly GCF_004115215.2 of Ornithorhynchus anatinus. Classification (NCBI taxonomy): domain Eukaryota; kingdom Metazoa; phylum Chordata; class Mammalia; order Monotremata; family Ornithorhynchidae; genus Ornithorhynchus; species Ornithorhynchus anatinus. The sequence goes on along the minus strand of NC_041728.1, from coordinate 2,782,540 downwards.
ACCTGGGTCCAGCCGATGCCCGCCCCGAGCTCTTCCTCCCATCTTGGCCCAATCCAGCGATTGCGCGTGTCAACAGTGATTCAGCGGGAAGAGTCATGTCTTTATGAATGGGGAAGATGTTTTTTTCACCGAGGTGAAGTTTGCTCTTGGACAATGAGCCTCAGCGGGAAGAGATCCAGGATCTGGGGGGGTGTCACCCATTGGCATCGGAAGGGAGAGCGGCGAGGGGGCTGTCGAGGGTCCGGTCTGAGCCGCCACGGGGGATGGAGATGCCAGGGGGGCTCCGAGACCTCCACCTCCCTTCCTCCTGCTTCCCCTCTGCCAGGACAGGGCCGGGTGGGAGCAAAGGGTGAAGGAAACGGGAGGCCATAAACTCTCGCGTGCGGGCACACCTGCTGCTTCTATTTGTTTAGGGGCTGAAATATGAATTTACAATCATCTCAAAGGCCTCACGGTTTTTATGTTTATCTTCCCCCTTGTATTGGAACTCCGTGAGGGGAGGGACGTTCTGTCCTGCATTTTTCCTCTGGATGTTTCTGGGTGATATAGGTGCTCAATTTAGACCATGTTCATGAACTGAGTGATGGAGAGGAGGGAGAGGAGGGGAATGATGGAAATGAAGAGGATGGTGATGAGGATCAAATGAATCAGAATTTCCTATCTCTGCACCAAGTCTGGATGACCTTGGCTTCATCTAGTCCTTCTACCTTCATGTCTTCTTCCTTTACTCTGTCTTGCTGGTGGTCTTTCTCTCTCTCTCTCTTTAGAAGGAGGAGCAGAAAACCCAGGAGCTATAAAGGGAAACAGAAAGCCCGGGCTTGGGAGTCAGGAGACCTGGATTCCATCCTCAGTGCCATCCCTGGCCTGCTATGGGAACCTTGGACAAGTCACTTCACTTCTCTGCGCTTCTATTTCCTCATCTGTAAACTGGGGGTGAAATTCCTATTCCCCTCTCCCCCTTAATCTCTGTCCCACATAGGGATCACGGTTCCTATCCGACCTGAAGGGCTTTTATCCACCCCAGGGTTTGACCCTTTTCATTCATTCATTTGGTTGTACTTATTGAGCGCTTACAGTGTGCAAAGCGCTTGGTATGAACTTAATAAATGCCCCGCCCCACACACAGACCCTTCAAAGCACACAAGGTCCTTTCCTATGTGCAAGTCATTCTCCAAAGCCCCCTTTCACCCTGACCTCGTCTTTTCCAGGGCCTCCCTGCCTATGCAAGTTGTGACCCCCGTTCAGACCCCACTTCTCCCCGGGAATGCTCCAATGGATCCAGAGAAGCAGCATGGCTCAGTGGAAAGAGCCCGGGCTTGGGAGTCAGAGGTCATGGGTTCGAATTCCGGCTGTGCCACTTGTCAGCTGCGTGACTGTGGGCAAGTCACTTCACTTCTCTATGCCTCAGCTACCTCGGGGATTAACTGTGAGCCTCACGTGGGACAACCTGATTACCCTGTATCTACCCCAGCGTTTAGAACAGTGCTCAGCACGTAGTAAGCGCTTAATAAATACCAACATCATTATTATTATTATCTGGCACGAAGAATCCTTTGACCTCTGGTCTCGGTGCCCCGGGGATTCCAGGGAGAAACCAAATTGATCCTCCAAAGCCACCATCCGCGAGTCGGTGCTCAGGAGCTCCTACCCCTTCCCAGCCGGAGTGGGGGAGGGGAGAGGCTCTGGAGAATGAACTTGGAGACCTTCATCAGCCATAAAACGGCGCTTCATGCTCAGCGCGTTCGAGATAATCATCAACCTGGTATCGAGACAGACAGGCCAGGCTAGTGCCCGCTGTGACAATTCAGGGATGGCCGAAGCATCTTAATGAAACAAAGGAGGAAAAAACCCGCCTCGGCGGTGGAATTAGCAGGCCCGTACTTCACGGATAATGAGACCGCGCGACGGTTGTGGCGCGTTAGAACGTGAAATGTGATGTTGTTAGCAACCCCCCTTAGCGTGAAGTGGAAATGGAGTCAAAAACAACAAGCGAAGGAGGGCTGGAGAGGGGGGTTAAAAAAGAAAAAAGAAGAAAATGCCGGTTGCTTTATAACAGGCACGTTTTTGTCTACTGTCATTAATCCAATCAATAATTAACTCTTAGTTTAACGGCGCCAGTCATTTCACAGCAACTAGGATGGGAAGAGAAAGCTCATTTTTCCCTGTCCGAAACCTTAGAGATATTCTGAGTGCAGTGAGTGAAACAGGAGGAGCGAGAGAGGGAGGGAGAGAAAGAGAGGAAGAGGACGAGAGAGCGATAGAAAGAGAGGCTGGTCTCTATCCATTCAGTCATACTTATTGAGCGCTTACTGCGTGCAGAGCACTGTGCTAAACGCTTCTCACTGTCCCTTCATCACTGTGTTCACTATTTATTCATGTACATTCGTTTCTGTCTCCTCCTCTAGACTGTGAGCTGGTTGTGGACAGGAAATGTGTCTGTTGTACTCACCCAAGTGTTTAGTACAGTGCTTTGCACACAGTAAGCGCTCACTAAGTACGATTGAATGAACAAATGAATGAATGAATATTCAGCAACACACTGGGGCAGGAGGGAGTCTGAAGGGCCTGGCAGATCTTCTTCTCTGACCCTTTCTGGCCCTTGGACTTATTTCCCAAAACGAGAGAAGCCATGTGGCCTGGTGGATAGAGACAGGCCTGAGCGTCCAAAGGACCTGGGTTTAAATCCCAGCTCCACCTGCCTGCTATGTGGCCTTGGGCAAGTCACTTAACTTCTCTATTCCTCAGTTACCTCATCTGTAAAATGGAGATTTAGATTGTGAGCCCCATATGGGCCAGGGACTGTGTCAACCTGATCGGCTTGTATCTACGCTAGTGCTCGGTACAGTGCCCGGCACATAGTAGGCACTCGACAAATACCATAAAAAAAAAAGACCTCCACGAAGCTGTCTTATAGTGGTTTATGCTCAGGAGATCCGAGAGGCCAAAACCCCACTTCACCCCCAGGCTGCTGCACCCAGGAGTCAAACAGTGGGAAATCACCCTCACAAGTGAACGAGGGAGCCATAACTCTATACCCTCAGCTCCTTTTGGGCAGGTAACGTATCTACCAACTCTCTATGACTATATTGTACTCTCCCAAGCGCTTAGGACAGTGCTCTGCCCACAGTTAGCGCTCGATAAATACCACTGATTAGTTGATTGATCACACTGGAAGCACTGGAAAAACACGATGTGCTCGGCCAGCGCGACAACGAGGCTAGCGGGCCCGAAGAGCGCCTATTATAATTCATTTGATGGTGCAATGTTACTGTTAGATTTCCGCTTGGGGATTTCTGATCTGCAATCCTCCCTATTCACTCCCAAATTCCTGTTCCTGCACAGCACCAGGGATTATATGCATGAACAAAATGGCAGGAGGGGGGAGAGGGAGAGGTTTGCAAACGGTCAAACGGATAAAGGTGTCAGCCCTGGGCCCCCAGCCACCCTCAAGGGTCCTGTTTTCCTGTTGCTCTTCCAGCTACGCGCTCAGCCGGAAGGTCTTCTCGGAGCTGCGGGGACCCACTTCCTGGAGCGCCTTTATCCACGGGGACTTCTCACGGCAGAGCGGCTCATCGGGAGTCGGAGGAGATTTAATTGGATCCTGTCAGAGTGACTTAATTATAGGTTTGCGTTGAATATTTTGCAAAACACCCCCAGATTGTTGGAATAATGAGAAAAGCCAACCGACGCTTTTTTGTGGGGGGGAGCCTCAGAAGTGGATCCTGGAACTAGTTCTTTAAAGGAAAAGCCAGGAGACCAATGAAGAAACAGACGGGGAAGGGGAAACTGAGGCCCAGAAGGAACTTTTATGCTCCCGAGTGACTGCGTGTTCCGATTAACCTGGGACGGTCCTGAAGAGTTGCAGTTCCAGGCATTCCGTCCTGCTTCCCGCGGTCTTCGCCTGAGTTACTCCCAGGATCCAAGATGTGAGAGGCGGGGGAGGTGTGTGTGTGAGTGACCCTCCCCAGCCCTAGGTTGTCCTCCAAAATTCTGGGGGCTGGTTTGGGTTGCCAAATAGGTGACCTATTTACCCCCTGCTGACCCGCCCGAACTTTCTGTCTTGCTGCTGGGGAAAACGTCTGGAATTCAACGTGTTTTGAAGTCACGCCAGCAGGGCACCGCTCCAGCTCTGACTGTACGGCGAGGCGCGAGGCGGGAAGAATCAGACTCCTCTGAACCTGGCTTCCTCGACCCATCGAGGACCCGGCGGGGTCCTTTCCCCCAACCCTCAGTTTCCCTTCCTCCGGTTAATTGGAGGTTCTGGTCAGCAGGGAGGGGCAAGCGGGGAGAACCTTTCCTCCCAGCTTCCACTCCCGAGTCCACCGCACGCCTGGGAGGAGAGGGAAACGGCGACGGATCCCGACCAAGATCAAGGGCGGCCCGGCTCTGGCCCTGGCCCCCTTCTCCTGGCAGTCCCCCGGCTGGCAAGGGACAATCTCCCAAGTGGCCAATGGCAAGGAGATAGGGGAGGCTAAATACTTGCCACCTGTGTGCTGTGTGACCTTGGGCAGCCACTTAACTTCTCTGTGCCTCAGTTACCTCATCTGTAAAATGGGGATTAAGACCGTGAGCCCCACCTGGGACAACGTGATGACCTTGTATCTACCCCAGTGCTCAGAACAGTGCCTGGCACGTAGTAAGCGCTTAACAAATACTATAATAATAATTATTATTTTTATTAAATAACTTTCCCCCCAACCCCCACCGCGGCCCCAGACTCCCGAGGATCCTGAAATTCAGGAAGGTTTTGAATAAGAGAATCTAAAGGGATCGTTTTCCTGCTACCGGGAGGCCTCCCCGCCACTCTCAGCCCTACACACTCAGGAAAGTCAGCCAAGCGGGGGAGATGATCTCCAGGGGGAAGGAGACATTTAGCCTTGAGGTCCGCCCCCCGCTCACCCTTCTGCTTGAACCGTTCGGTTGTGCGTCTGCATCTATCCCGTCTCACCCAACAGTAGGCGCTTGATAAAGGCCAGGGCGGACGCCGCCGCCGACGAGTGACAGAGGCGTAGAACGAAACCGAGACGTAAGAGCCCAGACAATAGACGTGCACACCTTTCCGCCTCCCTCGAGACATGCGAGGGGCCAACGGGTGGTTCCGGGAAGCCCACGGAGAGCAACCAAGGTACCAGGCGGGCCCTGTCCCAGCCAGCTGGGTCTCCTCCGGGCACACGCTCAAGAAAAGCCAAATTCCACGGGTGGGTGGGGAGGTGGGGAGCAGGAGAGAGGGAGGGGGCGGAGGAATGTTCAAAACTGGGGCTCCTGAAAATCACGTCGGCAGCTGCTGCCAGCGGTGATTTAATTTTTACGAACGCCGCCGAAGAGCAGCTCCTCTGGAGGCTTCTTTCATCCAGAGGAGTCCCGTGCTCCATCCTACCGGTCGGGACAAGACCCTCAGGCCCTGGCTCCGGCAGACGCAGCCAACCCTCGGGCCCTGGCTCCGGCAGACACAGACGATGGGAGATACGAATTAATAATAAAAATAACAATAATATTTGTTAGGCGCTTATCGTTTGCCCAGCACTATACTAAGCCCTGAGCTAGTGACCAGATATTCAGGTCCCACGTGTGGCTCACAGTCTTACAAAGAGGGGGGACAGGTATCGAATCCCCACTTTGCAGATGAGGGGACTGAGGCCCAGAAAAGTGAAGTGACTTCACCAAGGTCATACTGCAGGTAAGTGGTGGAGCCAGGATTAGAACGCAGGTCTTCTGACTTTCAGGCTGGAGCTTTGGGAGCGGGTTTACAGATTCTGGGGCAGATTGAAGGCTCCCAGACCCAGCAGGTGAACCTCCAGGTGGGCTGGTGGGGGATTCTGAGGAGCAGCATGGCCTAATGGAAAAAGCCTGGGTCTGGCAAGCTCTGAGACCTGAGTTCGAATCTCACCTCCACCCCTTGCCTGCTGTGTGACCTTGGGCAAGTCAGTTAACTCCTTTGTGCTCTCATTTTCTCATCTGTAAAATGGGGACTTAATCCCACTACCTCTTAGACTGTGAGGCACATGTGGGACAGAGACTCTGTCCGAACCAGTTAACTTGTGTCTACCCCAAGCTTAAAACGGTGCTTGATATACAGTAGGACCTGAACAAATATAATATTAATAATAATGATTCTGGTCCCTGCAAAAGGGAAACAGCATGGCCTCGTGGTTAGAGCATGGGGCTGGGAGTCAGAAGGACCTCGCCATTTGTCTGTGATGTGACCTTGGGCAAGTCACTTAACTTCTCTGTGCCTCAGTTACCTCATCTGCAAAATGGGAATTAAGACTGAGAGGCAGTCCATGTCCTACATGGACTGCCTCCAACCCGATCAGCTTACATTTACCCCAAGGCTTAGTACAGTGCTGGGCATATAGAAAGTACTTAAAAATACCATTTAAAACAAAAAAGGAGGAAAAAGGAAAAAAGAACGAATATTGAAAAGATGCTGTTTGATTCTGTGGAACAATTGGCTAATAACTCCATCAACATCCTTAGCCCGGTGCAGTTATCAGCCTCGACAGCTGTTACAATCTTTCACTGAAATCCTTAAAAAGCTAACCACCAAATTCAATAACATATTGTTTGTGTAGGGGTGTTTATTTAGAAGTAAATCACTCATAAAAGTGTAATTTCCTGCCGATACATAATGGTGGACGCTGACAGGAAGTCGCCCGGACTAGACTGAAGCGCGGAGATAGGCTGCAGCCGTCTCCCCGGCCGGGAGCTCTTCCCCCTGGCCCTGGTTGACGGGGGGCCCCGACTCATGAGGTACCGGGGCGGCGACACGGCCTTCCCTCTGGCCCCTCCAAGGTTAGCCAAAGCGTAGTGGACACCTCTCCGAGCCTGCGCCCGCCCCTCCCCTTTCCTCTCCGTCTCTCCCCTCCCTACCCTTCCCCTTCCTCTCAGCTCTAACAGTGGAGGCCGTTTGGAGGGCACGACGCCACTCCTGAGAGGTCACACCTTCTGATGTTTATCCTTTTCTCGCCTGCGGTTCACAGGAATGGCCGAATCTCCGTCCGCTTCACTCCGCCGTCCGGCCTCCTGCTGCCCGGCGCCGTCAGCCACGGTGGGGCTAAGCGGCCTTCCCCTCACAGATGCATTCCTCTCGTGGCCCGGTTTCGACCGGCTCCTGCAGGGCAGTCTTGGGTCTCAATCAATCAATCAATCAATCAATCAGTGATATTTATTGACCATTTACTCTGTGCAGAGCACTGTACGAAAGGGAGAAGCAGCATGACCTAGTGGATAGAGCACGGGTTTGGGAGTCAGAAGGGCCTAGGTTCTAATCCTCGTTCTTTCACTTGTCTGCTGGGTGACCACGGGTCTGGGAGTCCGAAGGTCACGGATTCCGGCTCTGCCGCTTGTCTGCTCTATGACCTTGGGCAACAAGCCCCATGAGAAGCAGCGTGGCTCAGTGGAAAGAGCAAGGGCTTGCGAGTCAGAGGTCTTGGCTCCTAATCCCAGCTCCACCACTTGTCAGCTGTGTGACCTTGGGCAAGTCACTTGACTTCTCTGTGCCTCAGTTACCTCATCTGTAAAATGGGGGTTGACTGTGAGCCCCACGTGTTCCAATCCGATAACCTTGAATCTCCTCCAGCGCTTAGAACAGTGCTTGGCATATAGTAAGCTCTTAGCAAATACCATGATTATTATAATTACTATTATCATACTCTGGGACTCAGTTACCTCATCTGTAAAATAGGGATTAAGACTGTGAGCCCCATGTGGGACAGGGACTGTGTCCAACCTGATTATCTTGTATCTATCCCAGCACTTAGAACAGTGCCTGGCACATAGTAAGTGCTTATCAAGTACCATAAAAAAGAAAGCGCTTGGAAGAGTACAATGTCACATAGCTGGAAGGCCCCGTTTCCTGCCCGCAAGGAGTTTACGGTCTAGATGGGGAGATAGACATTAAAATAAATTAAAGATATGGACATGAGTGCTGTGGGGCTGAGAATGGGATGAATAAAGGGTGCAGATTCAAGTGCAAGGGGGATGCAGAAGGGAGAGGGATTTCTGGATCCAGTCTGCTCAGACTTCAGGCTCCACCCTCCCACTCTAAACAGAGGCTGAAATCAGGTTGGTGTGCGTTTATCCATACCCCCTAAGCGTGCCATCCACCTGGCTCTCAGCGCGACTCTTTCAATAGGTGACGCGGCTCCAGGAGCTGTGTTTTCTTCTCAAGACTGTGGGCCTGGAGTCGAATTCTTGGAGGGAAAAGTTAAGGGTGTAGGGCGAACATCGGAGAGGGCGATCGAACGCTCAGTCCCTCCAGGCTACCCGGTGCCGCTGTTGGAGATGGACTCCTGGGTGGGATACGCCCCGGGGCCCGGCTGAGGGACACTGTGCCAGGGCTGACGGTCTGACGGATTCTAATGCCTCCACGGCTCTGCCCTTCCACCAGTTGATTCCAGTCCTTAGATCAATTGGTGGTATTTACTAAGCACTTAACGGTGGGCAGAGCACAGTATTAAGCTTCTGGGAGGGTTCAGTGGTTCCTCTGCTATGATTAGGAGACTGGGGAAATTTCCCTATCCCGATGCATGGGACGCTTGGGAGGTGGCCCGCAGAAAATGGCAGCAGGAGGGATTCCCCCCTCCCGTGGCAGTTAACGGCCTTCCCGCCCGGCACGGCAAACGGGCCGAGGTGGACCCCCAGGGAAGGCGGTTCCCACCCTCGGGGATGGGGCCGTGCTTCTGGATGAGGTCACCCGGCATGGTTTTCCTCGGTTTCTAAGAGCTTGGCGGCTTCTAGAGGCTTTTGCCACCCTGTTGCCTGGCAATCTGTCGCTGGCTCATGGGAACAAAAGGCCTCTTCTGCTGCCAGAAGGACCGAGGTTCTAATCCCCGCTCCACCACATGCCTGCTGTGAGAACCTTGGGCAAGCCACACCACTTCTCTGGGGTTCAATTCCCGCATCTGTAAAAATGGAGATTAAGGGCGTGAGCCCCAGGTGGGACAGACCCTGTGTCCAACCTGATCAACCTGTATCTCTCCCAGCGCCGTTTGTTGTTGTTGTCTTATGCCTTTGAGTCGTACCCTACCCATAGCAACGCCATAGACACATCTCTCCCCGAACGCCCCACTTCCACCTGCAATCATTCTGGTAGTGGATCCAGAGAGTTTTCTTGGTAAAAATAAGGAAGTGGTTTACCATCTCCTCCTTCCACGCAATAAACCAGTCTCTGCCCTCGACTCTCTCCCGTGCCGCTGCTGTCCAGCACAGGTGAGTTTTGACTTGTAACAGATGGACTCCCGCTCGCTAGCCACTGCCCAAGGTAGGAATGGAATGGGTCTCCCTCCGCTTGACTCTCCCTCCTGTAGTCGTGACTGGTAGAGTACTGGAAACTCTCCAGGTGCGACCCTGAGAGGGGTATGTATCTGTATATATCTGTAATTTATTTATTGATTAATTTATTTATTTCTCTATTCATTTGTTTACATTAATGTCTGTCTAGACTGTGAGCTCTAGAGCTCTAGACTGTGAGCTCTAGACTGTGAGCTTGTTGTGGGCAGAGAATGTATGTCTGTTGTTCTATTGTGCTCTCTCAAGAGCTTAGTACAGTGCTTTGCACACAGTAAGCACCCAATAAATATGATTGAATGAATGAATGAATGAATGCATGAATGATAAGCAGCATGGGTCAGTGGAAAGAGCCCGGGCTTGGGAGAGTCAGAGGTCACGGGTTCTAATCCCAGATCCGCCGCTTGCCCCTGAGTGACTGTGGGCAAGTCACTTCACTTCTCTGTGCCTCAGTTCCTTCATCTGTAAAATGGGGATTAAAACTGTGACCCCCACGTGGGACAACCCGATCACCTTGTAACCCCTTAGCGCTTAGAACGGTGCTTTGCACATAGTAGGCGCTTAACAAATACCACCATTATTATTATTATTATTCTGCCCTCCTCCAGCCCCCAAAGGACTTGTGTACCTATTGAGCTCCCCATCTAATCTGTAAGATCCCTGTGGGCTGCCCCATTTACCAGCTCCGTTTTACTGTACTCTCCCAAACGCTTAGTTCAGTGCTCTGCACCTGGTAAGTGCTCAATAAATATCATTAATTGACTGATTTATCTGGGGGAATTAGAGATAGGGGCAAGCCCATTGCTCAAGGGTAGCTTTGTCTTCCCAAGGGCGATTTCCCTGGGGGTTTTCCCAGTCACTTGGCTGGGAGTGGGGCGAGGCGGTCAGCACTGCAGGTAGTTGGGAAAATGGGCTTTTTTTAATTTTATGGATTAGTTAAGCGCTTACTATGTGTCAGGGACTGTTCCGAGAGCTGGAATGGATACAAGTTAATCAGGCTGGATACAGTCCTTGTCCCTGTCCCACAGGGGGCTCACAGTCTAAGTAAATTATTCCCCAGAACTCTCTGCAGTTCTCATTTTCAAGGTCGGGCGGGGTGTGAAAGGGCACGCTACATAATAGTAATGATCATAATAATAATAATAGTAATATTTGTTAAGCACTTACTATGTGCCAGGCACTGTACTAAGTGCTGGGGCAGATACAAGATAATCAGGCCAGACATAGTCCCTGTCCCACATGGGGATTGCAGTAGAAGGGAGAACAGGTTTAAAATTTCCATTTTACAGAGGAGAAAACTGAGGCACAGAGAAGTTAAGTGACTCGCTCAAGATCACAAAGCAGTCTTGTGACGGAGCCGGGATTAGAACGCTGGTCCTCTGACTCCCGGGCTCTTTCCACTAGGCCACATGGCTTCTGAACATCCAAAAGGGGTGACTCCCCAGTCGGTCCTTTAATTATTTATTCTAAGAATATGAGATCATCAATACCATCCTTCAGCCCATCCAGCCCAGGACTCTGTCTCAGAGGGTGGCGAAAAGTGCTCAGAGGAACTATCTGATAGTACCCACCCTCACGGTTAGGGATGGACCATCCAACATCTCTGACTTTCCCCTCTTCATCCCTGACTCTTCTCTCCAGGGGCCATCTGACCGCTGAATCTCCCCCCTCCACGTCCAATTCTCCCTTCAGTGACCTAATACAGACCATCCAGCCCCCCAACTCTCCCTTCTCCATCTCTAACTCTCCCCGGTGACTCGGCACGGACCACCCGACACCCCTGACTTTCCCCTCTCCATCCCTGACTCTCCCCCAGTGTCTCAGCACAGAGCATCCAACACCTCCGAATCTCGCCTCTCGACACCAAGTTGTCCCTCAGTGACCCAGCGGGACCTATCCAACACCCCTGGCTCTCCCTTCTCCAACCTTGACTCTTCTGCAGTGTCCCAGAAAAGACCAGCCGATACCCCCCAGATCTCCCCTTTCCACCCCAAGCTCTCCCTCCAGTGATCCAGCAGGGACCACCCAACACCCCTGACTCTCCCCTCTCCATCTCTGACTCTCTCCCAGTGTCTCGGAAAAGACCATCCAACCCCCCGACTCTTCCCCTCCATCCCTGACTCTCCCCCAGTGAGCCAGCACGGATCATCCAACACCCCTGACTCTCCCCATCCATCTCTGACTCTTCCTCCAGTCACCCAGCAATGATCAAATCCCAACCTTAATAAGAGAAGGGCAGAAAAACTGTATATTGGCATTAATGGCTCAGCCCTGTAATGATAATGATAATTATGGTATTTGTTAAGCGCATACTGTGTGCCTAGCCCTGTTCTAAGCACTGTTGACTCTCTTTATTGCTGAATTGTACTTTCCAATTGCTTAGTACAGTGCTCTGAACACAGTAAGCACTCAATAAATACGACTGATTGAATGGGGGGCATACAAGGTAATCATGTTGGACACAGTCCCTGTCCCACATGGGGCTCACAGTCTTACTCCCCATTTTACAGATGAGGTAACTGAGGCACAGAGAAGTTAAGTGACTTGCCCAAGGTCACACGGCAGACAAGTGTGGGTAGTCCATCCTCCCCAGGACTCCATCTCTGACAGTGGTCCTTGGACTCTAAGAGGAGCTGATAGACATTTGCCCTCTTTGGCAAATAACCCTGAGAAGACTGAATGTGGTGGAGAACTGAGATGCCCCAGAAACACCCTGTCTTTTGGATGCCCTGACTCTTCTCCCCTGTGCCCCTCCAGACTGGAAGCTCCTTGTGGGCAGGGATTGTGTCTGCCAACTCCACTAGATTGTGCTCTCCCAAGCGCTTAGTACGGTGGTCAGTAAACAGCAAGTGCTCAATAAATACCGTGGATGGACGGAGGGCCAATTTTGACACCCATATGCTTATAATAGTTGTGGCATTGGGGAGTCCCAGAGAAATGAAGTCACTTGCACAGCAGGCAAGTGGGGGAGCGGAGATGAGAACCCAGGTCCTCTGACTCCCAGGACTGGGCTCTGTCCATCACACCCCGGCATTTCTCAGGGTGTTGTGAAGAGCAACGTTCCCTCCGGTCACCCGGAGCGAACTTTCAGGCGAACCGAGCCGGGACGTCCCCCGAGTGCCGGGTCTCCCGATGAACCATCGCCCCACCGAAGATCACAAATGCAGGAAATAGCCACAATAATAAAGACTATTCTCTCCTCCAGAGGGGAAAATATCTTGCTTATTATTGTTCCTCTCAGTGTTTTCCTGGTCTAGGCTGGATCTAGGAAAACAGTGGAGCATTGAGCCAGATTCCTGCCCATCTCAGCAAACCCGCTCCCCCCGCCCCCTCGCCAGGTCTCTCTCCAACCCCTTGCTCCAGGCAGTGGATTTCCACTGCAGTTGCCTTAGGAGAAGCCTTAAGAGAAGGAATAAATAAAAGCGAGCCATCCTTCGTCATTTCCGACAACCCCATGCGGGCTAGGGTCAAGCCTTTTTATTATTATTTATTAATATTACCATTATCATTATTTGTTAAGCACTTACTATGGGCCCGAGCACTGTTCTAAACGCTGGGGTAGATGCAAGGTAATCAGGTCGTCCCATGTGGGGTTCACAATTTTAATCCCCATTTTACAGATAAGGTAACTGAGGCACAGAGAAGTTAAGTGGCTTGCCCAAGGTCACACTCCTCCTCCTCCCCTCCCCATTGCCCCAATTCCCTCCCTCTGCTCTTCCCTCTCCCTCTTCCCTCTCCCCATCCCACAGCACTTGTGTATATATGTATGTATTTATTATTCTATTTATTTTAAGAATGATGTGTATATATTGAGAAGCCGTGTGGCTCTGTGGAAAGAGCCCGGGCTTGGGAGTCAGAGGTCATGGGTTCGAATCCCGGCTCTGCCACTTGTCAGCTGTGTGACTGTGGGCAAGTCACTTCACTTCTCTGTGCCTCAGTTACCTCATCTGTAAAATGGGGATTAAGACTGTGAGCCTCATGTGGGATAACCCGATTACCCTGTATACCCCAGCGCTTAGAACAGTGCTCTGCACATAGTAAGCGCTTAACAAATAGCGACATTATTATTATTATAATAATTCTATTTATTTATATTGATGTTATTGATGCCTATCTGCTTGTTTTGTTCTGTTGTCTGTCTCCCCGCTTCTAGACTGTGAGCCCATTGTTGAGTAGGGACTGTCACTATTCGTTGCTAAATTGCACTTTCCAAGCACTTAGTACAGTGCTCTGCACAGAGTAAGCCCTCAATAGATACGATCGAATGAATGAATGAACAAATGGCGGAGCCCGGATTAGAACCCATGTCCTCTGACCCAAGCCCATGCTCTTTTCACTAAGTCACGCTGCTTCTCTTTTTGTGTGTGGTACTGTCATTCAATCGTATTTATTGAGCACTTACTGTGTACTGAGCGCTGCACTAAAGCACTTCCAATATTCATTCATTCAGTAGTATTTATTGAGCACTTACTATGTGCAGAGCACTATACTAAGCGCTTGGAATGTACAAATCGGTAACAGATAGAGACGGTCCCTGCCCTTCGGGGGGCTTACAGTCTACCAGGCACTGTAATAAGACGTGCGGTAGATACAAGCTAATCAGATTAGATACAGTGCCTGTCCCACACGGGGTTCACAGTCTTCATTCCCATTTTACAGATTAGGGAACTGAGACACAGAGAAGTGAAGTGACCTGTCCAGGGTCATACAGCAGGCAAGGGGCAGGTTCTTCTGACCCCCAAGCCTCTGCTCTTTCGATCAGACCACACCGCTTGTCTTGGACAGCTTTATCCAGTAGGTTTTGAGGAGCTTTAGAATCCTTCCTTTAGCCGCTGACAGAGCGGGGAGAGAGAGAGGAAGGGGAGGGGACTTGCTTGGTGTCCTGAGCAGAGTGTGGATGGGGAATGACGCTCCGCATCCCAACTCTCAGAGGGCAAAAGAAGTGGGGGGCTGCCCCTCGAGCTCTGGGCAGTGATAGAGCCCTTCCCTGAAGGCTCCTGGCCTTCACTTTTGGGTCACTTGCTTTACACCCCGGGGTAGCTTATTATTCTCCCTAGTAGTCCAGTTAGGTATGTCACATTATTAGTCACAGGAAGTTGTCTTGTTTTTGTCCGTCTGTCTCCCCCGATTAGACTGTAAACCCATCAGTGGGCAGGGATTGTCTCTATCTGTTGCCGAATTGTCCATTCCAAGCTCTTAGTACAGTGCTCTGCACATAGTATGCGCTCAATAAATACTACTGAATGAATGAACTGTGCCTCTGAAGAAGGAGCGTGGCTTAGTGGATGGAGCACGGGCCTGGGAGTCAGAAGGACCTGGGTTCTAATCCTGGCTCCATCCCTTGTCTGCTGTGGGACCTTTGAGCAAGTCAGTTTTCTTCTCTATGCCTCAGTGACCGTGTCTGTAAAATGGGGAGAAGAGTGTGAGCCCTTTGTGGGAGAGGGACTGTGTCCAACCTGATTAACGTATATCTACTCCAATGCTTAGAACAGTGCTTGGCACATAATAATAATGATGGCATTTGTTAAGCGCTTACTATGTGCCAAGTACTGTTCTAAGCACTGGAGAGGATACAAGGTGATCAGGTTGTCTTAATCCCCGTTTTACGGATGAGGTAACTGCGGCACGGAGACGTGAAGTGACTTGCCCAAAGTCACACAGCTGACAAGCGGCTGAGCCGGGATTTGAACCCATGACCTCTGACTCCCGAGCCCGTGCTCTTTCCACTGAGCCACGCTGCTTCTCTAAAATAGTAAACGCTTAACAAGAACCATAATAATAGCAACTATTATTACTATTATTGTGTCAGGCTCGCTTTTCTATTTTTTATGGCATTTGTTAATTACTATATGACAGACACCGTACTTAGCACTGTGATAGATACATGCTACTCAGGTTGGACGCAGTTCCTGTCATACACAATAATAATAATAATAATTATGGTATTGGTTAAAGGCTTACTATGTGCCACACACTGTACTAAGCGTTGGGGTGAATACAAGCAAATCATATTGGGCACAGTCCCTGTCTCATGGTCTCAATTCCCATTTTCCAGATGAAGTAACTGAGGCACAGAGAAGTCCAACCCGATTTGCTTGTATCCACTCCAGCGCTTAACACAGAGCCTGGCACATAGTAAACCCTTAACAAATACCACAATTATTATTATCATTATTCTTCTTCTTCACTCCCCTCCCATCAGATGAGGAACCCAAGAACCCCTTTCCTTCCTGTGCCTCTGATCTCGAGCAGGGCGACGGTGATTTTGAGTCTACCTTTGGGTGTGACCGGGCTGCAGAGGGGGGAGAAGATGCCCGGATCCTGTCCCTCGGCCCCGGCCCCGCTCTCCACTGCCCCGTCACACCCCAGCCGGCCCCGGCTCTGCCCGCCCGTGGCTGACGGGCTCCTCTCCTCCCCTTGGCCCTCCCTCCTGTGCCATCAGCCCTCCTTTCTTCCCGGACGCAGCCGTGACGGTGGAGGGATAAGAATAATGTTGGTTTGTTAAGCGCTTCCTATGTGCAGAGCACTGTTCTAAGCGCTGGGGTAGATACAGGGTCATCAGGTCGTCCCACGTGAGGCTCACAGTTAATCCCCATTTTACAGATGAGGTAACTGAGGCACAGAGCAGTTAAGTGACTTGCCCACAGTCACAAGTGTGTGCTCCTGATAAAATCCCGCCTAATCGTTCTCCCTCCCAGTGCGCACTCTGGGATTTACTGTACTTCACCATTTGTCTTTGAGCCCAGTTGTTCTGGAAACTCATCCCTGACAGTCTGACAGGCTGGGTGAGAAAACACACTCCTCGTTTTGTTCAGAGCGCTGCACTTCTTCTGTCAGGCGACCCCTGAAGAACAGCCGCCTTGTCACAATGCCACATTTTTTTTTTTTTGAACGCATGCTGTGTACCAGAGACACACACAGACATTTTTTTGGCAACTCCCTCAACACCCACTCAATGCTTAATAAACAGCCACAGTTCCCGCAGGAGGGCCCTCCCCGAGGCTGGGGAAAGAAATAAAGGTTTTAAAGACCCACTTTACCCCGGTCACCATCATTCACGGCCTCCTGCCCTCCCTCCTGACATCTGGGGATCAACGTTCACGGGATTTTTTTGTGAAGGACAGAAGCACCCACATCCGCACACAATTGCTTGCCCAGAGAGGGCCAAACGTGGCCGTTTCCTCTTGGGTCCCTTCAGGGTCTGTATTAATCATAATCGTAATAATAATTATGGTATTTGTTAAGCTCTTACTATGTGCCAGGCACTCTACTAAGTACTGGGGTGGATACAAGCAAATTGGATCGGACACAGTCCCTGTCTCACGTGGGGATCATAGTCTAAATATGCATTTTACAGATAAGAAAACTCTTCCATTTTGTAGCCCGTCCCTGGGTAAATCACCACGGATCGATAATATTTATTGGGTATAAAAACAGTGTACTACGTGCCTGGGATCCATCCTGTCAGCGGCCAGGGTCGCCACGGGTCAGCTGGGCTGGGACAGTCAAGTGAAGAGAGTGGATGCCGCTGCCCAGCAGATGCAGTCCGGTGAGCTGAAATTGGGAAACGGAAAGCAAGGACAACGGAGGAAACGTTTGAAGGCTACGGTCAAACGGGACCTCAGCGGGTGCCGCGGCTCAGCTGAAAACTGGGGGTCAACTACCGCGGATCCACCGGCCTGGCGCACTGCAGTCGGGAAAGGAATGGCTCTTTTCGAGCAGCCACTTCCGTGAGCAATGCGATGCGGGGAGGCCGAAGTTGAAACCTGTCCAGGTGCTGCGAGCTACGAAACTACACCACAAAAGACGGTGGTCTCTGCGTGTGTGAGTGTGTGTGTGATGTGGTTGGATCTTTAAGTTTCATCCCCACCACACACGCCCAAATGGTGAATTTCACCATCAGAGGCATCTTCTAAGAGCACAGAGACCTACCCGGAAGGAGTCAGTGACCTCACCTGATAGATTGAGTTAATAAGGAGCAGAGATGAGATCAATCATATCTTAAAACCTTTTTTTGGTATTTGTTAAGCACCTACTATGTGCTGACACTTTAGTAAGTGCTGGAGTAGAACTGAGGCACAGAGAAGGTAAGTGACTTGCCTTAGGTCACGCATTTGACAAGTGGCGGAACCGGGATTAGAACCTAGGACCTTCTAGCTCCGAGGTCCCCGCTCTGTCCATTAGGCCGCACTGCTTCTCTATAGTCCTATAGTACAGATAGCTTCCAGCTCCCTAGACTGTAAGCTTCTCTTGGGCAGGGAACTTGTCTACTGACTCTGTTGTATTACACTTTCCCAGGTGCTTAATACAGTGCTCTACACACAGTAAGCGCTCCATAAGTACCACTGATTGATTGATTGATTGCTCTCTATCAATAGCTAGCACTAGGAACTACATATCACTGCTAGCATTTTTTTAGACATTTAATTAGGACTATACCTTCAAATTTGCAGTCCTGCAACTTGGACATTTAATTAGAGCTTCACCTTCAAATGTGCACTTTTACCAAATGGTGAGATACACGAGAAAAATCCCAGGATCCGGAAAAATGAACTTGCCAGCCTGCATGCCGAACGGTGATGTCTTTGCTCATGGATTTATTCAGTCCCAGGATCAGAAAAATGAACTTGCCAACCTGCATGCCGGGCGTAGTGTCTTTGCTCATGGGTTTATTTGGTCTGGATGGCACTGGGCAGAACAAGTTCAACAGCCCTAGAGCCCGTCCCCCGGGCAAGTGGGAACCTTGGCACAGATAATGTCTAAAATCATCCCCTCCTGTTCCTATACCTCAACCGGCTCTTCCGGCCTGAAGTGACCATCTCCTGAAACGGCGAGTCTCGGGGATGACATTCTGAAATTGTGAGAAGCCCCGACTTTCCTCAGGAGAGCCCCGGGGCCCCGTATCTCAGCAAGCGAACGGAGGCCAAGAGCAAGTCAGTGTTCCTTCTTGGGGACAGACGAGAATCTTCCAATTTAGCAGGAGAAAGAATGAGGATTCCCGTACCAAACCGAAACACGAGCACATCCGGATGAATTCTCCAGTTGAATAATTGGTTATATAACTAATAATAATGCTTGCAGTATTTATTATGGATGTGGAATGTGTCTGCTAATTCTATTGTATTGTACTCTTCAAGCGCTTAGTAGAGTGCTCTGCACATAGTAAAGTCTGAATAAATGCCACTGATTAATTGATCTGTACACTATAAGAGCTCAGTAATAACTGTGGTATTTGTTACATGCTTGCTAGGCACTGTACTAGGTGCTGGGGGTGGACAAAAGCAAATCAGGTTGGACAAATATCATTGAACGATTGATTCATTCATCTGGCTTAAAGGAAGATCAAGAAATCTTGGGAGAGCTAACATCTTCCCCAGGGGGGAAGGCATTTTGAGCCGAAAAAGAAACCTGTTTTTCACCGCGAACTGTAAGATCCCTTTCCCCCGACTCTTCAAACCTGCAGCTGAAGAGAGGGTATAGCATCTGGACTTAGAAGTTTCAATTTGGCCCAGATGGAAAACCTTATTTCGGTAGAATGACTGGGAAGGCTTGTAATTACCCAGCCAGGAGGAAGTGAAAAGAAAAACAATAAAAGTGAGCCAGAGAAATGAAGGGTTCAGCCGAGGAAGATGGCATTTCAAATGGGCAAGACTGGAGGCGTCAGAACAGGAAACATTCTCCTTCTTTATTCCAAGCATCCGACGGGGATTAGTTGGAGGAAAAGCTTCGCATGCTCCTGAGTCTATGGGTTTTCTTCCCCCCTGACTTTCCCTACTTTCGGGTGGTGAGATAGTGATGAGCGCCTCGCCTAGACCAGCCCTGACAGGTGCTGAAAATCCAGGATTTAGTCAGTTTGGACTCCAATTTTTAAAACTTTGCCAGGTAGCACGGATGACTCTTAAAGGAGGTCCAGCCCCATGCAGAAGTGAATTGGTAGCTCTGTTTGTTTTTATGTTTTTTTACCTCCAAAGTGGTTTGGTTGGACTGAGCTTTATTAATGTCTGTCTTCCTCTCTAGATTGGAGTCTTGTGGTGGACAGGGAATCTGTTTTATTGTACTCTCCCAAGTGCTTAGTACACAGTAAGCACTCAGTAAATAATAATAATAATGTTGGTATTTGTTAAGCGCTTACTACGTGCAGAGCATTGTTCTAAGCGCTGGGGTGGATACAGCGTAACCAGGTTGTCCCACGTGAGGCTCACAGTCTTAATGCCTATTTTACAGATGAGAGAACCGAGGCCCGGAGAAGTGAAGTGACTTGCCCACAGTCACACAGCTGACAAGTGGCAGAGCCGGGATTCGAACCCATGAACTCTGGCTCCCAAGCCCGGGCTCTTTTCACTGAACCACACTGCTTCTCTAATATGACTGATGAATGAATGAGGCTTAGCAAATATGAGCCCAGATGAAAGAAGATTATTTTAATGAGCAGAGTTCCCTCCCTTCTCTCCCCCTCCCCCCTCGGTGTGGCTCTAGACTGGAAGTTCCTTGACCTCTCCTGCGTTGTTCTCGTCCAAGTCCTAGTACGGTGCTCTGTATACATTAAGTGCTCAATAAATACCACAGATTGATTGATTGATTGATTGATTGGCTCAGCCCAGGAGTTGAACCGAGGCAACCGCAGCAGAAAAAGGAGTGGGGAGAACACTGTGATGCTAATCCTAATCCGAATTTCAATTGGCTGCCCCAGCTGGTCCCTCAAGTTAGAGCACTGGACAACCATGGGTCAGCTGATGACCTATTGAACTCTAATAATCATCATAATCATAATTGCGGTATTTGTTAAGTGCTTACGATGTGCCAGGCATTGCACTAAGCACCGGGGTGGATACACACAAATTGGGCTGGACACAGTCCCTGTCCTACATGAGACTTACAGTTTTAATCCCCATTTTCCAGATGAGAGAACTGAGGCTCAGAGAAGTGAAGTGACTTGCCCAGGATCATACAGCAGATAAGTGGAGGATCTGGGACTAGAACCCAGGTCCTTCTGACTCCCTGGACTATGCTGCTCTATCCACTAGGCCATTCTGCTTCTCTGATGATAGTAATTTTTCTTCTTTTCCCCCTCCTTCTTCTTCTCCTCCTTCTTCGCCTTATTCCTTAAACATTTACTATGTGCCCAGTACTTGGCTAGATACACGATAATCAGTCCCCATCCCACATGGGACTGAGAGTCTAAGGGGCCTGAAGAACAGTGTCTGAGTCCCTTTAAGCACCTGATAATATTAATAATAATAATGTTGGTTTTGGTAAGCGCTTACTATGTGCTGAGCACTGTTCTAAGCGCTGGGGTAGATACAGGGTCATCGGGTTGTCCTACGTGGGGCTCACAGTCTTCATCCCCATTTTACAGATGAGGGAACTAAGGCACAGAGGAAGGGAAGTGACTGGCCCAAGGTCACACAGCCGACAACTGGCGGAGTGGGATTAGAACCCACGACCTCTGACTCCCAAGCCCGGGCTCTTGTCACTAAGTCACGCTGCTTCTCTAGCCATGCTGCTTCTCTGACGCCCATGGAGTTACCTGATAGTAACTCCACTGTCAGTCTCACAGCACGTATATGCAAATCTATAATTTACTGTAATATCTGTCTCCCTCTCTAAACTGTAAGTTCCTTTTGGGGAGGGAATTAGAGAAGCAGCGCGGCTCAGTGGGAAGGGCCTGGGCTTGGGAATCAGAGGTCATGGGTTCGAATCCCAGCCCTGCCACTCGTCAGCTGTGTGACTGTGGGCAAGTCACTTCATTTCTCTGGGCCTCAGTGACCTCATCTGGAAAATGGGGATTAAGACTGTGACCCCCCCATGTGGGACAACCTGATTACTCTGTATCTACCCCAGTGCTTAGAACAGTGGTCTGCACATAGTAAGCGCTTAACAAATACCAACATTATTATTATTATTATGTTGTACTCATTCAAGCACTTAGTACAGTGCTCTGCACACAATAAGCACTCAGTACATACCACCGATCCACTGACTTTACCGATGAGGAAATTTGAGGCACAGAGAAGGGAAATGACTTGCCCAGGGTATATCCCAGGTAAGTGGCAGAGCAGGATTAGAACCCAGATCCTCTGACTCTTCAGGCCTGCGTGCTCTTTCCGCTAGGCCATTCTGCTTCGCTCTACTTTGGAAAGGTGGCGAATGGGTTCCATCCTTCACATTTCTGCTTTGGAATCTGGAGCGAGATCTTGAAGCCGGGCCATCGTCATCATCATCATCATCAACATCATCAAATTCATCATTTACCGCATGCCTACTGTGTGCGCAGACCTGAACCCTGAGCTCAAGGAGTTTACAACTGAATGGCGGGAACGGGCAGACACAGACAGTGTACACACAATGGGAACAGAAGGGGAAGGACAGATAACAAAAGCACACAAAAACGAATGACTAAATGAATGAATCAATCTGCGGACCGAGTGGTGACATGACCAGGAAGACAAGGATCAAGGCAGGAGGAGGGACCGTGTGGGGAGATTTAGAGTGGCGAGACCCTCCATACACCAGGAGAAGCAGCGTGGCTTAGTGGATAGGACACGGTCCTGGGAGTCAGAAGGACCTGGGTTCTAATCCCGGCTCTGTCGCTTATCTGCTATGTGACCTTGGGCAAGTCACCTTACTTTGTGCCTCAGTTCCCTCATCTGTAAAATGGGGATTAAGACCGTGATCCCTATGCGGGACACGGACTGTGTGCGATCTCATTAGCCTGCATCTACTGCAGCGTTTAGTGCAGTGCCGGGAACATAGTAAGCACTTAAATTCTATTATTATTATTATTCCGATTGGTCACTGGCAGGGAACGACCAGAGAGGTCAGGCACCAAGAGAGCAGCTAGAAGATGGGTAGGAAGAGCAAAACTGGGAGGGAAAGCTACAAGAAGAAACAAAGCTGACGGATTCTAAGAATAGGAGGAGGCAGCGGAGGAGGGAGGGAGGTCAGGGCTGGGCGCTCTGGGGTCTGAGTGCTTGAGTCAGGGAAGCCTGGAGAGTTTAGATTCATAGACAATCCCAACCCTCCACTCCAAGCCTTCTAGAGAACTGCAGGAGATAAGAGCAGCGTGGTGGGGCTGAGGGGGAGGACCTCTCCATCTTTAATATTAATAATACTAATAATAATGGCATTTGTTAAGTGCTTACTATGTGCCAAGAACTGTTCTAAGGACTGGGGTAGATACAAGGTCATCAGGTTGTCCCATGTGGGACTCATAGTCTTAATCCCCATTTTACAGATGAGGTGACAGAGGCACGGAGAAGAGAAGTGATTTGCCCAGGGTCACACAGCAGACAAGTGGCAGAGCTGGGATTGTGGGGGTGCTGTGTAAGCTCGTTGTGGGCCGGGGGCCTGTCTGTTTATTGTTTCATTGTTCTCTGATTCCCAAGGCCGTGCTCTTTCCACTAAGCCACGCTGCTTCTCTTGCTCAGTTCCCACTCTGGGTGAAAGGCTCATGAGCGGAGAAATGGTCACGGGCTAGACACACAAGATGGGGGGAAGGAGGAGAAGCCAAGGGGTCGGACCATCCACAGAGCGTTCCTCCGGCCTGCCGGTGACCCGGAGCCTGCTACTAGGCCTGGGAAATGCAATCCGCTTTCAAGAAGGCTAGAGGCCAGGAACCCCTAGGCTCTAGACCCCTGACTTCCTTTGACTTTCCCACTGCCCCGAGTGGCCAATTCACTGAGGCTTTCCTCTCCAGAAGCAGCTCTCAACATCAATGCCCACGGGAGAACTTCCCCGTTCCACCTTGTTCTCTCTGATTCTCAGGCCACAAACAGCTGGGCTTCCCCTTTCTTGACTCGTCTTCGCCCAACTCCCCGACCACTCGTTCTCTCAATGCCGGGAGCCGTCAGACCGGTACGCCAGCTTCTGTTTCACTCCTGGTTCCTCTTCCAGATTTTCTCAAAAGGAACTGCTCCAGACAGAGCAAACAGAGAGGTTTTACGGGACAGCTAAACCTATCCCTACCTTTCCCCAAACGACCCCGTCAGTGGCTGGAAAGAGATGCTGCTATGACATCACACCCGCATCATTTTTCTACAAAACCATTCAGTTCATGTTTCCCCACCCCTCCAGCACCTCCAGGGGTTTCCCATCCACCTCTGCATCAAACTGAAACTCCTTACCGTCGACTTTAAAGCACTCAGTCGGCTTGCCCCTTCCGACCTCACCATGCTACTGTCCTACTACAAGCCAGACCGCACGTTTTGCTCCTCTAATGCCAACCATCTCCCCGTACCTCGATCTCATCTATCTCGCCGCCAACCTCTCGCCCACATCCTGCCTCTGGCCTGGAATGCCCTCCCTCCTCATATCTGACAGACATTTACTCTCCCCACTTTCAAAGTCTTATTGGAGACACATCTCCTCCAAGAGGCCTTCTCTGACTAAGTCCTCATTTCCTCTCCCCGCCCCTCCGCCGCTTCCGAGTCACCCTGATTTGCTCTCTTTATTCCCCCCTCCCTCAGCCCCACAGCACTTGTGTACATATCCATAATTTTTTTATTTATGTTAATGTCTGTCTCCTCCTCTGGATTGTAAGCTCATTGTGAGCAGGGAACATGCCGACCAACTGCTTTATTGTTATATGGTATTCTCCCAGAAGCTTAATACAGTACTCTGCACACAGTAGCACTCAATAAATATGACTGATTGATTGAGTAATAATGATGGTATTTGTTAAGCGCTTACTGTGTGCCAGGAACTGCTCTAAGCGCTGGGGTAGATACAAGATTATCAGGTTGGACACAGTCCCCTGTCCCACATCGGGCTCACGGTCTTCATCCTCTTTTTAAGATGAGGGAACTGAGGCCCAGAGAAGTGAAGTGACTCGCCCAAGGTCACACAGGAGACAAGGGGCACAGCTGAGATTAGAACCCATGACCTTCTGACTCCCCGGCCCGTACTCTATCCACTAGGCTGTGCTGCTTCTCTCGACTGAGTCATTCAATCGTATTTATTTCTTCAATTGTATTTACTGAGGGCTTACTGTGTGCAGAGCACTGTACTAAGTGCTTGGAAAATACAACTCAGCAATGAAGAGAGACGATCCCTGCCCACACCGGACTTGCAGTGTAGAAGATGGAACATGGCTTCATTCATTCAGTAGTATTTATTGAGGGCTTGCTATTCATTCAATAGTATTTATTGAGCCCTTACTATGTGCAGAGCACTGTACTAAGCGCTTGGGATGAACAAGTCGGCAACAGATAGAGACAGTCCCTGCCGTTTGACGGGCTTACGGTCTAATCGGGGGAGACGGACAGACGAGAACGATGGCACTAAACAGCGTCAAGGGGAAGAACATCTCGTAAAAACCGATGGCGACTAAATAGAATCAAGGCGATGTACAATTCATTAACAAAATAAATAGGGTAACGAAAATATATACAGTTGAGCGGACGAGTACAGTGCCGTGGGGATGGGAAGGGAGAGGTGGAGGAGCAGAGGGAAAAGGGGAAAATGAGGCTTTAGCTGCGGAGAGGTAAAGGGGGGATGGCAGAGGGAGTAGAGGGGGAAGAGGAGCTCGGTCTGGGAACGCCTCTCGGAGGAGGTGATTTTTAAGTAAGGTTTTGAAGAGGGAAAGAGAATCAGTTTGGCGGAGGTGAGGAGGGAGGGCGTTCCAGGACCACGGGAGGACGTGACCCAGGGGTCGACGGCGGGATAGGCGAGACCGAGGGACGGTGAGGAGGTGGGCGGCAGAGGAGCGGAGCGTGCGGGGTGGGCGGTAGAAAGAGAGAAGGGAGGAGAGGTAGGAAGGGGCAAGGTGATGGAGAGCCTTGAAGCCTAGAGTGAGGAGTTTTTGTTTGGAGCGGAGGTCGATAGGCAACCGCTGGAGTTGTTTAAGAAGGGGAGTGACATGCCCAGATCGTTTCTGCGGGAAGATGAGCCGGGCAGCGGAGTGAAGAATAGACCGGAGCGGGGCGAGAGAGGAGGAAGGGAGGTCGGAGAGAAGGCTGACTCGGTAGTCTAGCCGGGATATAACGAGAGCCCGTAATAGTAAGGTAGCCGTCTGGGTGGAGAGGAAAGGGCGGATCTTGGTGATATCGTAGAGGTGAAACCGGCAGGTCTCGGTAATGGATAGGATGTGTGGGGTGAACGAGAGGGACGAGTCAAGGATGACACCGAGATTGCGGGCCTGCGGAACGGGAAGGACGGTCGTGCCATCCACGGTGATAGAGAAGTCTGGGAGCGGACCGGGTTTGGGAGGGAAGATGAGGAGCTCAGTCTCGCTCATGTTGAGTTTTAGGTGGCGGGCCGACATCCAGGTGGAGACGTCCCGGAGGCAGGAGGAGATGCGAGCCCGAAGGGAGGGGGAGAGGACAGGGGCGGAGATGTAGATCTGCGTGTCATCTGCGTAGAGATGGTAGTCAAAGCCGTGAGAGCGGATGAGTTCACCGAGGGAGTGAGTGTAAATGGAGAACAGAAGAGGGCCAAGAACTGACCCTTGAGGAACTCCAACAGTTAAAGGATGGGAGGGGGAGGAGGCTCCAGCGTAGGAGACCGAGAATGATCGGCCAGAGAGGTAAGAGGAGAACCGGGAGAGGACAGAGTCCGTGAAGCCAAGGTGAGATAAGGTATGGAGGAGGAGGGGATGGTCGACAGTGTCAAAGGCAGCAGAGAGGTCAAGGAGGATCAGAATGGAGTAGGAGCCATTGGATTTGGCAAGAAGGAGGTCACGGGTGACCTTAGAGAGAGCAGTCTCGGTAGAGTGCAGGGGACGGAAGCCAGATTGGAGGGGGTCTAGGAGAGAATGGGAGTTAAGGAATTCTAGGCATCGATTGTAGACGACCCGTTCTAGGATTTTGGAAAGGAAGGGTAGTAGGGAGATAGGACGATAACTGGAGGGGGAAGTGGGGTCAAGAGCGGGTTTTTTTAGGATGGGGGAGACGTGGGCATGTTTGAAGGCAGAGGGGAAGGAGCCCTTGGAGATTGAGTGGTTAAAAATAGAAGTTAAGGAAGGGAGGAGGGCAGGGGCGATGGTTTTAAGAAGGTGAGAGGGAATGGGGTCCGAGGCGCAGGTGGAGGGGGTGGCACTTGCGAGGAGGGAGGAGATCTCCTCTGAGGATACTGCAGGGAAGGATGGGAAAGTAGGGGAGGGGGTCGTTGGGGGGGAGAGGCGGAGGGGTGACTTTGGGGAGCTCAGACCTGATCGTGTTGATTTTCGTGAGGAAATAGGTGGCCAGATCATTGGGGGTGAGAGATGGGGGAGGGGGAGGAACAGGGGGCCTAAGGAGAGAGTTAAAGGTCCGGAACAATCGGCGGGGGTGACGGGCATGGGTGTCGATGAGGGAGGAGAAGAAGCTTTGCCTGGCGGAGGAGAGGGCGGAGTTAAGGCAGGAAAGGATAAATTTGAAGTGTGTGAGGTCGGCTCGGTGCTTGGACTTTCGCCAGCAGCCCTCAGCAGCTCGAGCATAGGAGCGTAGGAGGCGGACGGAGGAGGTGATCCGGGGCTGTGGGTTAGTGGAGCGAGAGCGGCGGAGGGAAAGGGGGGCGAGAGAGTCGAGATGAGTAGAGAGGGTGGAGTTGAGAGCGGAGACCCGCCTCGTCGAGAGTGGGAAGAGAGGACAGGGCAGCAAGGTGAGGCGAGATGCTATTGGAAAGACGGATGGGATCGAGAGAGCGGAGGTCTCTGTGGGGCAGTAGCAAAGATCTGCAGGGGGAGGGAGTGTGAGAGATGAGGCCAGGTGAGAAGGTTATGGTCCAGAGAGAGGGATTTCAGAGTCGGTGAGGGAGGAGATAGTGCAGCGGTAGGAGATGACGAGATCGAGGGTGTGACCGAGTCGGTGAGTGGGCGCGGTATGGTGGAGGAGGAGGTCGGCAGAGTCGAGGAGGGATAGCGGGCGGGCGGCAGAGGAGTCGTCGGGTACATCCGTATGGATGTTGAAGTCTCCAAGGATCAGAGTGGGCAGAGAGAAGGAGAGGAGGAAGGTGAGAAAGGGGTCAAGGTGGTTGAAGAAGTCGGAGGTGGGACCGGGAGGGCGGTAGATGACGGCGACAAGTAACTGGAGCGGGTGGTAGAGGCGAACGATATGGGCTTCGAAGGAGGGAAGGAGAGGGAGGGGGGAGGAGGATAGTGCGGAGCGGCATCGGGGCGAGAGGAGGAAGCCGACGCCTCTCCCTTACCGGTGAGTTCTGGGGAGTGGGAGAAGGAGAGGCCTCCGCCGGAGAGGAGCGGCGGCGGAGACCGTGTCTTCGGGAGAGAGCCACGTTTCCAGAAAGGGCGAGGAGAGGAGAGAGCGGGAGAGGAAAAGGTCATGGATGAAAGGTAGCTTACCTGTAATAGAGCGGGGGTTCCAGAGGCCACACTTGAAAGTAGCTGTGGGTGCAAGGGGAGGAGGGGGGAAGGGCGGGGGGAGGGGAGGGTTTGGATGGGAAGGAGGTGGCGGGGCCCTGGACGAGGAGAGGGGGGATGGAGGGGTGGCGGTGGGACAAGAGGACTGGGATGGGGCGTGGGTGGGGAAGAGAGAAGGGGGGAGGGGGTGAAGAGGGGGTTTGGTGGGGGGAAGAGTAGGGGGAGGGGGAAGAGGGGTAGCATGTGCAGAGCACTGTACTAAGCGCTTAGAATGTACAAATAGGTAACAGAGACAGTCCCTGCCCTTTGACGGGCTTACGGTCTGATCGGGGGAGATGGACAGACAAGAACAATAGCAATAAATAGAATCAAGGGGATGGCTTGCCCTTTGACATCCAGGCCCGTCCAGTGGATTTGCCTGCCCCACGGTCTCCTTGGATGGGTTAATGTGAGAAATGCTAGAGAGGGGTACTAGGGGGAAGGGACATTCTGAGGGAAATTAGTTTCTATATGGGAAAAGATGATCTGACCTGGGGCTGCTTAGCCTGGGGGAGAGAAGGTATTTTGATATCTCGAAAATCTTACATTAAAAACAGTTCATTCAAGTCAGAATAAAAAATCTTAAAAAAATACAAGAGCTTCCCGTATCTCTCCGGCCTTCTTGCTTAGTGAAAATTGAGGGCTTCATCGCTTTGAATCCATCCTTGTGCCGACCTCTAAACACTTCTCCATTTTGACTGACCCATAAAATGTTAATTCCCCAGAGTGAGTTTTAACGGTTCCTGATTCTTAATTTTAAAACCTCATATAATCTTCCCCTATACGTTTAAAACTCTCCACTCTGCGTCCACCGACTCCTTAGCCAAAGTCAAACAGGGCTTCAAGGCCCTCGAGAAGCAGCGTGGCCTAGTGATGATGACGATGATGATGATGATAAGGATGGTATTTGTTAAGCACTTACTATGTGCCAGGCACTGTACTAAGCACCGGGGTGGATACAAGCAAATCAAGTTGGATACAGTCCCTGTCTCTGTCCCCGTCCCATGTGGGACTCACCGTCTCAATGCCCATTTTACAGATGAGGCAACTGAGGCACAGAGAAGTATAGTGACTCACCCAAGTTCACACAGCAGACAAGTGGCCGAGCCAGGGTTAGAACCCATTCTTCTGACTCCCAGGTCTGCGCTCCATCCACTAGAGAAGCAGCATGGTATAGCTGATAGCGTGGTCGAGTCGAAAGAGCCCGGGCCTGGGAGTCAGAAGACCGGGGTGCTCATCCCATCTCCACTATTCGTTTGCAGTGTTGCACTGAACGAGTCACTTTACTACTCTTTTCAGTGCTTAGAACAGTGCTTTGCACATAGTAAGCACTTAACAAATACCATCATTATTATTAATACCCATTTTACAGATGAGGTCACTGAGGTCCAGAGAATTAAGTGACTTGCCCAAAGTCACACAGCCGACAAGTGGCAGAGCCGAGATTAGAACCCACGACCTCTGATTCCCAAGACTGAGCTCTTTCCACTAAGCCATGCTGCTTCTCTAGGTAGGAGGGTGATCAGGTATTGAATCCCCATTATACAAATGAGGAAACCGAGACACAAAGAAGTTAATTGGCATCCCAAGGTCACACAACAGACAAGTGGCGGAGCCGGGATTGGAATCCATGATCTTCTGACTCCCAGGCCCGTGCTCTTTCCACTAATAATAATGTTGGTATTTAAGTGCTTACTACGTGCAGAGCACTGTTCTAAGTGCTGGGGTAGATACAGGGTAATCAGGTTGTCCCACGTGAGGCTCACAGTCAATCCCCATTATACAGATGAGGTAATTGAGGCCCAGAGAAGTGAAGTGACTTGCCCACAGTCACACAGCTGACAAGTGGCAGAGGTGGGATTCAAACCCATGACCTCTAACTCCCAAGCCCAGGCTCTTTCCACTAGGCCACGCTGCTCTCCTGCCCTTATCTGC
This sequence comes from Ornithorhynchus anatinus, assembly GCF_004115215.2. NCBI lineage: Eukaryota > Metazoa > Chordata > Mammalia > Monotremata > Ornithorhynchidae > Ornithorhynchus > Ornithorhynchus anatinus. The sequence continues at coordinate 2,752,986 of NC_041728.1, read as the reverse complement.
ACACCCATAAGCGTGACGCAGTGGAAAGAGCATGGGGTTTGGAGTCAGGGCTCATGAGTTCGAATCCCAGCTCTGCCACTTGTCAGCTCTGTGACTGTGGGCAAGTCACTTCACTTCTCTGTGCCTCAGTTCCCTCATCTGTAAAACGGGGATTAAGACTGTGAGCCCCACGTGGGACAACCTGATTCCCCTGTGTCTACCCCAGCGCTTAGAACAGTGCTCTGCACATAGTAAGCGCTTAACAAATACCAACATTATTATTAACACCCAGTGACGTTGCAGTGAGGCATTTCACTTCACACCTTTAACCTGCTGTGGGCAGCCAGGGGAGTAACGGAAGCGATTTTCTCTCCCCAAGCGCAACTTCCCAGGAAGGGGTCGTTGCCCACTTTTCATTTCACTTGCCACTTCTACTTCCCGGCCGAACACCAAACTGCTCCACCACCTTCCTGGATTGGGAAAAGACGCCACGGTATCTCTCCAGCCAGAATGCCATGTCTTTCGTGGGGACCGACTTATTTCTGAATAGAAAGCGCGCGGTCTGGTCCGGCTCAGCAGAATCATCCCCAAGTTCTCCCCCAGTGCGCTTTGTTTCTCCTCCGTCCACCTTCGCCTCAGAGTCGCCAACCACATCTCATTTGAAGGTCAGGCCGAACTCTTTCGACCCCGCATCTGTGGAACGAAGGTGTTGCCCCCGGCCCGATTCCACAGCAAGGACCCGATCACTAGGCTGCCCCTCAAATAGTCCCCGTAGGGAGCCCTTGGCCGACTCTCCCGGAAATCTTAGAGAAGCAGCGTTGCCTAATGGCTAGAGCACGGGCCTGGGAATCAGAAGCACTTGGTTCACGTCCCAGCTCCACCACATGTCTTTTGTGTGACCTGGGGCAAGTCACTTCACTTCTCAGGGCCTCAGTTCCCTCATCTGTCAAATGGGGATTGAGACTGTGAGCCCAGTGAGGGACAGGGACTGTGTCCAACTGGCTTAACTTGTATCTCCCCCAGTGCTTAGAACGGTGTTTGGTGCCTACAAAGCGCTGAACAAATATCATAATAATAATCTTAGCCTGACTACAGATCATCTCTCCAGTGGTGTCTCTCCAATTCTGCCTTTCCCTTCTCCAACACCGACTCTGCATAGAGCTTCCTCCTCCACTCCTTGCACGGACCAGCCTCCGCTTCTGCTCTCTTCCTTCCCTCCCTCCGTGGGGTGCCGCTTTCTCCTTTCTAGTCCGTGCTTCCTCCCCTCCCGCCAACCCCGACCCTGCTGACACTCACCTAGACAGTCTTCCATGGACCGTGCCCGGCCTCTACGGGATTCATTTCCCTCTTCTCCTTCCATTTCCCCGAAATTTTGGCGGGGCCTCCTTCCGAACCATCTCCTCCCTGGAGGCCTTCCTCCTTTCCACAGCTCTCTTCCCTCCCCTCTCTAGTTCATGAAGCCCAGACTGGGGTGAGGTCATCCACAGCACCCTCTCCTCAGTACACTGACTCATCCTGGCACACCTGGATAGAGAGGAGAACTAACGTTTCCTTTATTTAATTTCACAGAATGGTTCCGTTAGAAGTTGTTCCTCCCAACACCGAAAACGCTGAAAACCACACCACTTTGATTTCTCCTGCCTTCCTTTTCGCCCTGCTGCCGCTTTCTCTGTGGCATGGTGTCCATTTTGGGGGTTGCCTCTAAAAGACTTCCTCATTCTGGCTTGCCCAAGGTGATTCCCCAGATGTGATTTTCAGTGGTAAGTCCTGATTCTTAGTTTTAAAGCTCTCAAACATATTTTCCTCGGGGAGCAGGGTGGCCTAGTGGAAAGAACAAGGACCTGGGAGTCAGAGGACCTGGGATCTAATCCCAGATCTGCCACTGTCTGCCATGTGACTTTGGCCAAGGCACTCAACTTCTCCGTGCCTCAGTTTCCTCATCTATACCATGAAGATTCAATACCTGGTCTCCTTCCTACTTAGACTGTGAGCCCCATGTGAGACAGGGACTGTAACTACCCTGATTATCTTCTATCTACCCCAGCGCTAAGTACAGTGTTTGGCACATAGTAAGCACTTAACAAGTACTGTAATAATAATTTGCAAACCTTCAACTTTTGGAGTTCTCTGTCAGGAGCAGAGAAGTTTTTCCTTATTACAAGGGTCTAATACAGTGCACTGCCTCAAGTGGGTTCACAATGAATTCCTGTGACAAAATTCTTCCACAGAAATAGTTCACACAAACACAATTGGATGAAAACATTTAAAAATTGCAACTCCATTTTTCCATTTCTCCTGTCTTCTTTTTCGATTTGCCATGGCTTTCTTCATGGCATCCTGGCATCCATTCTTGGACTTTGCCTCTGAAAACTTCTGCAAGTTGGCTGTCCCAGATGGTAGAAGCAGCGTGGCTCAGTGGAAAGAGCCCGGACTTGGGAGTCAGAGGTCATGGGTTTGAATCCCGACTCCACCGCTTGTCAGCTATGTGACGTTGGGCAAGTCACTTAACTTCTCTCTGCCTTAGTTACCTCATCTGTAAAATGGGGATTAAGACTGTGAGACTCACGTGGGACAACTGATTACCCTGTAAATCTACCCCAGCGCTTAGGACAGTGCTCTGCAAGCGCTTAACAACACCAACATTATTATTATTATTGTTAATAATGACCCCCAGCACAACACTCAGCGGAAAGTCACCTGGACAAGTGAAGACTGACGGATGGGGAGGGTATAGCCAGCTAGAAGGAAATGAGTTACAAAAGGAATAGTCCTGACCACCTTGATCTCCATAGAGAAGTGTAAAGGTCTGAACTGCAGCAAGAGGGATTTAGATTTGCCACCCTACTGGGTTCCTCGACAGCCAAGATAACCGATTTGCTGGATGGCGGCAGGGGAGATAATTTTCCCCAGGGCTCATCAAGAATTTCCCTGACTCATATCTTCCTGGGAAGTTTAGGAACAGTCGGTCAGTCAGTCGATCGTATTTATTGAGCGCTTACTGTGTGCTCGGCACACACTGTACTCGGCACTTGAGAGAGTACAATAAACTGACACATTCCCTGCCCACAACGAGCTTACAGTCTGGATCGGGGGAGACAGACGTTGATATAAGTAAATAAATTACAGATCTGTTCATAAGTGCCGTGGGGCTGGAAGGGGGGATGAATAAAGGGAGAAGTCGGAGACGCAGAAGGGAGTGGGGGGAGAGGAAAGGAGGGATTAGTCAGGGCTCAGTCTTATGGAGAAGCAGAGGACTGGCCCTGTTGACCCCTTGACGTTCTTTCTCCTGTGGGTCTCTGTGAACGTGGGACTTTCTGAATTTATGAATCACTGTGTGTTTTGTTGTGCCTCAGTGGCAACTTGAAGTCCATCTGTGAACAGCGTGTCGGGGTAATTAAAATAGATCCAGGCTCTCCCAGGGAAATATGAATCCAGGCAGCCAGTTCGTGGAAAGGAACTGGGTGTCAAAACCGGCATTCGGACATCGGCCGGGATTTTTAAAAGCATTTTACTTCCCAACGGAGTTGGAGGAGGGGGGCTCGGTCCGGCTGGCACAGCTGTCTCCCAAAATGATTCATTCATTCAATAGTATTTATTGAGTGCTTACTCTGTGCAGAGCAGCAGCGTGGCTCAGCGGAAAGAGCCGGGGCTTAGGAGTCAGAGGTCGTGGGTTCTAATCCCGGCTCCACCAGCTGTGTGACTTTGGGCAAGTCACTTCACTTTTCGGTGCCTCAGTGACCTCATCTGTAAAATGGGGATGAAGACTGTGAGCCTCACGTGGGGCAACCTGATTACCCTCTATCTACCCCAGCGCTTAAGGGTGCTTGTCACATAATAAGCGCTTAACAAATACCAACGTCGTTATTATTTTTAAGCACTTGGAGTGTACAATTCGGCACCAGATAGAGACAATCCCTGCCCAGTAACAGGCTCACGGTTCACAGTCTAAACACGGGCTCACGGTCTAACAGAATGATCCTTTGTGTCTAGGAGGCCAATAGCTGGAGAGTGAGACTGAGCCCTCGTGAACGTGGTCAAGAGAATCCGGGCTGAACACCCACTGCTAAGCCCACTGGCTGTTGGGTTTGGCTACAAGGCCCAGATTAGTAGGTCTCGGCTTAAGTCAGAAACCCAAATCAATGGATAGAAACGAGAGCTCAGTGGGTTAAACGACCACCCGTGCTTAGTACGTAATGGGGTCTTTCAAGGGAGTTAGGCCTCTAACTCATGTGGAGAGAAAATGACTTTTCAGGGAGATATTCCTGGATAAAAACAAAACAAAAAGTCATGGAGCATTCTCTAGGAAAAAGATAAGAAAGACTTGCAGTGGTGCTAAGAGACGAAGGAAGCAAGGAGAAGGGGAACCCTCCTGGTTCTAGATCTGGCGGCTATAGGGGACTCATTCATTCAATCGTATCACCAGGGACCAACTCGAGAAACAAGTCAGAGCCTCCATGGGCAACGTTGCCGACCATTTGTGTTCATCTTCTTTGAATGCCTGTCGTAGTGGATAGAGCACGGGTCTGGGAGTCAGAAGGTCGTGGGTTCTAACCCCGGCTGTGTCGCACGTCTGCTGTGTGACCTTGGGCAAGCCACATCACGTCTATGGGCCTCAGTTACCTCATCTGGAAAATGGGGATTGAGACAGGGAGCTCCATGTGGGACGGGGACTGTGTCCAACCTGATTTGCTCAGTACAGTGCCTGGCACAAAGTAAATACTTAACAAATAGCACTATTATTATTATTGTTATTTCTACCTATTGCCCTCAAAGGGACAGCTTTCCATTTGGAAGTTTTTAATGCAGTCCCTAGCTGGATAGCCATTGTCAACCTTCGCCAATAGTGGACGCACATGACATCACAGGCACTGCAGCTTGACGGGTTCATCAATTTCACCCATTTCACATCCATTTCACACACTCTTAGAGGACGGGAGTTCATGCGGACTTAAGTGCTGCATCTGAGACTGTAAGCTCACTGTTGACAGTGAATGTGTCCATTTATTTTTCTATTGTATTTTCCCAAATGCTCAGTACAGTCCTTTGGACATAGTAAACGCTCAATAAGTATGATTGAATGAATGAACCGTAAGACTTGGCAGCAGAAGCAATGGTGGAGGGGGCTCAATGCTGAAAATGAAACACAAGGATCCTAAAAATGTCTGGTTCCCCATTAGGAACAGACAGGGGACAGGCCAGCTGAAAGTCAGATTGTCCGTGGATCAACTGGTTGATGGGCCAAGCTCATTCTAACACCTAGCCCAGTGCTGTGCATAAAGTAGGAGCTCAAGAACGGACAGTAGTAATAATTCTAGTGATGGAACCCTTAATAATAGCCACCTAAATTTATTAGAAACGGGACTAGAACCCAATTCTCCAACTGCCGGGCCCCACCTCTTCCCGTCTGCTTGATTTATAGGGTGATGGTCACGGCTCCATGGAGGAAGTATGCATATATCTATAATTCTATTTATTCATTCATTCAGTAGCATTTATTGAGCGCTTACTATGTGCAGAGCACTGTACTAAGCGCTTGGAATGTACAATTCGGCAACAGAAAGAGACAATCCCTGCCCATTGACGGGCTATGCTGATGTCCGTTTACTTTTTGTGATGTCTCTCTCCCCCCTTCTAGACTGTAAACCCGGTGTGGGAAGGGATTGTCTCTCTTTATTACGGAATTGTAGTTTCCAAGCGCTTAGTGCAGTGCTCCGCCCACAGTGAGCACTCAATAAATACGACTGACTGAATGAATGAATGAATGAAACTGGAGTTATGGTCCTTCTCCAACCTGTTTGTGTGGGACTCCAAGATTTGCTCCTCCCAGGTCTCTGCAAACATCTGAGAATTTCCAATCAAGCCAGAAAAGTGGCTAGAACCTGGGCGTCAGATGGAAGTAGGTTCTAATCCTGGCTGTGCCACTTGTCTGCTGTGTGACCTTGGGCAAGTCGCTTCACTTTTCTGTGCCTCAGTTACCTCATCTGTAAAATGGGGATAAAGACTGTGAGCCCTATGTGGGACAGGTTCTGTGTCCAACCTGATTAATTGTATCTACTCCAGCACACAGTACCATGCCTGGCACGTAGTTATTATTATCAAGTGCTGTCGAGTCTTTTCTGATTCTAGACTGTGAGCCCATTGTGCGCAGGGATTGTCTCTCTTTATTGCTGATTGTACTTTCCAAACGCTTAGTACAGTGCTGTGCACACAGTAAATGCTCAATAAATACGACTGAATGAATGATTCCTAGTATATTTTCTCCAGAAAGGTCCTGTCTTCTGCCATAATCCATAACCTAGCTAACGGTTCTTCCGTTATCACTGTTATGGTTTCTATAATCTAGCTGCTGGTCTGCCTCTTCCACGTGTTCCCTGGACTTGTTTTCTAGCATTAGTGTCTTCTCCAGAGACTCGGGCACATAGCACTTAACAAATATCATAAAAAAGTCTCTAAAATGGCAGCTTTCCAACCTATTAGCTCTCTGATCTCTGTCCCTTGCTAGTCCTCATTATCCCTCAGTTCCCCACCCCTTCTCTGCTCTCACACTCAGATGAATACTCTGCACAAGGTAAAGACTCAATAAATATCGTAATAACAGTAATCCTGATAACAGTAGCAATTTTGTTGAGAGACACAAAATCGAGTGCTGGGAAATGTGGAATTTTTTTATGATTCACATTTCTGAAGTGGCAGGAGGGAAATCTGAGATGTTTCCATTCTCAGTTCTGCTGGTGAGAACTGCCATCTTGGCTGTTTCGGTTCCCCATGTGACGTAAACACCGCTCTACTGACAAGGAAGGATGCGCTTTCCTCAGGAGTAGTTCAGTATTCCTTGTGGCACTTGTGAAAACACAGTTCAGAACTTCAGCAGGGCACGTTAGAGTTGCAAAAAAAAAAAATTAAAATTAAAGAGTCAAAACTTTCAGAGGATTCTAATTCCCAAGCATAATGGATTATTCCTAAGAATTGTCTTGTACTCTCCCAAGCGTTAAATGTGGTGCTCTGCACATAGGAAGCAGTCAAAAAAAACCATTGATTGATTGATTTCCCAACCTCTCCCCTTCCCCATTTCTTTTTAAGTTAAATAGTTTCAGCCTCTGTTCTTGTTAGAAGAAATAAATCCAAGTGACTCAATGACCCGGGACTCTGGTGGGGAAGATGAAATGGAGAACTGAAGCCCACTAATTATTAACCCTGTTATCAGTCAATCATATTTATTGAGCAATAACAACAATAAACAGACATTCCCTGCCTACAACGAGCTTTCATTCTAGAGGGGGACAAAGACATTAATACAAATAAAGAAATTATAGATAAGTAGGTAAGTGCTACGGGGCCGAGGGGCTGAATAAAGGGAGCAAGTCAGGGTGACCGAGAAGGGAGTGGGAGAAGAGGAAAGGAGGGCTTAGTCAGGGAAGGCCTCTTGGAGGAGATGGGCCTTCGATAAGGCTTTGGAGGTGGGGGGAGTCACCGTCTGTTGAATATGAGGAGGGAGGGTGTGCCGGGCCAGAGGCGAGAGGTGGGCGGCGAGATAGATGAGATCGAAACCCAGTGAGAAGGTTAGCCCAGTGAGTAGCGAGATGAGGTAGGAGGGGGCAAGGCGATTGACTGCTTTAAAGTCAATGGTGAGGCGCTTCTGTTTGATATGTATTATTACGGTATTGGTTAAGCCCCTACTGTGGATCAAGCACTGTTCTAATAATAATAACCCAAAACTCACATTGGTCCATAGTACCAGTTCACTGAGATTTTTTCCAGAATTGTTCTGAAAGGAGCAAAATGGACACACCTGAATTTCCTACCCATTTTTCCCTGAAAAGAGAAGAGGACAGATGAGCCGTTATGAAGGAAGGGAGCCAAAGAGATCTTGAATAATCCACCGAATGGGTCATCAGCCCCTGGCTAATTGAGCTCTCTCTGTGTATTCATTCATTTCTTCTCATTCAATCGTATTTACTGAGCACTTACTGTGTGCAGAGCACTGTACTAAGCGCTCGGGAGAGTACAATATAGCAACATTCCCTGCCCATGAGCTTCTCCACAACTATTTCTCCACCAGATGCACCACCCTAGGTCCTCTCCACTATGGACTCGTCTTCTACCAGTGCTGTTCTTTTTGGACTCCTACAGCGGAGTTGTTATTCTGCTGTTGTTGTTAGAACAGAGCTGTTACTCGTGGCTATTAGCCACGAGAAGCAGTGTGGCTCAGTGGAAAGAGCCCGGGCTTGGGAGTCAGAGGTCATGGGTTCGAATCCCAGCTCTGCCACTTGTCAGCTGTGTGACTGTGGGCAAGTCCCTTAACTTCTCTGTGCCTCAATTACCTCATCTGTAAAATGGGGATTAAGACTGTGAGCCCCACGTGGGACAACCCGATTCCCCTGTGTCTACCCCAGCGCTTAGAACAGTGCTCTGCACATAGTAAGCGCTTAACAAATACCAACATTATTATTATTAACTTCTCTGTGCCTCAATTACCTCATCTGTAAAATGGGGATTAAGACTCTGAACCCCATGTGGGACGACCTGATGACCCTGTATCTAGCCCAGCATTTAGAACGGTGCTCTGCACATAGTAAGCGCTTAACAAATACCAACATTATTATTATTATTATTCTAGAGGGTGAGAGGAGGAATCTTTGAATATGGAACCTTTCCTCCAAGCAACCCCTGGGGCTAGACTCATCAGCTCACACCTCCCTCTTTCCCATGCACCTCCCTGGGTTTTCCCATGCACGGTGTGTCTTTGTTTGTAGTGGGGTTAGGTTGGAGCTGTAATAATTAGAGAAGTGTTGGGGGGGTTGGTGAATAGGACAATCTCAGGTGAAAACTGAATAGCTACAGTCATTTTTAGTCACACCTCTCCTCACTCCCCAGAATCAATCAATCAATTTATTGAACGCTTACTGTGTGTCGAACACTGAACTAAGCGCTTGGGAAAGTATGGGTTGGGAGATGAAAACCCTGCCCACTTGGGAAAGAGCCCGGGCTTTAGAGTCAGAGGTCATGGGTTCGAATTCCCGCTCTGCCACTTGGCAGCTATGTGAGTGTGGGCAATTCACTTCACTTCTCTGTGTCTCAGTTCCCTCATCTGTAAAATGGGGATTGACTGTGAGCCTCATGTGGGGCAACCTGATTACCCTGTATCTACCCCAGAGCTTAGAACAGTGCTCTGCACATAGTAAGTGCTTTACAAATACCAACATTATTATTATAGAATAATAATATAGTATACTATAATAATAATATAGAATAATAAGAATAATGAGGGGTTCACAGTCTTAATCCCTATTTTACAGATGAGGTCACTGAGGCACAGAGAAGTGAAGTGACTTGCCCACAGTCACACGGCAGACAAGTGGCGGAGCCGGGATTAGAACCCACGACCTCTGACTACCAAACCCGGGCTCTTTCCACTAAGTCACGCTGCTTCTCCTATCTGTACAGTCTATAATGTCTGCCTTCTGAGAAGCAACGTGGCCTAGTAATAAGTGAAGGAGCCTGTGAGTCGGAGGAGCTGGTTTCTAATCCCAGCTCTGCCACTTGCCTGCTGGGTCATTTTGGGCCAGTCACTGAACTTTTCTGGGCCTCAGTTACTCTGGACTGTAAACTCATCTCTAGACTTTAAGCTTGTTGTGGGCAGAAAATGTGTTTATTGTTCTGTTGTACTCTCCCAAGTGCTTAGTACAGTGCTCTGCACGCAGTAAGGACTCGATAAATACGACTGAATGAATCAGCGACTGAGTTACCTCATCTGGAAAAGAGGGATTCAGTACTCATTCACCCTCCCCTTTCGACTATGCGGCACAGGGTCTGTGTTCGACCAGATTATCTTGTACCTATCCTAGTGCCTGGTGCCGTGTTCGGCAGACGGTGAGAGTTTAACAAATACCAGCGTAGCATGGCCTAGGGGCAAGAGCCCGGGCTTGGGAGTCAGGGGTCGCGGGTTCTAATCCCGGCTCTGCCACTTGTCTGCTGTGTGACCTTGAGCAAGCCACTTCACTTCTGTGAGCCTCAGTTACCTCATCTGGAAAATGGGGATTAAGACCTTGAGCCCCACAAGGGACATCCTGATTATCTTGTATCTACCCCAGTGCTTAGAACAGTGCTTGGCACGTAGTAAGCGCTTAACAAATGCCATAAGTAAGTAATAAATAGCACAGTCAGTATTATTATCTGTAATCTATGTCACTGTCTCTCTCCCTCCCCACTCCGTAGCTGGATTAAAAAACTCCTCAGGGCAGGGGTCAAATATACTAAGTCTATTATCCTCCTCCAAGTGTTTAGAACAGGGCTTTGCACCCAAAAGTAGCTCAATTTATACTGATTAATTAATTGAGCCCATGCAGCAAGTGCTGAACACAGGCTGCTTCAGACCCCCATCTCGCCCTCACCCCAACCCCTGCCAGCCCCCTCCCCCGGCAGGTCCAAGAGCCCGAGCTTGGGAGTCAGAGGTCATGGGTTCGAAACCCAGCTCCACCACTTGTCAGCTTTGTGTCTTTGGGCAAGTCACTTTTCTCTGTAAAATGGGGATTAAGACTGTAAACCCCACTTGGGACAACCTGATCACCTTGTATCCCCCCCAGCACTTAGTACAGTGCTTTGCACAAAGTAAGTGCTTAACAAATTCCATCATTATCATTATTATCCCTTTATTGCCCTGCCTGCCTCCCAACACGCAGTCAACAGCTACTTGGCACCCTCCCAGTATATTTAAATTATATATTATAAATTTTTTAAATTCATATTACTGCCCCTCTAGATTGTAAACTCTTTATGGCAGGGACCATGTCTGCTAAGTCTCTTGTTTTGTACTCTCTGAAGCGCTTAGTACAGTGCTCTGCATATTGTAAGGTCTCAATAAATACCACTGATTAATCCATTAGGGGAATGCAGAAGCTGGGGACCAGTTCATGGAGCTCACCTCACAGCCACGTGAAGCAGTATGGCTCAGTGGAAGGAGCCCGGGCTTGGGAGTCAGAGGTCAGGGGTTCTACTCCCAGCTCCGCCACTTGTCAGCTGTGTGACCTTGGCCATGTCACTTCACTTCTCTGTGCCTCAGTGACCTCATCTGTCAGATGGAGATGAAGGCTATGAGCCCCACCTGGGACAACCTGATTACCTTGCATCTCCTCTATTACTTAGAACAGTGCTTGGCACATAGTAAGCACTTAACAAATACCAACATTATTATTATTATTGTTATCCCACCTGGTGGCCCTTGAAATAAAGTCTCCAGTAATGTTTGTTTACTGAATCATCATCATAATAATTAATAATTATATTTGTTAAGCGCTTACTATGAGCCAGCTGGGTACAAGCAAATCAGATTGGACATACGGATTGGAATCATAAGATCCTCCACTAGATTGTAAACTCCTAAAGGGCAGGTATTGTGGCTACTAAATCTACCGTAGCCTTCCAAGTGGTGCTCTCTACTCAGGAGGGGCACAATAAATAAATTTCCAATCGATTGGAATACCTGGCTGAGGTGGTCAGCTGACCCGGGGGGCTCTGTGCTGGTCAAGGTCATTCTAATAATAATAAAAATAATTATAATTATGGTATTTGTTAAGTGCTTACTGTGTGTTGAGCACTGCTCTAAGAGCTGGGGTAGATACAAGGTAATCAGGTTGTCCCACGTGAGGCTCATAGTTTAATCCCCATTTTACAGATGAGAAATTAAGTGACTTGCCCACACAGCACACAAGCTGTGTCATACAGACTCAGAGCCGGGATTAGAACGTTCTCTGACTCCCAAGCCCGTGCTCTTTCCACTGAGCCACACGCTGCTTCTCGTACGCTGCTTCTGATTTTAGAGCGGGGACCATCCCCCAGAGGAAAGAGATGCTTAGTAAAGGTCTTAGAAGAGCCAACTCCCTTTTTCCTGGTTTTCCACTACTTGACCTTTGTTTATCTACCGCTCATCCACCCTGAACATTAAAATCCTCTTGCTTCTACAAACCATAGCTACAGCCACTCACTGATCGGTGGCCTTTCTGGCCCACAGATGACTACAACACAATCAATCAACTGGGGGCAATCAATTATCTCTTATATGGTTCTCTCCCAAATGCTTAGTTCAGTGTTTGGCACATAGTAAATGCTTAATAAATATGATTGATGGTTTGATTGGATATTTCAGACATATTTCTTGAGTGCTTATTGTGTACAGAGCATTCAATAGTATTTATTGAGCGCTTACTATGTGCAGAGCACTGTACTAAGCGCTTGGAATGAACAAGTCGGCAACAGATAGAGACAGTCCCTGCCGTTTGACGGGCTTACTGTCTAATCGGGGGAGACAGACAGACAAGAACAATGGCAATAAATAGAGTCAAGGGGAAGAGCACTGTACTAAGCACTTGGGAGAGTACAATAGAACAATAAACAGGCACATTTCCTGTCCACAATGAGCTTACAGTCTAGAGAGGGAGATGGGCAATAATAGAAATAAATAAATTACATAAGTTAATGAGGTGTACATCCCCTTGATTCTATTTATAGTGATTAAGTTGTCTTGTTTTTGTCCGTTTGTCTCCCCCGATTAGACTGTAAGCCCATCAGTGGGCAGGGATTGTCTCTATCTGTTGCCGAATTATACTTTCCAAGCGCTTAGTACAGTGCTCTGCACATAGTAAGCGCTCAATAAATACTATTGAATGAATGAATGAATGAATAAGTGCTGTAAGTTTGAGAGGGGGATGACTAAAGGAGGCAAGTCAGGGAGACACAGAAGGGGGTGGGAAATGAGGAAAGGAGGGCTTAGTCTGGGAAGGCTTCTTGGAGGAGGTGTGCCTTTAATATGGCTTTGAAGGGAGGGGAGATTCACTGTCTGACGGATATGAGGAGGGAGGGTGTTGCAGGCTAGAGGCAAGAGGTGGGCTAGAGGTCCGCGCCGAGATAGATGAGATCAAGGTACAGTGAGTAGGTTGGCTTTAGACGAGGGAAATGTTTGGGCTGGGTTGGAGTAGTAAAGTAGCCAGGTGAGGAAGGAAGGGGTAAGGTGACTGAGGATTTTAAAGCCAATGGTGAGGAGTTTTTGTTTAATGCAGAGGTGGATGGGCGACCACTGGGCTTTCTTTAGGAGTGGGGATTTATTAAGCATCTAGCACTGAGCCAGCAGAACACTTATTCCCTTCCCTCAAGGAGCTCGCACTCTAATGGGGGACTCAGATCAAAATGATAACGTTTTAAAGACGGTGAGACCAGAAGGAGGACTAGGAAGCACCTTGTGGACTGAGAACATGTCTACCAACTCTGTTTTATTTTACTCTCCCAATTACTTAGTACAGTGCTCTGCATATAAGAAGCGCTCACTAAATATGACTGATTGAATATAACCGAAAGTAGTAAAAATAAGTGTGAAATATTACAGTTGTTAGGAAGAAACAGGTAAATAAGTAATCAAATATATATCAAATATATGTGAATTATATTAAGCACTCTTTCCCCAACTCCCTCTCCCTTCTGCATCATCTATGTACTTGGATCTATCCCCTTTAGGTATTCACCCCACCCTCAGTCCCACAGCACTTTTAATAATAATAGTAATAACAATAATAATTGTGGTTTTTGTTAAGCACTTACTATGTGCCAGGCACTGAACTAAGCGCTGGGGTGGGTACAAGCAAATCAGGTTGGACACAGTCCCTGTCCCACATGGGGTTCACAGTCTCAATCCCCATTTTCCAGGTGAGGTAACTGAGGCACGGAGAAGTGAATTGACTTGCCCAAGATCACATAACAGACACATAGAAGAGTTGGGATTAGAACCCATCACCTCCTGACTTCCAAGGCCATGCTCTAATCACTATGACATGATGTACTATTTATTGCCATTGTTCTTGTCTGTCTGTCGCCCCCGATTAGACTGTAAGCCCGTCAAAGGGCAGGGACTGTCTCTATCTGTTACCGATTTGTACATTCCAAGCGCTTAGTACAGTGCTCTGCACATAGTAAGTGCTCAATAAATACTACTGAATGAATGAATGTACATATCCATACTTTATTATATTAGTCTGTCTCCCCCTCTAGAGTGTAAGCTCCTTGTGGGAAGGGAACATATTTACCAACTCTATTGTATTATATGCTCCCAAATGCTTAGTACAGTGCTCTGCCAGCACTCGATAAATACCACTGACTGATGGATTGAATATAATAACAGCTGAGGTTAGGAATGAAATACATGTGTGCTAAGAATGGCTGTTCTATTGATGTGGTTTGGGATGTTGTGAATTTATCTGGGAAAGTGTCCTGGAGGAGGTGGAGATTTTAGGAGGACTTTGAAGATGAGGAAGGGGATTCCTTCATTCATTCATTCAATAGTATTTATTGAGCACTTACTATGTGCAGAGCACTGTACTAAGCTCTTGGAATGTACAAGTTGGCAATTTGGAGGGGGAAGTAGTTTTAAGCAAGGGGAATGGTGTGAATCTTGGGAGCCAAGGAAAGAGAGTCGAGAGAGATGCAGTTAGGTGGTGAGTTTGGGATAAGTGAAGCTTATTCATTCATTCATTCATTCATTCATATTTATTGAGCACTTACTATGTGCAGAGCACTGTACTAAGCGCTTGGAATGTACAGTTCAGCAACAGAAAGAGACAATCCCTGCCCAACGACGGGCTCACAGTCTGAGCTGGGGAATAGCAAGTGACTTGGGGCGGGCTGGTGAAGACCCTTGAAGAGTTTTTGCTGAAGCAGATGGAGATGGGTTGAGCTATTGGAGGAGTCTGAGGAGAGGAGAGAGGCACGCTGAAATGTTTCCAGGTGATGATCCAGGCAGCGGCAGGTAGTATAGATTTAAGTGGGGTAAGGCTGTAGGCAGGAAGACCCATGAGGTGGCTGAGGTTATTTACGGCACGCACACAAGCTATCCATTATGGACAGCAGAACACCAGCCCTCCCCAAATCACTTGCTACTCCCCAACTCAGACTGTGAACCCATTGTTGGGCAGGGATTGTCCCTATCTGTTGCCGAATTGTACATTCCAAGCGCTTAGTACAGTGCTCTGCACATAGTAAGTGCTCAATAAATACGATTGAATGAATGAATTAAATGAACATTTGACCATCCATTTTCTGAGTAGACTCAGAAAATCTCCCACTCCCTTTTGGGTCACCCTGACTTGCTCCCTTTGCTCTTCCACCCTCCCAGCCCCACAGCACTTATATAAATATCTGTCATTTTATTTATTTGTACTGATGCCTGTCTCCCCCACTCTAGACTGTAAGCCCATTGTGGGCGGGGAATGTGACTACTGTTGGAATGAATTCTCCCAAACGCTCAATAAATACGATCGAATGAATGAATGAAAGTAGATAGGCAGTAGACACACAAATGACCTAAGTAATTATGCAAACTCCAAGGAGGCCTTATTAAAATCACATCTCCTCCAAGGCTTTCGCCAGCTAAGCCCTCATTAACCCCTACTCCCTCTCCCTTCAGTCAGCGTGTCTGTCAGCTGGTCAGCCGGTAAGTTGACATGTCTGTTGGCTGGTCCGTCAGTCAGTCATCGGTGTGTCTGTGTTGTCCTTCTACTTGGATTTTTACCCCTTATTCACCCCACCCTCAGCCCCACAGCACTTCTGTACCTGTCCATAATTTATTTTAATGTCTGTCTCCCCCTCTAGACTGTGAGCTCCTTGTGGGCAAGAAATGTGTCTACTAACTCTGTCTGAGGTGTTGGCCGCAGATTATAGCGGTGGAATTGAGGAATGTCCCCTGGGCAAGTTGAATCGGGTTTTGGGGAAGGATTGTATCCCTCACTTATTTATTTATATCAATGTCTGTCTCCCCCTCTAGACTGTAAACTCATTGTGAGCAGGGAATGTGTCTTTTTATTGTTCTTTTGCATTCTCCCAAGTGGTTAGTACAGTGCACTGTACACAGTGAGTGTCCAATAAATACGACTGAATGAATTAATGAATCCCATAAACGCTCAATAAGCACGACTGATGGATCATCACAGCTGAATCTTTGGGGGGTACCGTGAGATGAGCAGAACTCTGACCTTTAATGATGTCATTTGGTTAAGCGCTTACTCTGTGCCAGGCACTGTACTAAGTGCCGCTACCTGAACTCCATAGGATGCCAGTTCCCTCACACCATTGGTTTCGGCCACAGTGCGTGCCCTGGGCCAGGCAGGTGACTCAGGAGGTGCTTGTGGGAAACCTTTGTGGCTATCTTCAGGGTTCCACTCTCCGGGCTGCACGAGCCACAGGGAACGGACGACCGGGACACGGGTTGGTGGGTGTGACGGTCAATTTGTCCGTGAGAGGTTGCGGAGGCGGATGATTGGGCAGAAACCCAGTGAGGTGGACGAGCAGGTGGACTGGTTGACGGCTTAGGCTGGCCAGTGTGTCTGCAGCTTAGTCCACCTGTCTGTCCGTCAATCCGTCTGTTGGTCAGAGGGTTGACTGGACAGTCGGTCGGCCTGTGCCAGTTGGTGTCTGTCTGTCGGTCGGTTAGTGCACGTCAGCTGGTCAGTCGGTCAATCAGTCAGTCGGTGTGTCTGTCATCTGGTCAGCCAGTAAGTTGGCATGTCTCTGGCTGGTCAGTCAGTCAGTCATCGGTGTGTCTGGCAGCTGATCAGTCAGGGAGTCAGTGTATCTGTCAGCTGGTCAGTTGGTCAGTGTCTGTCGAATGGTCAGTCCATCGGCGTGTCTGCAGGCTGATCAGTAGGTGATGACGATGGTATTTGTTACGTGCTTACTATGTGCCAAGCACTGTTCTGAGCAAGGTAATCAGGTTGTCCCACCTGGGGTTCACAGTCTTCATTCCCATTTTACAGTTGAGGTAGCTGAGGCACGGAGAAGTGACTTGCCCAAAGTCACACAACTGACAAGTGGCGGAGCTAGGATTAGAACCCACAACCTTTGACTCCCAAGCCTGGGCTCTTTTTACTAAGCCACGGTGCTTCTTGGTTGGCTGGTCAGTCAGTCAGTGTTTCTGTCAGCTGGTCAGTTGGTTAGCCAGTGTGTCTTTTGGCTGGTCGGTCAGTGTGTCTGTCAACTGGTCAGTCGGTGTGACTGTCAACTGGTCAGTGTGTCCGTCGGCTGGTCAGTCGATGAGCCTGTCGGCTGGCCAGTCGGTCAGTGTGCCTGTCAACTGGTCAGTCAGTCTGTGTTTCTTTCGGCTGGTCAATCGGTCAGTCATCGCATCTGTCGGCTGGTCAGTCGGTCAGCCGGCGTGTCTGTCAGTCGGTCAGTCAGTCGGTCGGCTGGTGGGTCATCCGGCTGGCCAGTCGATGAGTCGATGTTTTGTTCTGTTTTGTTTTTCTGTCTCTCCCTTCTAATAATGATAATAATAATGATGTTGGTATTTGTTAAGCGCTTACTATGTGCCGAGCACCGTTCTAAGCGCTGGGGTAGACACAGGGGAATCAGGTCGTCCCACGTGGGGCTCACGGTCTTCATCCCCATTTTACAGATGAGGTAGCCGAGGCACCGAGAAGTGACTGGCCCAAAGTCCCACAGCTGACAGGTGGCGGAGGCGGGATTCGAACCCATGACCTCTGACTCCAAAGCCCGGGCTCTTTCCACTGAGCCTTGCTGCTTCTCTAAGAAGCGTGAGCCAATCGTCGGGCAGGGCCGGTCACTCTCTCTGTTGCCCAGTTGTCCATTCCAAGCGCTTAGCCCAGTGCTCCGCACACAGTAAGCGCTCAATAAATCCGATGAACGAATGCACGACCGAGTCGGTGTGTCCGTGGTCAGTGGGTCCGGCGTGTCTGGCCGCTGGCCGGGCCGGGGAGAGGGGTGAGGTTGGGGTCCCTCCCCCGGGGTCAGAGGTCAGAGGTCAGGGACGGGCGGGAAAGGGGCACCGAGCCGCAGGCCCCGCACAACCGCCGCTCCTCCCGACCCCGGTTTCGGTTTCATTTTGGGTTTGGTTTGGGGGTCGGGGGGGCCGATGGAGCAGGTGGAAGGACTGACCGTGGCGCGCTGCGGGGCCTCCCCCTTCCTGCGGCCCTACACGCTGCGCTACCGCCAGGTGAGACCCGCCCCCCGCGACCCCCAACCCCCGGACACGGCCCGGGACCCGCCTCCCGGACCCCCCAGAGCTCGGGGGTGCCCCGGGACCCTCCCCCATCGCCCCCAAAGCCAGAGCAGGCCCGGGACCCGCTCCCCGCCCCCCCCAAACCCGGACATGCCCCAGGCCCCGCCCCCATAGCTCCCAAGCCAGAGCAGGCCCCGGGACCCGCCCCTCGGACCCCCAAAGACCCGGGACCCGCCCCTATAGACCCCAAGCCAGGGCAGGCCCCAAGACCCGTCCCCCGGACCCTCAAAGCCCCAGGATCCCCCCCACTAAAACCGGGCACGTCCCAGGCCCCGCCCCCATCGCCCCCAAAGTCAGAGCAGGCCCCGGGAGCCGCCCCCCGCCTCCCCAAACCCCGGGCACATCCCCCATAACCCCCAAATCCAGAGCAGGACCCGGCCCCCAGGTCCCCTAAACCCGGGCACGTCCCAGGCCCCGCCCCCATAGCCCCCAAAGCCAGAACAGGCCCCAGCCCCCGACCCCCAAACCCCAGGCACGTCCCCGACCCCAAAACCCCTGGTACGTCCCCAGCCCCGACCCCCACACCTCCAAAACCCCGGCCACGACCCCGACCTCGACCTCGACCCCCCAAACCCAGAGCAGGCCCCCGGCCCCGCCTCCAGACCCCCAAACTCCGGGCACGCCCAAGCTCCGCCCCCCAAAACCCCTGACAGGCCCCCGGCCCCGCCCCCAGATCCCCAAACCCTGGCATGTCCCAGCCCCCCCAAATCCTGGGCATACCCCCCCAGGCCCCCAAAACCCAGGGCATACCCCAACGCCCACCCCCCAAAACTCAGGGCACCCCTCGGGCCCCGCCCCCATAACCCCCAAACCCAGAGCAGGCCCCAGCCCCGCTCCCAAGACCCCCAAAGCCTCGGGCACACCCCCTCTCCCACCCCCCAAAACCCAGGGCCCCCCCAGCCGCCCAAACCCGGGGCACGGGCCTGGTCCCGCCCCTCCTACCCCATGCCCATTCATTCACTTAATTCATTCAGTCATTTAATCGTATTTATTAAGAGTTCTCTGTGTGCATTCATTCATTCATTCATTCAATTTATTTACTGAGCGTTTACTGTAGAGCACTGTACTAAGCACTTGGAAAGTACAGTAGAGCAGTAAAGAGAGAAAATCCCTGCCCACAACGGCTTACAGTCTAGAGGGGGAGAGACAGACATCAAAACAAAAGGAAACAGGGATCAATATAAATAAATAAATAGAATTATAGGTATATACATATAAACATAGTGCTGTGGGGCGGTGGGGGGCAGAGAGCAAACAGCGAGTCGAGAGGCGATGGGGAGGGGAGGAAAAGGGGGCTTAGACAACCCCATCTCCACCACCCCCCTCGCATCCCCGTGTCCAGACCCCACCCCCTCTTTTAGGCCTGGGAGCACAGGAATAATAATAATTAATAATTATGGTATTTTTTAAGCACTCACTATGTGCTAAGTGCTGGGGTACATACAAGATAATCAGGTTGTCCCACATAGGGTTCACAGTCTTCATACCCATTTTCCAGATGAGGTAACATGCACAGTGAAGTTAAGTGGCTTGCCCAAGGTCACTCAGCAGACAAGTGGCGGAGGCGGGATTAGAACCCATGTCCTTCTGACTCCCAAGCCCTGTGCTGCTTCCGCTAAGCCATGCTGCCCTCCCCCGACCCCAAGACTGTCACCCCACAAAGCGCCCTAACCCATTCATCACCCCCAGGTCAGTACCCTCTCCGGTTGCCCAAGGAGAGGGGCCCCGGGGTGGGTTTTGAGCCACGAGGAACCCAGGAATGCCCGGCACCACCACCCTCCCCCGCCACCGTCGGCCCTAGCCAGCTGGAGCCCTGCCCGCCTCACTCCACCTTTCCTCTTCCTCCTCCTCCCGTCCTTCCTGCCCTTCTCCCCGTTTCTCTCCCCCGACGGACGTCCCTCAGACTCTAGCCACGTGGGACCCGGCTCCGAAAGGGGGGAGGGTGCTGGCTGTGCCCTCTCGCTACCTGCCCCCACCTTGATGGGGCCAAGGCCCTCCGTGGCACCGGGAAGGCCTACCCCGCCGGCCGGTGTCAGATGGGCCCAGCCGACCCAGAAAACGAAGAAGGCACGGGCAGGTGCGGGGGCAGAGCCTCGAGCCGTGGGGCACCGGTGGGAAGTAGATCTGCTCACCACGGACCCTGCGCCTTGGGCCCTGTGGCATAAGGGGCGTGAGGTCACTTCTCCCCAGACTCCCGTCCCCTTGGCCGGCAGGGAGGTCACCTATCGGAAGGTCATCCAATTCCAGGGCAGGGGGAGCTGCCCTCTTCATTTGCTGCCGATTCCCTTCCCTTCCATTCTTTCATTCGGTCGTATTTATTGAGCGTTTACTGTGTTCAGACCATTAGACTAAGGCCGGAGGAGAGACTCCATTTTCAGGGCCTTGGCCCAAATTTTCCTCCAAAGAAGTCTTCCCCACGAAGAGGTTTTTGCTTTAGGTGAGAAGCATCAGAAGAGGATTTTCTAGCAGAGGCGCTCTCTAGCAGCCTCTCGGGTCGGACCATCCCCACGGTCCTTTCGGGCCACTCAGGAATGTGTGGGTCACCTCCAGCACACGGGATGAGACACCCTTGCTCGGGAGTTTTCATTCAGGGACATTCATTATGCGGAGCTCTGTCAGAAACACTTGGGAGATGATAAGTAATCGGTGATATTTATCGAATGTTTACTGTGTGCAGAGCACACGGAGTACGATACATCATGGTTGATAGACATGTTTCCTGCCCACAGGGAGCTTACAGTCTAGATAAAGAGTAAATAGGATCCCTACCCTCAAGGAGCTTACAAGCTAATGAGTTTTGGCTTCCAGCCATTTTTTTCCTAATGGTATTTGTCAAGCGCTTATTATGGGCCTTGTCATTGTCATGTCCAATGTGGGGCTCGCTCACGATCTTAATCTCCGTTTTACAGATGAGGCACAGAGAAGCAAAGTGACTTGCCCAGGGTCACACAGTAGACAAGTAGCAGAGCTGGGAGAAGAACCCAGGTCCTCTGACTGCCAGGCCCGTGCTCTTTCCACTAGGCCAGGCTGCTTCTCAGAGTTTGTATCCTGGGGAGGTTCTCCTCTGATTCCCCCTATTTCCTTAATGAGAGACTTGATTCTCTCATCGCCCTCTTTACCAATAATAATAATAATAATGGTGTTATTTGTTCAGCATTTACTAAGTGCTAAGCACTGTACTGAACGCCCGGGGAGATACAAGATAATCAGGTAGAACACAATCCCTGTTCCTCAGTGGCCTTATAGTCTAAGCCTGAGGGAGGAGTTACTGAACACTGTTTGTACACGTAAGGAATCTTAGGCCCTGAGAATTTCAGTGACTTGCCCAAGGTCACTTCACCCACCTCCCATGGCCCCCACCTAGGCTTGGTTTCTCCCATCAACTAACCGTCATGAAGATCAAAATCACCACAGCTCGTTCAGGAGAGAGTCCATAGAGAAACCCCCTACAAGGTGTTTAGAGGCTGTACTTCCCCAGGCCTCTACATCTATTTTCCCAGAGAAGAAGAGAGGCCTTGCCAAGGCTTCACCGAGACCAGAGATTTAACCTTTTTATATCATTGTCCGGGCCGTGTCCTCTACGCGGCCCAATATATTTCTTTTCCCCGATCAGAGGCATCGTCTGAGCAACTGGCTCTTTCAGGAAGTGCCGTAGCTAGCGGAGGGAGCACGGGCTTGAAAGTCAGAAGACCTGGCTTCTAATCCCGGCCCCGGGCCTGCTTTGTGACCTTGGGCAAGTCCTCTGTACCTCAGTTACCTCCTCTGAAAAATGGGGATTCAGTACTGGTTCGCCCTCCCTCTTAGATTGTGAACCCCGTGTAGGACAGGACCTGTGTCCAATCTGCACATACAGTATGTGGCACATATAGTTGGCACATAGTAAGCGCTTAACAAATGCCACTAGTATTATTATTATTCTCCTCCTGTCCATTTCCCGCCTGGTCCTACGGGGCGTTGGTCTCAGGGCTGTCGGACACCCCAGCCGAGGGGGCCGCGGCTGAGGTCGCCCGAGTAAAATTGGCTATTGGTCCCGTAGCATCCAAAGAAAGGGGGACGTACCCAGTAAGCCGGAGTTGGCAGCACCTGCTTGAGGGAAATAACGGATGCGGTTGTAGGAATCATCTTCCGGGTCCTGTTGATTTAATTGGGAGTCACATTTGGGAGGTTGAGACAACAGCAGAACCACCTGCAGTTCAAAGGAGAATCGGGGCCAGTTCCGCCTCCTGAATTTTGTTTTTTTCAAAGTGGCAGAAAATAACCATAGTAATTGGGGCCATCTTTGTTTATAAAGGACAGAAAGGGCTTGTGTCCTTTTGGAAGCTCCCAGCTGGCCTCCTTTCTGCACAGTTGTCTCCCAGCTCTCTCTATATTGAAGCGGGAGCTACCTTCCTCCAAGCCACCTCTGCCGCTTGTCTGCTTCGTGACCTTGGGCAAGTCACTTAACTTCTCTGGGCCTCAATTTCCTCATCTGTAAAATGGGGATAGAAACTGTGAGCCCCATGTGGGACATGGACTGTATCCATCTTGATTTGCTTGTATCCACTCCAGTGCTTAGTAAAGTGCCCGGCATATAATAAGCACTTAACAAATATCATTTTCCTCAGTGCTTAGAACGGTGCCTGGCACATTGTAAGCGCTTAACAAATACCACACTTATTAGCGAAAGACTCTTTGCGGGGCGAGCTCCTTGAGAACAACTTTTCCTTTTGCTCCGATTCAGTCGGGACAAACGAATTGGTTCACGGTTGAGACGTTGTTTCGTTCGGAGAAGCAGCGTGGCTCAGTGGAAAGAGCATGGGCTTTGGAGTCAGGGCTCATGAGTTCGAATCACAGCTGTGTCACTTGGCTGTGTGACTGTGGGCAAGTCACTTAACTTCTCTGTGCCTCAGTTCCCTCATCTGTAAAATGGGGATCAAGACTGTGAGCCCCACGTGGGACAACCTGATTCCCCTATGTCTACCCCAGCGCTTAGAACAGTGCTCGGCACATAGTAAGCGCTTAACAAATACCAACATTATTATTATTAACGAGTAAACGTGATGATCTTTAAGCGGATGATGCGCTCTTGGATTTTTGGTGGTGTGTTTTTAAACTCTCTCCTCCCCGGTGTTCTCCCCCTTCGCGGGGGTCTTCTAGTGGCAGGCCACTCCGACTCCTTTGCCCAGACGGTCCCCGTGGCGGCCATGCTTCCATCCCCTCTCCACCCAGCTGCTCTACTGACTAGCCTGATTGATTGATGGTGCTCTCCGCTGCTTTGAGGTGGAAAAATCTAGATTTTTTCAGTTGATGTGCCTATGGCCTCCTTGATCGTTGAACTGTTAGGAAGATGCCAGGGAGTCGGGGAGAGACAGGTATAAACGATCAAGAGGAGAAGAGGGGGCCCAGTTAATAACACTGATTAATAATTATTATCAATAATAGCATCTCTTAAGCACTTACTGTGTGCCAAGCACTACGTAGATTAATGAACCAGTCGTTTTTTTCGAGGGCTTGCTGTGTGCAGAGCACTGTACCAAGCTCTTGGGAGAGTACGCTGTGACAGAGTTGATAGACGTATTCCCTGCCTACAATGAGTCAGTCAGTCAGACGTATTTATTGAGTGCTTACTGTGTGCAGAGCATTGTACTAAGCGCTTGAGAGAAGATAATATTACAATAAACAGATGCATTCCCTGCCCATGTGTTTACAGTCTAGGGGCAGGGGAGACAGACATTAGTATAAATAAATAAATGACAGATATGTACATAAGTACCGTGGGGCTGGGAGGGAAGATGAATAAAGGGAGCAGGTCAGGTTGACGCAGAAGGGAGTGGAAGAAGAGGACTGAGTCAGGGAAGGCCTCTTGGAGGAGATGGGCCTTCAGTAGGGCTTTGAGGGCAGAGGGGGTGAGTAATTGGCCGTCAGATATGAGGAGGGAGGGCATTCCAGGCCGGAGGCCGGACGAGGGCAAAAGGTAGGCGACGAGATAGACGGGATCGAAGTACAGTGAGAAGGTGAGCACCAGAGGAGCAAAGTATGCAGGCTGGGTCGTAGGAGAGTAGTGAGGGGAAGCGGGTGGGGCTAAGGTGATGGCTTTAAAGCCTAGAGGGAGGAGTTTCTGTTTGATGTAGAGGCCGAGGGGCAACCACTGGAAGTTCTTGAGGAGTGGGGAAACATGGACTGAACGTTTTTGTAGAAAAATGATCTGGGGAGCAGAGTGAAGTATGGACCAGAGTAGGGAGAGAGTCCTCTAGACTGGAAGTTCGTTGCAGGCAGAGAATGGGTCTGTTTATTATTGTATCGAATTCTCCCAAGTGCTTAGAACAGTGCTCTGCACACTGTAAGTGCTCCATAGAATGATTGATTGGTGTTGGGCCTGCACGCTGGTCTCCATGACCCTCCAAGGGCTGGCTCCGGGCTGGAAGCGGTGGACAGTAGATTTGTGATGGAGGGGCAGATCTCTGCTAGGAGGAGACTCAGATCATCCATAGTCATCCCTGGTATTTACTGAGAGCTTACTGTGTGCGGAGCACTGTACTAAGCGCTTGGGAGAGTGCAATACAACAGAGTCAGTAGATACGTTCCCTGCCAACGCTGGCGATGACTGAGTTTTTGTAGCAAAGGATTGGATGTAGGGGAGACGTGAGGAGGTGTATAATTCAGTGATGTTTCATCGGCGGTAAAAATAAATGTCTACTGTCCAATGTGGCTTATTCTGGCATGTATGCATTTGAGTCATAGTGTCATACAGGTTAGATCACATAATAATAATGATGCTAATAATAACAACCATAATGGTGATATTTACTAAGGACTTTTTATGGTATTTGTTAAGCATTTACTATGTGCCGGGCACTGTACTAAGCACTTACTATGTATTAAACATCAGGGTCGTCTCCGTGTAACCAGATCAGACACTACCCCTCTCCCATATGAAACTCAGAGGCTAAGGGAAAAGGTATCGAGTCCCTATTTTACAGATGAGGACACTGAAGCCCAGAGGAGTTCAGTGACTTGCCCAAGGTCACACATCTCCTCATTTAGAGCCCAGATCTCCTGATTAATAGTCCTCTGCTCTTGCTGCTAAGCCACGCTTTTCTGGTGCGGCTGCACGTTAACAAGGATCGGGAAGAAAAATAAATATTTTTTTTCATGTTTGGGATTGAGAATTACCAATTATCATTCTGATAATCTTCCCTCGATTTTTGTAGGATATCCGGGGTCTGAAATATTTCGACGCTTCTCAGTCAACTGAGAGTATTTACAGAGCGCTCACTGTATGCAGAGCACTGTTCTAAGCACTTAGGAGAGTAGAGTGCAACAGAGTTGGTAAATGTGTTCCTTGCCCACAATGAATTTTACAATCTAGAGGGTAGTTTTTGTCTTTTACTTTGCCATAAAATGGAGAAATTGGTCTTTTGTATTTTCAAGGACCAGTAGAAACAGGAGCCGCTTCTGTCCCCTGCCCACATCATTCACTAGAGCTCAACTCGCTTTTTAATAATCCCAGAAACCTCCTTTAAAGTCTGACAGTTAAAATGCTGCCATTAAAGTAATAGGGAATGTTCAGCTACTTGTCAAAACAAGCAACGCCCTGCTGCTCTAGCACATCAAAGACAAATGATTATTGAGACAATCAATTTCTCCAAGTAATGCATCTGGGCAAATTGGAGTGGGTTTTGAGTTATTATGATTATTTTTTTT